>NC_092046.1:80275196-80582258 GCF_003086295.3 Arachis hypogaea | reverse complement strand
TTAATTTTTTATATATTACACTATAAGATTTATTATAAATTCTTTTTATATAAAGAAAAAGTATTCCTATTTTTAATAAATTTTTTTATATAATATTATTTTTTTGTTTAATTATTCATATATTATTTTAAATTTGCTATTTTTTTATTCTTATTACATTTTTTTTAAAAATTTATGAGTTTTTATATTTGTAATTGAATATGTTTTTTTTTATTATATTTTAAAAATATATAAAAAAGACTTTAAATATATAAATTAGTGGGTAAAAAACCCTAATAAGCCAAGCCAAAATAGTGTAACGTAAATACGCCAAACTGAAAATCGTTTCAGCAATAAGCCAAAAGCTATTTTTATGTAATTCGAACCAGTGGTCGCCCATTTCTACATAATTCGAACCAGCTTGGTTCGAATTATATACAACACATGCACACACATAATTCGAACCAGCTTGGTTCGAATTACACACAAACAACGCACACACATAATTCGAACCAACTGGTTCGAATTACACAAAACACACGCACACACTAATTCGAACCAGCTTGGTTCGATTATACACAGTAATTCATGGTATAATTCGAATTATGTTGTTAAAAAATTAATAATTATTAAAAAATTTATTAAAAAATTTATTAAAAAAATTAATAATTTAAAAATTAAAAAAATATATATTTTTATTTCATACGTTAAAAAAAAGCTAACAAAATATTTAATTACCAGACTTCTTTAAAATATTAATGAGCTATCAATTCGAATTCCATACAATACTTTTCTGTCCATTTTTAATAGTTCATGAATATTTTTAATAAATTTTTTTAATAAATTTTTTTAAATTATACTACAAAAATATTTATCCTATGCAAAACATTAAAAAATGGTAAAAAATGTTAGGAGTACTATAAAAATTTGTAATTTATAATAACTTAGGTAAATACATGCATTACTCAAATTTTAAATAAAATATTATACATAGTCAATAATAATTTAGAAATGAAAGAAAATATTTATTCCATACAAAATAATTAAAAAATATTTTTATTCTATACAAAATAATTTTAAAAATGGCTTAAAATATGTTATGAGTACTATAAAAGTTTGTAATATTCTAGTGATTTAGGTAAATACATGATAAAATATTTTTTCTTTAATTTCTAAATTATTAGTGACTATGTGGAGTATTTCTTTAATGTCTTAAGTCAGTAGGACATTACAAATTTTTATAGTATAGTACTTCTAACATTTTTTAAGGCATTTTTTAAATTATTTTGCATAGAATAAAATATTTTTTATGGTATAATTTAAATAAATTTATTAAAAAATATTTATGAGCTATCAAGAATGGGCAGAAGAGTATTGTATAGAATTCGAATTGCTCAACATATAATTTGAATCAGAGTAATTCGAACTTCCCTATGCGTAATTCGAATCATGTAATATCTCACCATATAATACAAATAATTTTATTAAAAAATTATCATGAATATTTTTTAATAAAATTATTTAAATTATACCATAAAAAATATTTTATTCTATGCAAAATAATTTAAAAAATGCCTTAAAAGATGTTAGAAGTACTATACTATAAAAATTGTAATGTCCTAATGACTTAAGACATTAAAGAAATACTCCACATAGTCACTAATAATTTAAAAATTAAAGAAAAAATATTTTTATCATGTATTTACCTAAATCACTTGAATATTACAAACTTTTATAGTACTCATAACATCTTGTAAGCCATTTTATGAAATTATTTTGTATAGAATAAAATATATTTTTTAATTATTTTGTATGGAATAAATATTTTCTTTCATTTCTAAATTATTATTGACTATGTAGAATATTTATTTAAAATTTGAGTACATGCATGTATTTACCTAAGTTATTATAAGGGTAAAAAACGTATATGAGCCAAGGGGAGTTTAAAATTACCTAAATCCGCCAAACAAAATTCTGATACATCATTCTACCAAAGAATAAATTAATGTAATTCGAATCAATACAATTCGAATTAGATTTGTATGTAATTCGAATTGATATAATTCGAATTACTTGAAAACATTGACAACACGTAATTCGAATCAATATGTCACGAATTATAAACTTAGAGTTCGAATTGTATCAATTCGAATTAGTAGGGAGACGTGCTTTGAAGGGAGTTCGAATCAAGTTGATTCGAATTACTCTATTTTCGAAACTAGTAGTAATTCGAAACGATATAATTCGAATTACTCCCTTTTCGTAACAAATTCTAATAAATTTTTTTAATGAATTTATTTAAATTATAGTACAAAAAATGTTTTATTCTATGCAAAATAATTTTTAAAAAATAGCTTAAAAAATATTTTTAAATTATTTTGCATACAATAAAATATTTTTTGTAGTATAATTTAAATAAATTTATTAAAAAATATTCATGAGCTATCAAGAATGGGCAGAAGAGTATTGTATAAAGTTCGAATTGTTCACCGTATAATTTGAATAAGGCTTGGTTTGGTAAAGCTTTTACTTTTTAAGAGTAGCTTATGAAAGCTGTCTTTTTAAAAGACGACTTTTTAAAAGCTACAGCACTTGCGTTTGGTAAAATCACATTAAAAATAGTTTTTAATAAGCACAGGTACTATAATTGTGTTTGGTAAAATAGCTTTTAAAAACTAAAAAAAAATATAATAAACATATTTATAACGAAGAATAATATTTTTTTCAAATTTTAGAGACCAATAATTTAAATATTTATTCGATTTACTCTCTATATTAATATAAATAGAGTTATCATTAGTCAATAATAAAACTTGTACTGATACGTGTATTACCCATTTATATATATTGACTCACTTATACAAATCACAAAAAATGACACATATCTCAAATAAAATTATATGAAGATTGTGTTAAAATTTGTGAAGGTTAAGTTGAGAAATTAGAAATATATGAGGATTCCAATGGCAATATAATGACAGGAAATATGTATAGAAAAATAAATAAAATATATTTTTAATTGTTTTGTATGGAATAAAATATTTTCTTTAATTTCTAAATTATTATTGACTATGTAGAGTACTTTATTTAAAATTTGAGTACCTAAGTCATTAGAACATTACAAATTTTTATAGTACTCCTAACATTTTTAAAATATTTTCTGTAGTATAATTTAAATAAATTTATTAAAAAAATTTATTAAAAAATATTTATTAGGGTTTAAATATTGTATTTAGAAATTAAAGAAAATATTTTATTCTATACAAAATAATTAAAAATTTATTTTATTTATTTTTCCACACATATTTCCTGTCATTATATTGTCATTGGAATCCTCATATATTTCTAATTTCTCAACCTAACCTTCACAAATTTTAACACAATCTTCATATAATTTTACTTGAGACATGTGTCTCATTTTTTGTGATTTGTATAAGTGAGTCAATATATATAAAAGGGTAATAGACGTATCAGTACAAGTTTTATTATTGACTAATGATAACTCTATTTATATTAATATAGAGAGTAAATCGAATAAATATTTAAATTATTGGTCTCTAAAATTTGAAAAAAAATATTATTCTTCGTTATAAATATGTTTATTATATTTTTTTAATTTTTAAAAACGATTATAGTACTTGTGCTTATTCAAAACTATTTTTAATGTGATTTTACCAAACGCAAGTGCTGCAGCTTTTAAAAAGTCGTCTTTTAAAAGACAGCTTTCATAAGCTACTCTTAAAAAGTAAAAGCTTTACCAAACCAAGCCTTATTCAAATTATACGGTGAACAATTCGAACTTTATACAATACTCTTCTGCCCATTCTTGATAGTTCATGAATTATTTTTTAATAAATTTATTTAAATTATACTACAAAAAAATATTTTATTGTATGCAAAATAATTTAAAAAATATTTTTTAAGCTATTTTTTTAAAATTATTTTGCATAGAATAAAACATTTTTTGTACTATAATTTAAATAAATTCATTAAAAAAATTTATTAGAATTTGTTACGGAAAGGGAGTAATTCGAATTATATCGTTTCGAATTACTACTAGTTCGAAAATAGAGTAATTCGAATCAACTTGATTCGAACTCCCTTCAAAGCATGTCTCCCTACTAATTCGAATTGATACAATTCGAACTCTAAGTTTATAATTCGTGACATATTGATTCGAATTACGTGTTGTCAATGCTTCCAAGTAATTCGAATTATAATTACATACAAATCTAATTCGAATTGTATTGATTCGAATTACATTGATTTGTTCTTTGGTAGAATGATGTATCAAAATTTTGTTTGGCGGATTTAGGTAATTTTAAACTCCCCTTGGTTCATATACGTTTTTTATCCTTATTATAACATTACAAATTTTGATAGTACTCATAACATTTTTTAAGCCATTTTTTTTAAATTGTTTTGCATAGGATAAAATATTTTTTGTAGTATAATTAAAAATAATTTATTAAAAAATTTATTAAAAATATTCATGAACTATTAAAATGGACAGAAAAGTATTGTATGAAATTCGAATTGATAGCTCATTCGTATTTTAAAGAAGTCTCGTAATTAAATATTTTGTTAACTTTTTTTAACGTATGAAATAAAAATATATTTTTTTTAATTTTTAAATTATTAAATTTTTTAATAAATTTTTTAATAATTTTTTTTAATAAATTATTAATTTTTTAACAGCATAATTCAAATTATACCATGAATTACTGTGTGTAATTCGAACCAAGTTGGTTCGAATTAGTGTGTGCGTGTGTTTGTGTGTAATTCGAACCAAGCTGGTTCGAATTATGTGTGTGCGTGTATTTGTGTGTAATTCGAACCAAGCTGGTTCGAATTATGTGTGTGCATGTGTTTGTATATAATTCGAACCAAGCTGGTTCGAATTATGTAGAAATGGAATTCGAACCAAGCTGGTTCGAATTACATAAAAATAACTTCTGGCTTATTGCTGAAACGATTTTCAGTTTGGCGTATTTACGTTACACTATTTTTGGCTTGGCTTATTAGGGTTTTTTACCCTGTTATATATTTGGTAAAACAATCCGCGCATCGCGGGGGCATTTACCTAGTTGATTTAAAACTCAAAACCTCATAACAACTTTAATTACTTTTCTATAAAATAATTTTTAAAAATATAAATCATAAATAAAAATTAATAATTTTAATTAATTTATAATTTAATTTATAAAAATTCTACACTAACTAACTGGGTACTAACACTTTGGATTTAGATTCTCTAAAGTTTGAATTTCACTTTAAAATCATTTATTTTATAAGTAGGACAAAAAATAAATATGAGAGAGAAATCATTTAAAGGTAGAAGATCACACTTTACCCTCTAAAATACAAATTTAAAATTTAAAAGATCCAAATTCAAAATTTTAATATTTTTTGAGATTACCTTGCACCTGATGATTCGTACGTGGCACATTACCTGCACACACATTAATTATAGCCATACATATCTTTGTACGGTAACATCTCAACGGTAATTTACATTGAAACTCCAACCTTGGAATAAAGCTTCTTGGTACACGTGAAAGTTTTTTAAAACACGAAAATGAATCTTTTTCAATTTTTTAACACTTAAATGAATAAAATGTGATCTTTTAATTTTAATTTTATAAGTGGGACAAAAAATAAAAAAAAAGAGAAAGCAATCAAAATAAAATTAAATACTAAATACCATATAATTTTTTCCCCCGATAAAAATCCACATACATATACAATACTTTTACAGTATTAATTATAGAATATTTTTTTTATGGCAATACAATACTTTTTTATTGTATGAATTTTTCTTTGATTGTATGGCATTAAAAACTACAAATACAAAACTTTTACTGTATTATTATTATATACTAATATAATATTTTACATCATAATTTTATAAATTTAAAAAAATTCTATTTCATTTAGTTAAATTTTAATAACTATTATTTATAATTGTAGAAACTTTAAAATTAAAAAATTTAAATTATATTATTATTTGTATTTTTTATTAAATTTTCTAATTTTTTATATTTATTTAATTATTATCGAATTAAATATATCAACCAATAACTCAACAGTTAAACCACCAACTCAATGACTAATATCCTAACTAGGTCGACTAAATTTTAATAACTTTAAAAGTATGTGTGGTATGTTACAACACTAGGGAAGGGATTGTTATGGTTAAGGGTAATTTTTGTACTTTATCCATATTTTCTGTTTGGTTCGGTTCAAATTTTTTAATTTAAAATTGAAAACTAAACCAAACGGCTAAATTGGATATTTTTATTATTTTTAATTTTAAATGTTTTAATAATCAATTGTTGTCTACTTTGTTAGTTGAAAAGTATTAATTTTTAGTACTTTCTCTTATAAGTTATAACATACCTTATCGTACTGGTGATTTCTCCAGCATCTTTCACTAACAGAAGGATTTGATACGTTTTGTGTGTTTCGATTAAAATTTATAAATGAAAGTTTGTATCAAATTGATTTTACAAATTAGATTTTGATTAAAAGTAAGATTGCGAGAACCAAACTAGTCAATAAACCGGTGAGGTGACTGATTTACTGGTTTAATGATTCGATCGAGATTCAACCGGCGTTCAATCAGTTTAATTAAATATTAAATAAAATTATTAAAAATTTAATATATAACTTTAAATATTTAAATTTCAATAAAATTTAACCTAATAAAATTTAAAATTTAAAATTTCAATCTATAACCAAATAATAAAAAGTAACAAACAATTGAAACAAATCAGTAATAACCACTAACCATTGAATTTGCAAACATAATGATAATTTAAATTTTGAACAAACATAATCATAATTTGAACAAACAAACAGAATTATAAAAATATTATGAAATCAAACAAACAGATTATGAAATCAAATTGCAGTAACAAATTAAAAACAGAACAAAAACATAATTTAAAACTTACAAAAACAGAATCAAAAAAACTTGCTTAATTCATTTAATTAACAAAATTAAAAGCTAAAAAGCAAAAGACAGCAGCAATCAACAGAAATTAAATGCAGAAGACAGCAATGAAAAACAACAATTAACCCATACAAACAAGCAACAATCAACATGACCAAATTCAAAAAAATAGCAATTAACTCCCAAAAATGAAAACTGAATAAGGGCAGGTATCTGCTTACAAACTCAGAAATTCATAAACTCAAGCTTAGAAGAAATTAGTAAATTTAGAATCAGAAATCAGAAACCAAATAAAAGTACAAAAACAAACAAAATTAAATTGAAGACTGGTGGCGAAGGAGGAATCCACGTGACGGCGATGAAAGAAGGGACGTGAGCTCAGGTACAGAGGGGATTGAAGACAGGCTTGACGCACGAGAGAGGGGGATCGACGATGAGGACGGACCAACGGAGACACGATTTCAGGGTGGCCAACGACGACGAAGACAGAGAGCGGGCTCGACAGTGACAGAGAGAGACGACGGCGAGGGGAAGAGAAACAATGACAGCGACGAGTATACCTTCACCTTCCACAGGCAACGATTCTTGATGCCACCACGGTCAGTTCCACTCGGCGACGACAACACTCTCTATCCGTTCGACGATGAGACCTAGCAACGCGAGGAGATGGGATCCAGGAGAAGAGGATTGGTGACGACGAGGCTGGACGCTGGCTGAGGAGACGAGTTCATCGGCGACGACAGCGTTGGGCATTGGCGGTGGCTCCTGCTACTGTTGGCTGGGAGGGAGAAAGTAAAGGGGGCTAGGGTTCCGTGGAGTGGGGAGAGAGAGAGGGGTGGGTCTTGTGCGTGAGTGAGAGAGAGAAAATGGGGAGGGTTTTTATACTTTTTTATTTTTTTTTATTTTTTTAATTGAAAATCGAAAAAAACTGTTCGGTTCAAACGGTTCATCGATTAACTGTCGGTTCGACCAATTTTTTACCAGTTTTTATCAGACGGTTTTGCACCTCAACCGGATCGGCTAGATAATCGATTTCCAATCGGTTAATCCGGTTGAACCGACCGGTCCAGTTCGATTTTCAGAACAATAATTAAAAGTGATTAAGATAATTTATATTTAAAAATTTATATCAAATAAATTATAATAAAATAAATATTGATTGGATTATATTATTTAAAATCACGTTAAAATAAAAATTATTAAAAAGACCATTAATTTATATTAAAAAATAATAAATGAAGTACACAAATAATTCAATATCATCGTGAAAATTACATAAAGCCAAATAAAGAGAATAACAAAGAAAAGTTCCATAAAAGAGGAATATGTATCAATAAAAAATATTAAAAAATTTCATACGAATAACGAGTACTAAAAATTCTATAAAAAAAAATTAATAATACACACGAGAGTATTAAAGAAAAGCTCTCAAAAAAAGCAACAATATTCATCGTATGAACAAAAAAAATAAAAAAATAAAAAAATCAAAAGAGTAAAGTATCGTTTTTGTCCCTAACGTTTGGGGTAAGTTCCAAAGTTGTGCCTAACGTTTTAATCGTCCTATTTAAGTCCTTAACGTTTTAAAATTGACTCAATGTTGTCCTACCGTTAGGGATCCGTTAACAGAATTGACGGCAGGACAAAATTGAGACAATTTTGAAACGTTAGGAACTTAAATAAGATGAAAACGTTTGGGACAAAAACGATACATAAAAATACATTTTAATTTAATTTTATCTTTCAATAATATTAATTTTTTACTGAACATAGTATTCAATTATTTTCTAATTACATCTAAATAAATTATACTTAATCGCATTACTTTTATTTTAAATAAATTTATTTTTTTATAATTTTAAAGAATTTTGATACATTAGAGACAAAAGGTATAATTTATATTTTATTGTATATATATTAATTTTTTCTGCAAGTTCATATACTAGTTATTCTACAAACATTTCATGATAACTAAAAGTCTTTAAGAGTAAAATTATAAAAAAATAATTTATTTAAAATGAAAGTAATATGATTAAGTGATTTACTTAGATGTGATTAAAAAATAATTGAATACTATATATAATAAAAAAATTGATATTATTGAAGGGTAAAATTAAAATTTATTTCTATGTATCATTTTTGTCCCCAACGTTTTCGTCCTATTTAAGTCCCTAACGTTTCAAAATCGTCTCAATTTTGTCCCGCCGTCAAACGGATCCCTAACAGGACAACATTGAGTCAGTTTTGAAACATTAGGGACTTAAATAAGACGATTGAAACGTTAGGGACAACTTTGGGACTTACCCCAAACGTTGGGGACAAAAACGATACTTTACTCAAATCAAAATTTAGAAGGAAATACTAAAAATTATATAAAAAATTTAAATATTTTCTTGTAAATATAACCATAAAAAAAATAAAGAGTTAAGTCTCAAAGTGATCCCTAAACTTGCACTCGAGCCTCAAAGTGATCCCTAAAGTTAATAATTACTCAAATTCGTCTTCAAATTTATACTTCGGAACTCATAGTAGTCCCTAAAATAATTTCTGTCAATCCTTAAACTTCGGAACTCATCAGAAGGATTGAAACGACGTCGTTTTGTATATATATAGACATCATTGCAAACAATAATTAAACTATCAATTCATATTAGTTTATATATACATCCGATAATCATGCTCAAGCCAATAATTTGATTTAAATAAGAAAAACTTTTATAAATCATAGTAGTGGCAACAATAAATATGCAAACAATATCACATCGATCAACAACAAAAATTAAAACATAAGCAACTAAAAAAAGAATAAATGGGGGAAGAAGATGCAGAGCAGACCGGCGGAGCAGAAGAAAGAAGCAGGTCGTCGGAGCAGAGAAAAGAAGAAACACATGCATGAGAGGAGGTGCCACGGTGGCCCAAAAAAATTAACGAAAGGGGATGACGGCGGCAAAAGGGGTAACGCCCGTAGGAGGTTTGCCTTCTGTAATTCTTTCCATCTTCCATTATCTCTCTATATGTGAATTAACAAATTATTATTTTGTTTCTTCTGAGAGAAAAAAGAAAAAAAGAACTAGCGATGAATTGGGAAAGGAGAAGGGGAGCGTGGAAGGAAAAGGAAGAAAAAAATTGGAATAGAAAAAGAAGAAAAAATTGAAGAAGAAAAAAGGGACCGGTGAAAGAAAAGAAAAAGGAGAACTGGGAATGGGGAAGGGAAAGGGGAGCGTGGAAGGGGAAGGAGAAATGAAAAAGGGTTAGGGAAGGGGAAAGGGAGTGTGAAAGGAAAAGAGAGAAGGGAATTGTGAATGGGGAAGGGGAGCGTAGAAGAGGAAGGAAAAGGAGAAGTGAAAAAGGATTGGGAAAGAGGAAAGGAAAAAGAGAACCGAAAAAAGGGGATGTACTTTTTTTTTTTTAATATAAAACGACGTCGTTTTAGTCATTTCTAATAGCAAAGATGGACGGAAATTATTTTAGAGACTACTATGAGTTCTGGAGAACAATTTTGGAGACGAAAAAATTATTTTAGGGACTACTATGAGTTTCGGAGAATAATTTCAGAGATGAATTTGAATGATTATTAACTTCAGGGATCACTTTGAGGCTCGAATGCAAGTTCAATGACCACTTTGAGACTTAACTCAAAAATAAAAACTAAATATGAGAACTTTGGTGATTGTTCCTTGTGGTGTCTTTTTTAATATATGAGAATGAAGAACAAAATTGGTAAAAAGAAAAATAAATTTTTTCAATTACTTTTTCAATCATAACAATTAAGCACATAAGCTACAAAAGCTACAATTTGTTGTTTCTGGAATGAAAATTAGAACATAGAATTACATTTGCGTTTAAACTTGAATTTGAATGCTAAACCAAACACACTTTTTATATATATATATATATGTGTGTGTGTGTGTTTTTTACAATTTAATTATTATATTTCAAAAAATGTCTGAAAACCAAAAAGAATTTCCTTATTAAAAAGGGGGTCTTTTGTTAATAAACCCTTGTTTGTTTTTTTGTTTTATTTTTCCTATATTGTGTCTTTAAAAAGGGATTTTTGTCTGCTGAAGCTACTGCAGGGCTTCTGAACAAAATCTTTTAATTATATTTTATGCATGTATGCATCAAATACTGCTGTTTTATATTTTTCTCGTTTGTATGATTGCCTTCTAGAATTAAAAGATAAAATTATTAATTGTCCTATGAAACACCGATACAAACTTAAGTCATCCAGACACGCTAACTTTTTGTAAGCCAAAAAAAACACGACATATATGCAAACTATAAATATTTTTTTGATATTATCTTGCTACTAAAATACAAACTAATGTTTTTAATGTCTTTTTTAACTGTATAAAGTTTTAAAATCTTTTTTATCTTAATAATAATAATATATACTATTTCAAAATTTATTTTAAGAATATAGGCTGAGATTAAAGTTTAGTACCCCAACACGAAATAATATTTAGATGTGTCTAAATATATCCGGATAATTTTTGTTTTTATTTTTTTAAGACATAGGTGAGTAAGGAAGACGCGTGTTTCGTTCAATTTGATTCTCACAGCTTATATTTGTTAAGCAAAGGCTTAATGACTTACCACTCTTCTAAGCGGTAAAAATGAAGAAAACATTACAGAAAATGAAAATTTAGATTTGTCAACCACTACATATGATCCATTACCAGATATTAGCCTGTACGAAGCAAAATACACACATTTTTTATTTTCCAATATGAAGGGCATGTGATCAGACACGGATAGAAGAGACTTACAGGATCAACAACAAATTGCTGAATCAAATAGATATGGTTAGTCTTAAGAGTTTAGAGAGGTTTTATTCCCTCCTAGGAACTTCAAACTGAAATTATGGAGCTTTACTTATTCCACCTGCAAAACAATTTTAAAACGCTTATCAACCATGTATGGCTATTCATTAAAAAATTTTGCTCAAGCTTCAGTGCCATCTTCATTAACTATTATCCATTTAGCTATCTAGGTTGAGAAATAAAGGAAACAAATAAATCTGTGACATAGATAGATGAGGAGGAGAAACAAATCAGTTTATGAACAAACGAATAAGAACATAATTCGTCCAATAACCTAATTAATTCAAAGTTAATGACACAACAACATCATTATCCAGAAACTTATGTCATCAAAACAACAAGCAAGAATTTGTATTACTATCGAACTACATGAACCAATGAGAAATTTACAATCAAATCCAAAATAAGATTCACAATACTATTTAAGGGGTGACAGCATTTTAAATTGTCAAAATAGCCAATGACAAAATAAGCCATAGGACTTTCTAAAGTGAAATAACATACTGAATGATGGCCTGAAAGTCTGAAACAAATGTTTGCAAAAGAGTATTGCATAAAATCCATTGACAAACCTGGTAGCAATCCATTAACAACACAGAATAAAAGAGCAGAACCAGAATATCAGAGGGAGCAGCAATCCATCGACAACAGAACAGAAGAACCACAGCTTCACAAACCTTTTCAGTAAGGTTCTTAAGCAGTGTTTAGTTGAAAAAATCAAGCCAATAACTCAAGCACAAGCCATAATTTTGTTATAAAATAATCAGAATTTTATGCATGTAAAGCCGTCTAATCGTCTATACAATGACACTGCGACACTGGTCACTCATCAAAGTAAAAAAGGATGAGAGTCAATGCTACAACAAAATCATATATGTAAACAAAACCAAAACTCCTTGGAAAAATTTGAACTGTACCTACCTGGCAATGGACTTCATCCAAAAAAAGAATACCAATTTGTAATTTTCACTCAAATTGTCACAAAACCAGAAAGAACTCACAAATACTCAGAAAATGACTGAGAAAAGAGGCAAAATTCAAATTTTTATACGTAATTGTGGAGATACTCAAGTCAAAGAAAGATCTCGCAAAAGACACAACCAAACCAGAAAGGAATAAAAAAGAGAGATAGAGCCACATATAGTCACCCCCTTCAGGAGAACCAATGTGAACCAAGATATATCAGATGCATACCAGACAGGCAAATATTAGAAGTATCAAGTAGCACTAGCAGCCTGTGATTGTTTATCTTTCAAGCCAGTCCACCAGGGTTGGGGACTCAGCCTCAGGATGGTTTTCTAGAGGCAGCACATGTCAACATCCGGGCTACGTGCTACCTGCAACTGCAGCCTTGCAATTCCTTACTGAACCAAAAAGTGCACGGATTTCTTTTCGTTTAGTTATATGGCGGCGACACTTACTCAATAGATCTCTGGCATCAGACTCTCTACCTTCTCTGAAGAACGATTCAAACACATGAACATAGGCGGAATGGGACTGAGGACTTTCCGTACTCCATGCCTTCAGGAACTTTACAGCATCATCCACGGTCCCAGATTTTGAAATATATCGAATAATTGATTCAATGAATGGAGGGTACTTGTGTTTCCTCATCAAACACATAAGGTCAAGTGCCTCCTCTAATTTCTCAATTCCTAATAGGGCTTCAATCAGTTTCTTATATGTACCTTGCCATGGAGATGTAACAAAATTTCTAACTGTCTCTTCGAGAAAGTTGTATGCATCCTCTATTCTCTGTTGGCTAAGAAAACAGTCAACTAAAGCACCTAACACGGCAGCATCTGGATTGCATCCCTTTTCAAACATCTTGTCGGAACAAAGTAATGCCTTGTCCATTTCATTGGCAGAACAATGCCCTCGGATCAAGATGGTCCAAGTCTTGATATCAGGGATGCATCCACAAGATTCCATCTCTTCGAGCACTTTACACGCTTCTTCTAACCTCCCCATCTTGCAAAGTCCAAAAACCATTTGACTAAATGTGACATTATCAGGCTCATATCCAGAATTTCTCATACTCCCAACAATAGTTTCAGCTTCATCAAATTTCCCAGCACCTGCCAAAGACCTATGGACTCCATCATAGATTGCCTTCGGGAGAGTACGCCGGTTCAACTCATATTTATTTATTATTCTGAATATTAAATCTACATTTGGTGTATGACTATCTGAGATGTGCACTAAAAGTGAACTGCAGTCCTGATCCGATGGCTTGCATGATCCATCCATCATAAGCTCATAAAGCTCAACAGCATCCTCTATCATCCTATTCTTTCGAAGCTGCCTCGATATTTTTGTATATGTATCAACATCCAATTCATAACCTACACTCTTCGTTTCCTCTATGACTTCCCAAAACTCATTAATTCTATTAGCCCTAGCAAGAGTTCTTGCAATTGCATTATAAGTCACTGCATTTTGCTCATAACCAGATTGCTCACCAACCCAACGAAAGAATCGGTACGCTTTCAAAGGACAACCTCTAAGTTCTTTAACAACCCTCGCTACAAAATTATCAGACAGATGAATGTTAAGCTTGCCCAATTTCTCCATAACCTCAATACCCCATTCAGACGCTGTAATAATACCAACCACATTGTTGACAACACTCTCCCTTGCATTCTCCCGAATCATTTGTTTATAAAAGTGGGCAAGAGCCTCACAATCACTCTTCAAATTATCCCTCTTAAAAGCAGCTAAAATTGGCAAATAAGTTTCATTATCAAGAAAGAATCCATTTTTCTTCATGGCTACTAGAGTTATCCAAAATTGTTCCCTAGTTTCCTTCTTGGCCAAGATCCTAACAACTAAACTATACACTGAGGAACTTGGTCTGAACCATTGTTTCTCGCTGACCCAGTTGAAAAAGCACGAAGCTTTAATTGGGTTTTTATCCAAATTCTTCAAAACGTAAATAACAGTTTCATGGGTCAAAAAGAGGCAACACTTGTCTAACTCTAGCTCTAACCATTGGGACCAATCGCTCGCCAAAACAAGCTCCAATATGGAGCTCGGTTTTGAAGAAAAGAAGAATCTGTGATGAATGCTTGAAAAGCGGTGATTGCAGGAGCGATGATTCGAAAGGGAAGAAGGTGAAGGTGCAGTAGTAGTGTTGAGAGAAAAGTGAGTCACCTGGTTCAGAGCGAGTTGGAGTGACCGAGTTTCAATGTGTCGGGTGGCGAGAGACGAGTCAAGGAATCGGAGGGAACGGGTAATTGTCTTTAGACGATTCATCATCACTATAGACAGCGACGAAGCAAACGTTGGAACTCCCAAATCCGAATGGGAGGAGGGAGAAGAAGGTATAGACCAAATCGAAATGGGCCTCTTCTTCTGTTGGGTGTATTCGTATGCCCAACTTACTGGCCCAATTAATTCTCTACACTGGGATGGTAGACCCAAAAAGAAAAATAAAATCTACACGAAAATACTACGTAAAAAAAATTAAGAGAAAGC
Source organism: Arachis hypogaea (assembly GCF_003086295.3). Taxonomy (NCBI): domain Eukaryota; kingdom Viridiplantae; phylum Streptophyta; class Magnoliopsida; order Fabales; family Fabaceae; genus Arachis; species Arachis hypogaea. Next base: position 80,567,027 of record NC_092046.1, on the reverse strand, counting down.
TACATTTTGATAGATTCTTTTGTGTAGAACTTCAGAGGATGTTGGACGGTATATGTCTTTTATAGAATACTAATATGAGTATTAATGTTTATATATGGAGTGATAATATTATTAAGACTAGTATTGAAGATAATAAAGATAATAGGTGGATTGGTAATTTAATACCAAAAAAAAAAAGAATAGATTGGTAATTTTATTTATGGTTATTCTAAGTATAATCAGAGAAAAAAATTATGGGAGGATTTTGTAGCTAACAAAGAAGATAATTAAATCTCTTAAAATTTTTCTTGGTGACTTTAACGATATTTTATATCAAGATGAAAAGTGAGAGATGCATCTTAAACCCCATAGACAAATGGAGAAATTTAGATTTTTTGTGTGAATAGTAATGGTTTAATAAATTTGGACTTAAAAGAATGTAAATTTACGTGGTTTAGCAATGCTAGAAACGACTTCATTACCAGAGAAAGATTGGACAAAGTCCTAGCTAATTGGTAATAGTACAAAATATACCAAAATGTTATTTTAATGGAATGACCAGCAATTAGTTCGGATCATTGCCTGATTGTCCTGGTTTTGGAGCCGAAAATAAGTACACAAGAGAATTTAAATATGAGACTTTTGGAAGGATCAGGAAAAGTGTGCAGATACAATTAGAAGAGGATGGAATAACAAAATAAATAGCACACAGGGGTTGGATAAGCACTTAGATAAGTTAAAGAACTGAAAAGAGAAGCTTAAAGGTTGGAGTAAAAAGACTTCCACTTGAGCATACAAAGAAATAAGAAAACTTGGTGAGAAAATTTAGAAACTCCAAGCTTTAACATTATCGAACGAACAATACGAGCAAATTAATGTAGCCAAGGGAAGGATCGAACAGTTAAGGAAGCAGGAGAAAAAAATTTAGGGACAAAAAGCAAAAATAAAATTACTCAAATGGGAGGATAAAAATACTAAATTTTTTATGTAACCACCATACAAAGAATGGATGCAAATAGGATTCAGAAAATGAAAAATGATCAAGGAGAATGGATAAGTGAAAACCAAGAAATTTTACATCACATTGAGAAATACTACAAAAATTTGTTTTCAGCCTCAGCAAACACTAACTTAGAGCATTGTTTAAGAAAAATTTCTAAAAGGATAATAAAGAAAATGAATGAAGAACTTTTGAAGAAAATCACTGTAGAATAAGTTAAGAAGGCAATTTTTAGCATGGGAAGCTTCAAGGACCCTGGACCAGATGGACTTAATGGATTATTTTACCAAAAGTACCGGGAAGATATCAAAGAAGAAATATTAGAGGTGGTAAGTGAATTTTTTAATAAATGGGTGTTATCTTAGGAAATTAGTGAGACTATAATTGTGTTGATACTAAAAGTGAAACCGCTAGAAAGTTTGAATCACCTGAGGCCGATAAGTTGCTGTAACTTTATCTATAAAATAATTTCAAAATTCTTAGCGATGAGATTAAGGAAAGTGTTAGGCGTGTTGGTGTTTCCTACTCAAAGTCATTCGTTAGTGGAAGGATAATTTAGGATAATATTGTTATAGTTTAAGAGGCCTTTCATGGACTAAGGAGGAAAGATGGAATGGAAGGAAAAAAACTTGGCAATTAAGTTGGACATGAGTAAGGCATATGATCGAATGGAGTGAAAATTTGTAAAGAAGGTCCTAGAGGCCTTTGGTTTTCAAAAAGAATGGAAAGAGTTGATTATGAAATGTGTCAGAGGAGCATCCTACAGATTTAAGGTAAATGAGACATTATCAAATAGAATTGTTCCCCAAAAATGTTTGAGACAAGGAGATTCTTTGTCACCATATTTGTTTATAATTGCAGCTGAATTCTTTTCAATTTTGATGTAGGAGGCACAGTAAAAAAGAATAATCACAAGATTCAGAATGAGCCCAACAGCTCCAATCATATCCCATCTTCTATTTGTTGACGACTTGATGAGGGGATATTTTATACCCTTTTTGGCACTATTTTCTTAGTCTTTTTAGTATATTTTGTTAAGTTTTAGTATGTTTTAGTAAGTTTTAGTGTGAAAATTACTTTTTTGATGCTACTTTGAGTTTTTGTGATTTTTCTATGATTTTAGGTGATTTTTGGGTGAATTTGGCAAGTTTTGGCAAAGTCTAATTCAGAGGCAAAGAAAGGATAACAGATGTTGTCAGATCTTGACCTCTGTGTATTCAAACGAGCATTTTTTGAGCTCCAGAGGTCCAATTGGTGCGCTCTTAATGGCGTTGTAAAGCTAACTTCCAGAGATTTCCAACACTATATAATAGTCTATACCTTTTTTTGAAAATGGCCGCCTAAAATCAACGCCCAACTTACCCCCTTTCTGGCGTTCAATGCCCCAAAAGGACCAAGGCCATGGCGTTCAACGCCACCAAGGGAGCATCAAGGCAGCATGGATACCCCCTAGTGGGTGTTCAATGCCCACTTCTCCAAGTTGGACGCCAAGCTCAACCCAAACACTCAATTCTCCAAGTTGGACGGCAAGCTCAACCCAAACACTCACCAAGTGGGCCCAGAAGTAGATTTTTGCACCTTTAGCTTAGTCTATTTCATTTTTGTAATTTCTAATTATTATTAATATCTTTTTAGGTCTAGTTATTAGTATAAATAGAAGGAAGATCACCTTTGTTAAGAACTTTTAATCTTCAGCTTCTCAGAACTTATCCTACATCTTTTCTGTAAAATATGAGCAACTAAACCTCCTACGTTAAGGTTAGGAGCTCTGCTCATTCCTATGGATTAATATCATTATTTTTCTACTTTAATATATGTTTAATTTCATCCTATGATGTATTATCTTTTTTCATATTTATGAATTTGGGGTGGAGCGAAAGTATGACCCCTTATTCTACATGATTTCTTTACGAGTCCTAACTCGGATAGTATTGAGCTACAGCTTGAGAGTACATTACAGGTTCCTAAAAGTTATTTAGGCTAATTGGGATATGTGACATGAAATCTCGTTAGTCATAGGTAATTGAGGTCCCTATGGCGTTAAGGCTAGAATACTGAGCATCATTCTCCGATCCGGAAGATCCAACCTTGTCTGTGGCATTTTGAGTAGGATCACCAGAGATTGAATTGCGTGAGCTTCACCCTCTACCAGATTGAACTATCACGACTGGTGTTTAGTTTGGATCATAGAAGATTAATGACTACTACCCCTAGCTTAATCACTTACAGCTTTGCCATTGAATGAATCACTCGTTATTAAAGTAGTCAGTAAGAAGTATTTTTCCAGAAGAACAAGCATCTCTGATGCCTTAACTACTTTCTTACTATTGTTTCTACGTCAATTCTTCATTGCTTTCGTTATTGTTTTGTTTATGCGCCTACAACAACAACAATCAACTTTCTATTCGCCTGACTATGATTTGCAGGATAACCACAGCTTGCTCAATCTGGCGATCCTCTTAGGATCGACCCTTACTCACCTGAGGTATTACTTGGACAACCCGGTGCACTTGCCGGTTCAGTTGTGTGAGTTTCATTTTTTCGTACCAAGTTTTTGGTGCCGTTGCCGGGGATTGTTCATGATTGACAAACTACCGGTTGTCTTGCTGCTTAGATCAGGTACTTTTACTGTTTTTCTTTTTGTGTTTCTTGTTTTCTTTAAAAAAAATTTCAAAAAATATTTTCATCTTTGGTTATCTTTTTCTTTTATTTGAGTCTTGTGTCAACTTTTAAGTTTGGTGTTTGATAAACCCATATTTTATGATATATTTTGTGCTTAATTTAAGTGATTTATTCAATCCTTCGCCCACTTATTCATGTAAATGGCATGGTTTCACTTTCCCTTCCTTATTATGTGATATATGTGAAGTACATATTTCCTACGCTTTGAAATTATTTATTTTAATTACCCTTTATTACCATTCGATGCCATGATTTGTGTGTTGAGAAGTCTCAGATCTTCTAAGGCAAGAATGACTTAAAGAATGGAAAGGAAACATACAAAAATGGAAGGAAAGCACAAAATGGAGTTTTTGAAGAAACTGGCAGCGACGCAAACGCATGGACGACGCGGTCGCATACCCAGCGCGAAAAGGAAGCGACGCCAACGCGTGACTGATGCGAGCGCGCGCCATGAGCAGAACACAGATGACGCGTACGCGTGATCGAAGCGAACGCGTGATAAGGAAAACTCCAGATGACGCGACCGCGTGACCCGCGCGGACGCGTGACAGATGCCACGCACCAGAAATTACAGAAAACGCTCCTAGCGATTTCTGAAACCTTTTCTGGCCCAGATCCAAGTCCAGAAGGCACAAATTAGAGGTTATAAAGTGGAGGAATGTATCCATTCATTATCATGTCTTCAATTATTTACTTTTCATAGTTTAGATGTAGTTTTTAGAGAGAGAGAGGTTCTCTCCTCTCTCTTAGGTTTTAAGATTAGGATTTCTTATTATTTCAATTTAGTATTCCGACTCTTTATCAGGTTCAATATTCCTTTTACTTTATATTTCTCTTTTGCTTTCAGATCTTTGAAAGCTTTCCTTTAATTACTTTTATTGCCAATTTGGCTTATGAACCATTCATGTTCAGATTTGATTTTCTATTTAATATAATTTGAGGTATTTCAGAATTATGATTGCTTTTCTTTATTTATATAAATAATTTAGATTTTCTCCTTTTGGGTTTGGTTGATTAATTGGTAACTCTTGAGTTGTCAAACTCATCGTGATTGATAATTGTTATCTTTGCTGATTGATTTAAATCCCTATAACTCTAGTCTCTCCTTAGGAATTGACTAGGACTTTAGGTGTTAAATTGATTTATCCACTCGACTTACCTTCATAGTTAGAGATTGACTTAGTGGAGAGAAAAATATAATTCTCATCACCATTGATAAAGATAACTAGGACATGACTTTTGATTTTCATACCTTGCCAAGAATTTATTTTATAGTCATTTATTTATTTTACTTGCCATTTAAATTACTTGTTTCTTACTTTCAAAACCCCCAATTTACAAAACTCATAACCATTAATAAGAACATACCTCCCTGCAGTTCCTTGAGAAGACGACCCGAGGTTTAAATACTTCGGTTATCAATTTTAAAGGGGTTTGTTACTTGTGACAACCAAAACATTTGTAAGAAAGGACTTTTGTTGGTTTAGTAGCTATACCTGCAATGAAGATTTATCTGCGAATTTCTAGACCACGCAAAAGTTCTCTCTTCAAAATGGCGCCGTTGCCGGGAAACTGCAAACGTGTGCCTTATTATTAGTTATTGTAAATTTTTTCTTTTATTTGTTTATTTGTTTTTGTTTTTCCCTTTTTTATTTTTATTAGCTACTATGAATTCTCACCCCTCTTGCTTTGAGTTTGGTTCTAATATTGTTGAAGGGAACGGAAGTTATAGCAGGAACATGCATCAAGGTCAAAGCAATCAAAGATAGGTGAAGCCAAGAGGATCTGATCAACCCTTTCGGCAACAACACCTTCCAAGATATCATGAACAAAGACCCTTCTACAATGCATACCAAGCTGATAGATATGGTGGACCTCCTGGTAGTTACCAGCAAGCCCCACCCTGTGCTTATAGACCATCCTCTCAACATAACTTCGAACCACCGCACTCACAAGCTCCTTTTCACCATTCACCACCGTATGACCCTTATTTACCCCCAATTCCAATCCAATTACTCCCAAACACCACCACCTCCCTATGTACCATGTCCATATCCATCACCTCGAGAATCACAGGCTCGCCTTAAGGAAACAGTAGATCAACTTCATACAACCCTTCATCAGCTGGAGCAAGCAATATATCAATTATCTTCCAGACGTTTAGACACTCAAGGAACTCCAATAGCTTTATGTGAAGAATCTAATGACAAACGTAGCATGAAGGAGACACTGGAAACCCCAGTAGGCAGTAATGAGCATAACTTTGTTTTGGAACAATTGGAGGAAGCTCAAATTATCCAAGAAGAAGAAGTACTGATTGAAGATTTAGGAGATGCTGAACCTCCATGGGAATCCAGAGTTGTGAAAAATTCCGTCAAGGACGTTACGATTGATGCTAAGGAGGATAGTGCACAATCCCCAAAGCAGGTATTTCATGAAGAACTAGATGGAATAACCCAAGACGTAAGTTTCCTTGATGATGATAATCTCAAGTCAAGTTCTCCTAGTAATGAACTTGCATCCGCAAGTGAATTATCTGAGATTGAAGAATCTTCCTCAAGTGAATACGAAGATGATATGGAGGTAGATTTCTCTCAACCTCCAGCTTATGACTTGAGTGACAAGGAAGACATAGAAGATTTTGATCAGGACGCAGTTGCAGTTGAAGACTCTTGCAAGAAAGTGGAGAAATTCATAGAAGAATACAAGGGAGTAGAGCTTACAGAACCACTGGAAACACCTATCCCAAGGCCATTACCACCCAATACAAGCTTCAAGTGGGTACAATCCTTAACCTTTATCTTTACTTTTCCACTTGAATATGGTTTGCTTAAAATAGATGGCCAGCTTAGAGCTCTCTGCGGCTTTAAGAGTAAGAGGGAAATGGCTCATACTCAGAGCTAGCGTACAAGATTCAATAAGGTTCCACGCTTCAATTCGAAGTGCAATGATTGGTATCAAGTTCAATTGAATGGGTCACGGAAGACGTTTGGTCATCTTGGTGAGAATACAATTTCTAAACCGCCCGGATAGAAGCATATAGATCAAGACAAAGGCGGATTTAAAAGTAAAGTTTGGGATCCTGGAATCTATTCTAACATTCGTCACCTCGGGAGCCTGAGAACCTGTTTGAAGCTGCTCAAAGGCTTCACATGCCTAGTTTGGGACCCCGGAGGCCGTTGGCATTCCAAAGATTGGTGGAGATTTCTGGATGAATTTAAGCATAAGCCACCATAACAGAAAGCTCATCCAATGTCCAACTTAAGGACTTTAACTAAAAGTGCTAGGTGGGAGACAACCCACCATGGTATGGTCGTTTCTTTTCCAATTTTTATTTTGTACTGTTTGATTTTATGTTATATTATTTTTATTGAACTTGGATGTTATTCATAGCATTTGCATTAGCATTGCATACTGCATAATTGCATACCTGCATATGTAAAAAAAAGGAGGGGGGGGGGGGGAAGGCGTGCGACGCGACCGCATTGCTAACGCGTTCGCACCAAATGCGAAAACCACCTCCCACGCGTCCGCATCACTCACGCGAACGCGTGATATGGAAATCGGCGTAAAAATCCAACGCCCAGAAATCTGGGCTGGAATCGTGCGACTGGTGTGCGTTTAGCACAACATGGCTCACGCGTTCGCGTTCATCACGCGAACGCGTCATTTACAAAATACCCATCCCACGCGAAGGCATGAGCGACGCGTCTGCGTCGCGTGGATTGCACAACACCTTAAATGGAGACAAAGAGTTGCGCTGAAATGATGCTGGAATTGTGCGTTTAGCACAATTTCCAGCGACGCGGTCGCATGCCTCACGCGACCGCGTCATTCATCCTTTTACCCATTCCATGCGATCGTGTCACTCACGTGATCGCGTCAACCCCATTCCACCATAGCCACGCGATCGCATGCCCCACGTGTTCCCGTGGATTCAAATTCACTAACCCCAGTGACGCGAAACCCTATTCCCCCCCGGCATCCCCATTCTCCTTCCCTAACCCCGTCTGCTCTCTTTCTCCCTTCTTCCTCTACACCCATCGCCACCACCAACCACCCCTGACCGCCGCACTAGCGCCAACCACCCAGACCCACCGCGACGCCCACCCCCTCTCCTTCTTCCTTCTCCCCTCCTTCTTCCCTCTCTTCTTTCCCTCTGCCACTGCCTCCCCCACTGCGTACCACCACCGTCCGCCCTCAGCACCACCCCCCACCATCACAACCACCCTCTGCCCCACAACCCTTGAACCCTCCTCCCTTCCCTCCCTGTACCCCAACCCGAAACCCCTACCACCGAACAGCCACCTACCGCCGCGCCAACCACGGTTCGCCGCCGCGCCACCCTACGCCACCGCCGCATTGCCGCCAATACCACCCCACTCCCACCATCTCTCTTAGTTCCATACTTGTGCCTCTAACCACCAGGTTCCGCCGAACGCCACTTTTCTTTCATTCGTAGTTAGTTGCATATTTTTCAATTTATGTTTAAAATTAGGCTAGTTAAGAGATGCATGTTTGTAGTGGATTCTAGGTGGTTAGGTAGCTAGGATGTGGTTAGTGGATTTAGGCCTGATAATTGCGTTGTTCGTGCTTCTTGTTTTATCAATTTCGTAATTCTGATGTTGTTGTAATGATTAATACTGTTCATATTCTGTTCATATGCTTTACTATTTCATGCTGCTTTTACACTGCTTTTTCATGTTCATATTCTGTATATGTAATTGCAGCTTTATTTTAATTTATATGAACTATTCTGCTTGCTGTTTATTACCTGGGAACATCTAATTTTAGCCGGAATGCTGTCCAATTTTCTGTAAATTATTTTGATTTTCATTAATGTTTTGGTTTTGGCAATTTGAATTTGGCATTACTTAGCTTTTCCGAAACCACTTCATGAATGCACGGGCCCGTATTCTTATTCCTTTCGATTTCCTGGTTAATAAATTGCACTTTTGATGATTCGATTTTAATTTTTTGCTATTTTTATATCTATATGAATCATCAACAACCTGATTTCCTTGCTTGAATATGAGTTGACTGTTGCTTAAAATTGTGAAATTCTTGTTACTTAGAAACCGATCATCATGGCACTTACTCTGACTTTCTTTTTACTAACTCACTGATTTTCGCTTTCTAACCTCTTTTTCAATTTTAACCACTTTTCACTTTCTAACTTCCCCCTCTGCTTTTTTGACCAACTCTTTCAACTTTTTTAACTCATGGCATGATTATTGTTTTTCCTAATTAACGGGTATTCTACTTATAACATATTTTGGATTGTAATTTCTCATCTCAGCTTTTTAACTCCGAAACAATCCAAAATGCACAATTATTCAAGTCATTTCATAATTCTACTGCTCCTTTGCCACTATGTGCTTATCTTGTTATTTGCCTACTTATTTTCCTGTTTTTTATATCCTAGATTTCTATTTTTCAGGATGTCTGACCCTCAAAGAAAAGGAAAAGGCAAGGCTACCACTGGTAAAAGAAAAAGAGGAGAATCCTCTATATCTATCTTGGATATTATGCATGATGACTCCTGGCGGGAAAAGCACTTTACCTTGCAGGAGAAGGCTGACCAGCTCCTCCCTACCAATGATCCGGTAAAATTTGCAAATAGATACTGTAAGCTGAAGTATCTAGTGTTTGCCACCTCCAGAAACCTGTACTTGGAGCAAACTCTGAAAATTCCAGAAGAACTAAAGCAGTACACCTCCGATCAGATCAAACAGAGAGGTTGGTTCTTCTTGGAGAGAAACCTGACAGAGGTCAATGCTTCCTGGGTAAGAGAGTTTTACTGCAACTATTTCAAGACTTCCCTGGATGTAGTGCACCTCAGAGGGAAACAGATACTGGTCACTGAAGAGGCCATTGAGGATATTCTACAGCTTCAGCCTAAGTCAGATCAGCCTGACGATTACCAAAAGGCTGAAGAGGACATGCGCTTTCTGAGATTTGACTGGGATGCTGTCAAATAAAGGATAGCCCTTGACCCTACTGTCCCATGGGTCATGGGTAAGAACACCACAATGCCTAAAAGAATCAAGCTTATGTATCTGAATGATGAGGCTCGGCTCTGGCACCAGATCCTGAGCAACTTTGTTATGCCGAGCACTCATGAGACGGACCTACTTGCTACTATGATCACCCTTCTCTGGTGTGTGCTGGAGGGTAAGGACCTGTATTTGCCACGATTCATCCGGCACTATATGGCCAGGGTCCATGTCAGAGGCACCCTTCCTTTCCCTTACCTGGTCACCCAGCTAGGCTGTCGAGCTGACGTGCCTTGGGAGGATGCTGATGAGAAGCCACTTGCTGCAGACTGCAAGAAGATTATCCCTCACAGCAGGAAGTTTCGGGATTTAGGCTATACACTTCCATTCCTGATCGCTTCTGATGAGACAACCACGCCTTCCACTGCCCCTTCTTCTTCCACTGCTGCACCAGCCCCACCCACTGCACCTCCACCTGCCTCAGAGCCTGTTTACCACCTCGTGCACCGCTTATTCCAGCAGCTGGACCAGATGGAGGGCCGCAACAAGTGGCGATATGAGAGATCTGAGTGTCGCAACAAGCGACACTATGAGCACCTCAAGATGATGATCTGATCTGGCAGCGACTTCCCCTTCGAGCCTGACACACCATCAGAGCCATCTGAGGAGGAGGCAGAGGTGCATGAGGAGGAGACCCATCCACAGAGAGAGGCCGAGCAGGCAGGCTCAGAGCAGGCTGTGCCACAACAGGAGGAGCCACACCAGATACAGGTTGCAGATCCAGAGATTCTTATCTAGTCAGAGCCCCCACTCCAGCAGACAGATCCTCCTACCCTCATCCTGTAACAACCCTGATTTTCGAGTACATGAGATCTTTTATGAAAGTACAGATTTCTCCGAAAGATCAGTAAATGGAACACCTCTGATATATCATCAAGCATCTCAATCCTCATTATCATTATGTCATCCTTAAGCTAGAACCTCCTCTGAAGCAAGCTCGATAATGCAATCGGGAAGGACCTAGTTTTTGAACCATATCGGTTGGCAGTTTTGATTCTGATTTTTGTAAATAGTCTCTGTTTGACGAACCATACTCGATTCATGAGAGGAGAGAGATAATAGTATAATATTATCATTATATTAGTATTAGAAAATTCTTGAATGATATTATAAGATTACCTGGTTTGTTTTAGTTAAAAACAGAAAATCAGTTTAACCGAGTTTACGGTTTACTGGTGCAGCTTAGCACCAGCACTCTCTGATGACTTTAGCAATGCTAAGGCCTCATTATTCATATTTTATTCTCATAATAAATATGTTTATAGTGTCATTTATGCTAGTAGCTCAGAAAATAATTTTTAGAGATGTTTTTACAAGTGTTCCGATACATCTAGTTTTAGTAGTTATACACCTGAGATATTTTAATATTATTTTAATCCACCTCCAAGCCAACCAATCACAACTCACCCTACACCCCCAAAACCCACAAGGCTGGTTCATTTTCACCTTGTGGCCGAAATTCTCAAGAGAGAAAAAGAGAAAAAAGTTCTTAGTTCCAAATCTTCAAAACTTGATTTCTGCTGAACTAAAACTCAAATCAAAATTCCAATCCGACCAAAATGATCATCTCTACTTTCTCTACATAATCATATGACTTATCAAGGCTGGAATCAAGGTGAGTTGGCTGCACCATCTCTCTTTTGATTCGGTTTCAAGGAAACATGCTTAAATATGTGTTTTCCTGATGTGATTTAGGAGGAAAAAGTGCTTAAGGACCACCTGAAAGTTTAATCGAATTAGGAGCAGCAAAACCAGGTAGGGATTGACGAATTAATCTTGATTATTTGTGTTTGAGTTGTGTGAATGTTGTATAAATTTACTGTGCTAAAAATTGGTTTCTTATATGATTGATTCTTGGTGAAAATTTGGTGAAATTTTGATGAAATTTGATGAAATTCAAGCTTTAAAGTTCATGTTCTTGGGCAGCTGAAAAAACGAAACTCTAAGCTTAAATTGAGGTTCAATTTGTGTTAAAATCATGTAGAAAAGATATGGTTTTAGTGGCTGGAAATTTATTTTGAATTTCGGTAAAAATCGGTTGCTGAAAAGACTGAAAAACGGGTAAAAACAGAGAAAAAATTTGAAAAATATATGAAGAACACGAAGAACACTTTGAGTGTGGCGAAGAACATTGAAGAACACCTTTTAGATCTTAGAAAGGGCAAGAAAGTAAAATTTTTGGTGTTTAAGGGGTTATATGGTAATTTCTGGAAGTTAGGGTGGTAAAAGTAGAAATATTAAAAGTTACAGGTGGTAAAAAGTGAATTTTAAAGGTTAAAAGTAAAAGTAAGTTAATTTTCGAAAATTTATGATAAAATAATAAAAATAATAAAATATTAAATAATAATATTTAAGTAAAAATAATATTTTAATAAAAATAATAAAATAATGCGGAAAAGGCAGTTTTCTGTAAAAGCTTTAGAAAGACAACTTTAAGCGCAGAATCTCATAATTACCTTCATAAAACACTTAGGGAGTGGTAAAAACATATTAGTGAGGCAAAGATAAATAAAAGATAAAAAGTTAAAGAAGAGATAAAAATCAAAGAAAAATTCTGTAAGGTTTTAATGACAGAAAAACAGACAGAAATTAGTGAACGAACTAGGGCAACATAGTTAGTCCTTGAGTTGCGACTAGGGTTAGGTATTATATGAAAAGTTAAACTGTTTCAGTATAGACTTAATGAACCTATACTTGGGACAGACTAACTATTCATACCGAAATTTACATAAGCTTTAAATACATACGTTAAACAGAAAAATCAGAGCAGAGTAGAGAAACACAGAGAACAGGGCAACCAGAGTAAAGTAAAGAGATAATGAGAAAAAGAGTAATATAGATACAGAGGAAAGAGTAATCAGAAAAAAGTAAAGAGATACAGAGAATAGAGTAATCAGAACAGAGTAAAGAAAATACAGAGAACAAAGTAACCAGAGAAAAGTAAAGAGATACAGAGAAAAGAGTAATCAAAGCAGAGTAAAAAGACAAATTGAAAAGAGTAATATGATAAAGAGAAATGGTTTGAGCCAAGATATTGTGAAATTGAAAGATGTAAAGTTTGTATAGTATGATTGAATAGAGAAAGAAAGAAGTACTGCATAAGAATGTGAAAGTGATGATGAATAATGAGAATGATATTGAATGATGATAATGAAAAAAGAGTAATATAACAAAGAGAATAGAGGAGAAGAGTATAAAAATAAAGAGTTAAGCCTTATGGCATGATATTCTATTATATGTTCATCTGATGCTTTTCTATTGGCCCTAGAGGTCCTGTAGGTCCAAGTTCACCTACAGTAAGTTGTTATTCCTGTAGGCCAAAGTTCACCTGCAGTGAATATCAATTGTGTATCTCAGGGTGTTGCTCCTGTAGGCCGAAGTTCACCTACAGAGAGTTGTGATACCTGTAAGCCGAAGTTCACTTACAGTGGCACTATTTCTGTAAGCCGAAGTTCACTTACAGAGATGCTATTTCTGTAGGCCGAAGTTCACCTACAGAAAGTTATTGTGATTAAACCATTTCTGTAAGCCTAAGTTCACTTACAGAGGTGTTATTTCTGTAGGTCGAAGTTCACCTACAGAAAGTTGTTGTGTTGTGTTTAGACTATTCCTGTAAGCCGAAGTTCACTTACGGGAGTGCTATTTCTGTAGGCCGAAGTTCACCTACAGAGAATAAGCCATATCTAGGACTAGTTCCAGGGTAATGTTGGGCTGCAGGGTGTAAACCGACACATGAGCTTATGGCCTGCATAGGACAGACATTCATCATACTTGGTTGCGCATTTCCTCTGTTATGATCGTTGTTTGAATGTATGCTTTCTTTGTTTTCATTCTATTCTATGTGTCTGTGTTTTGTTTTCTTGTATTCTTTCGTTTGTGTTTTGCTTTCTATTTTCTCTATTTATCTGTTTCTTCTGTCTACTGCTTCTCGGTATTTTGCTATTAATCTGCTAAACAACACGAAATTAATGAACTTAACTAAAAACCCCGGTCCTACTAAGAACTCCCCAGTTCTTACCCCTTCTCTCTCCCTTCCCTCTTCAGATGGATGCAAGAGTTCCCTTCCGTAATTCGCTGACGATTGTACGCAAAAAAAAGGATTCCGCTCTAGGTAGTCTTCTGAGTCTAGAGTAAACTCCGTTTCTATTTATATGTATATACTGTGAGACTAGCCAACGTCTGCACCCCGTTCGTATGCGCACTTTAGCCTAAATCCTATGTACGAGACTCCTGTCGTGTGGCTCCTTGATGAGGTACCAGAGAGATGTTATATGGCAATGTCTGACCGTGCAAAGGAGTAGTAGATGATGTTCTACCTTTTGCTGATGTTCCACCTGACTTGATTTTTGAAGACATAGAACGTACTTTCCCTCGCTTTAGTAGTTTAGAGGGACTAGGTGAGTATAGAGTCTAGGCTAGCCTGGGTGCCAGCTTAGAGACCTCTTGAACAGGTCAGGACCTGGGATGTTGTATGTATGTATATGTATATAGTTATTATCTAGCTATATCTAGGGGTGTTCTAACTAAAGGTCTATACTCTAACAAAGGCTGGATCACTAAATGTTGCTAGCTACTTGTGATGTATTTATGTGTGGTTGCTTATAACTATATTATCTGTTATCATATGTGAATTGATTATGAAATATTCCGTCTATTAATCGAAATGTTTTAAAAAAAATACCCTGCAAATTAACTACGTTTTTAACAACGAATCAGGCTCATATGATAAATAATAGATAATAATTAGGAAGACAAATTGGTAGCGCTCAGTTTCTGGTATGATCTAGACATATTGAAAATTGGGTCGTTACAATTTGGTATCAGAGCAGTTCGTTCCCAGTAGAGTGATGAGCGCATAATTTATACGCTTTTTGGCATTATTTTTAGTATGTTTTTAGTAGAATCTAGTTACTTTTAGGGATGTTTTCATTAGTTTTTATGTTAAATTCACATTTCTGGACTTTACTATGAGTTTGTGTGTTTTTCTGTGATTTCAGGTATTTTCTGGCTGAAATTGAGGGACTTGAGCAAAAATCAGATTCAGAGGTAAAAGAAGGACTGCTGATGTTGTTGGATTCTGACCTCCCTGCACTCAAAGTGGATTTTCTGGAGCTACAGAACTCCAAAGGGCACGTTCTCAATGGCGTTGGAACGTAGACATCCAGAGATTTCCAGCAATATATAATAGTCCATACTTTGGCTGAGTTTAGATGACGCAAAAGGGCGTTGAACGCCAGTTCTACGCTGCAGTTTGGAGTTAAACGCCAGAAACACGTCACAAACCAAAGTTGAACGGCAGAAACACGTTACAAACTGGCGTTCAACTCCAAGAATGACCCCTCCACGTGTAAACTTCAAGCTCAGTCCAAGCACACACCAAGTGGGCCCCGGAAGTGGATTTATGCATCAATTACTTACTTCTGTAAACTCTAGTAACTAGTTTAGTATAAATAGGACTTTTTACTATTGTATTAGGGATCTTTGATCAGTTTTATGCTATCTTAGACTTTCATGGGGGCTGGCCATTTGGCCATGCCTGGACCATTATCACTTTTGTATTTTCAAACGGTAGAGTTTCTGCACTCCATAGATTAAGGTGTGGAGCTTTGCTGTTCCTCAAGATTTAATGCAAAGTACTACTATTTTCTATTCAATTCAACTTATTCCGCTTCTAAGATATCCATTTGCACCCAAGAACATGATGAATGTGATGATTATGTGACGCTCATCATCATTCTCACTTATGAACGCGTGCCTGATAAACACTTCCGTTCTACATGCAACCAAGCTAGAATGAGTATCTCTTAGATATCTAATACAGGGGACCGAGTCCGAGTTATTAGTATCTTCGTGGTATAAGTTAGAACCCATGGATGGCCATTCCTGAGATCCGAAAAGTCTAAACCTTGTCTGTGGTATTCCGAGTAGGATCTGGGAAGGGATGGCTGTGATGAACTTCAAACTCGCGAGTGCTGGGCATAGTGATAGAAGCAAAAGGATAGTAAATCCTATTCCAGTATGATCGAGAACCTCCAGATGATTAGCCATGCCGTGACAGAGCATTTGGACCATTTTCACAGAGAGGATGGGATGTAGCCATTGACAACGGTGATGCCCTTACAGAAAGCTTGCCATGGAAAGGAGTAAGACTGATTGGATGAAGACAGCGGGAAAGCAGAGATTCAGAGGAACGAAAGCATCTCTATACGCTTATCTGAAATTCTCACCAATGAATTACATAAGTATTTCTATCTTTATTTTCTGTTTATTTATTATTATTATTCAAAAACTCCATAAACATTTGATATCCGCCTGACTGAGATTAACAAGATGACCATAGCTTGCTTCATACCAACAATCTCTGTGGGATCGACCCTTACTCACGTAAGGTTTTATTACTTGGACGACCCACTGCACTTGCTGGTTAGTTGTGCGAAGTTGTGAAGTTATGTTTGGACCATGGTATTGTGCACCAGTTATTGGCGCCATCGCCAGGGAGAGAACGAGCAACAAATTTTACAACCTCAGAGTAACAATTTTGCATACCAAGTTTTTGGCGCCGTTGCCGGGGATTGTTCGAGTTTGGACAACTGACGGTTCATCTTGTTGCTCAGATTAGGTAATTTTCTTTTTGTTTTATTTTCAAAAAAAAAATTCGAAAAAAAAATATATATTTCTTCAAAAATTTTTCAAAAATCTTTCAAAACTACCTAACTAACTATCCCTCTCTAATTTTCGAAAATACCTCCCTCTTTTTCAAAAATTGTTTTTAATTAATTAATTGTTTTAATTTTTAATTTTAACTTTAATTTTATCTTAATTTTCGAAAATCATTAACTCTTTTTCAAAATTTAATTTTCGAAATTCTCTCTCTCATCTTCTTCTATTTATTTATTCATCTACTAACACTTCTCTTCATCTCATATCTCTGCTCACCTCACCCTTCTGTTTGGATTCTCCTTTCTTTTCTCTTCTACTCTTCTTTTCTTCTACTCACAACAAGGAAACCTCTATACTGTGGTAAAAAGGATCCCTATTATTATTTTTCTGTTTCCTTCTCTTTCATATGAGCAGGAGCAAGGACAAGAACATTCTTGTTGAAGCAAACCCTGAACCTGAAAGGACTCTGAAAAGGAAACTAAGAGAAGTTAAAATACAACAATCCAGAGACAACCTTACAGGAATTTTCGAACAGGAAGA
The DNA here is from genome assembly GCF_003086295.3 of Arachis hypogaea. Taxonomy (NCBI): domain Eukaryota; kingdom Viridiplantae; phylum Streptophyta; class Magnoliopsida; order Fabales; family Fabaceae; genus Arachis; species Arachis hypogaea. Next base: position 80,550,110 of record NC_092046.1, on the reverse strand, counting down.
GGAGATGGCAGCCGAAAATAATAATAATGCAAGGAGGATGCTTGATGACTTCACTGCACCTAATTCCAATTTACATGGAAGAAGCATCTCAATTCTTCCATTAGAGCAAACAATTTTGAGCTTAAACCTCAATTAGTTTCTCTGATACAACAAAACTGCAAGTTTCATGGACTTCCATCTGAAGATCCCTTTCAGTTCTTAACTGAATTCTTGCAGATATGTGACACTGTTAAGACTAATGGAGTAGATCCTGAAGTCTACAGGCTCATGCTTTTCCCTTTTGCTGTGAGAGACAGAGCTAGAATATGGTTGGATTCTCAACCTAAAGATAGCCTGAACTCTTGGGATAAGCTGGTCAAGGCTTTCTTAGCTAAGTCCTTTCCTCCTCAAAAGCTGAGTAAGCTTAGAGTGGATGGTCAAACCTTCAGACAGAAAGAAGGTGAATTCCTCTATGAAGCTTGGGAGAGATACAAGGAACTGACCAAAAAGTGTCCTTCTGACATGCTTTCAGAATGGACCATCCTGGATATATTCTATGATGGTCTGTCTGAATTAGCTAAAATGTCATTGGATACTTCTACAGGTGGATCCATTCACCTAAAGAAAACGCCTGCAGAAGCTCAAGAACTCATTGACATGGTTGCTAATAACTAGTTTATGTACACTTCTGAGAGGAATCCTGTGAGTAATGGGACGCCTCAGAAGAAGGGAGTTCTTGAAATTGATACTCTAAATGCCATATTGTCTTAGAATAAAATATTGACTCAGCAAGTCAATATGATTTCTCAGAGTCTGAATGGAATGCAAGCTGCATCCAACAGTACTCAAGAGGCATCTTCTGAAGAAGAAGCTTATGATCCTGAGAATCCTGCAATTGCAGAGGTGAATTACATGGGTGAACCCTATGGAAACACCTATAATCCCTCATGGAGAAATCACCCAAATCTCTCATGGAAGGATCAACAAAAGCCTCAACAAGGCTTTAATAATGGTGGAAGAAACAGGTTTAGCAATAGCAAGCCTTTTCCATCATACACTCAGCAACAGACAGAGAACTTTGAACAAAATACCTCTAATTTAGCAAATTTAGTCTCTGATCTATCTAAGTCCATTGTGAGTTTCATGAATGAAACAAGGTCCTCCATTAGAAAATTGGAGGCACAAGTGGGCCAGCTGAGTAAGAAGATCACTGAAACCCCTCCTAGTGCTTTCCCAAGCAATACAGAAGAAAATCCAAAAGGAGAGTGCAAGGCCATTGATATAACCATCATGGCCGAATCCAAGGAGGAAAAGAAGGACATGAATCCTAGTGAGGAAGACCTCCTGGGACGTCCAGTGATCAATAAGGAGTTTCCCTTTGAGGAACCAAAGGACTCTGAGGCTTATCTAGAGACCATAGAGATCCCATTGAACCTCCTTACGCCCTTTATGAGCTCTGATGAGTATTCCTCTTCAGAAGAGAATGAGGATGTTAATAAAGAGCAAGTTGCCAAGTTCCTTGGTGCAATCATGAAGCTGAATGCCAATTTATTTGGTAATGAGACTTGGGGAGATGAACCTCCCCTGTTCACCAATGAACTAAATGCATTGGATCAACTGAGATTGCCTCAGAAGAAACAGGATCCTGGAAAGTTCCTAATACCTTGTACCATAGGCACCATGACCTTTGAGAAGGCTCTATGTGACCTTGGGTCAGGAATAAACCTCATGCCCCTCTCTGTAATGGAGAAACTGGGAATCTTTGAGGTGTAAGCTGCCAGAATCTCATTAGAGATGGAAGATAACTCAAGAAAAGAGGCTTATGGACAAGTAGAGGACATGTTAGTAAAGGTTGAAGGCCTTTACATCCCTACTGATTTCATAATCCTAGATACTGGGAAGGATGAGGATGAATCCATCATCCTTGGAAGACCCTTCCTAGCCACAACAAGAGCTGTGATTGATGTTAACAGAGGTGAACTAGTCCTTCAATTGAATGAGGACTCCCTTGTGTTTAAAACTCAAGGTCATCCTTCTGTAAACATGGAAAAGAGGCACAGTAAGCTTCTCTCAAAACAGAGTCATACAGAGCCCCCACAATCAAACTCTAAGTTTGGTGTTGGGAGGCCACAACTAAACTCTAAGTTTGGTGTTGAACTCCCATATCCAAACTCTAAGTTTGGTGTTGGGAAGTCTCAATAATACTCTGAACATCTGTGAGGCTCCATGAGAGCCCACTGTCAAGCTATTGACATTAAAGAAGCGCTTGTTGGGAGGCAACCCAATTTTTATTGTTCTTTCATGTTTTATTAGGTTCATGATCATGTGGAGTCACAAAATAAATCAAAAAATTAAAAACAGAATCAAAAACAGCAGAAGAAAAATCACACCCTGGAGGAAGGACTTACTGGCGTTTAAACGCCAGTAAGGAGCATGTGGCTGGTGTTCAACGCCAGAACAGAGCATGGATCTGGCGCTGAACGCCAGAAACAAGCATAGAACTGGCGTTTAACGCCAGAAACATGCTGCATCTGGGCGTTGAACGCCCAGAACAAGCATCAGTTCGGTGTTTAAACGCCAGAATTGCATGCAAAGGCATTTTACATGCCTAATTGGTGCAGGGATGTAAATCCTTGACACCTCAAGATCTGTGGACCTCACAGGATCATCTCAGGATCTGTGGATCCCACAGGATCCCCACCTTCCCTCCTCATAATCCTAGTTTCTTCCACATCTTCTTCTTCATCTATTCTTTCTTCTCTTGCTCGAGGGCGAGCAACATTCTAAGTTTGGTGTGGTAAAAGCATAAGCTTTTTGTTTTTTCATTACCATTGATGGCACCTAAGACCGGAGAAACCTCTAGAAAAGGGAAAGGGAAGACAAAAGCTTCCATCTCCGAGTCATGGGAGATGGAAAGATTCATCTAAGGGTCTATAGCTCAGTGGTAGAACATTTGACTGCAAATCAAGAGATCCCTGAGATACCTCAGGGGATGCACTTTCCTCCACAGAACTATTGGGAGCAAATCAACACCTCCCTAGGAGAATTAAGTTCCAACATGGGACAATTAAGGGTGGAACATCAAGAGCACTCCATCATCCTTCATGAAATTAGAGAAGATCAAAGAGCAATGAGGGAGGAGCAACAAAGACAAGGAAGAGACATAGAAGAGCTCAAGGACATCATTGGTTCCTCAAGAAGGAAACGCCACCATCACTAAGGTGGACTCATTCCTTGTTCTCAAATTTTCTGTTTTTCGTTTTCTTATGTTAAATGTTTATCTATGTTTGTGTCTTTATTACATGATCATTAGTGTCTAAGTGTCTATGCCTTAAAGTAGTGAATATAAATCCATCACCTCTCTTAAATATAAAAATGTTTTAATTACAAAAGAACAAGAAGTACATGAGTTTCAAATTTATCCTTGAACTTAGTTTAATTATTTTGATGTGGAGACAATACTTTTTGTTTTCTGAATGAATGCTTGAACAGTGCATATGTCTTTTGAAGTTGATGTTTAAGAATGTTAAATATGTTGGCTCTTGAAAGAATGATGACAAGGAGACATGTTATTTGATAATCTGAAAAATCATAAAATTGATTCTTGAAGCAAGAAAAAGCAGTGAATACAAAGCTTGCAAAAAAAAAAATGGCGAAAAAAAAATAGAAAGAAAAAGAAAAAGCAAGCAGAAAAAGCCAAAGCTCTTAAAACCAAAAGGCAAGAGCAAAAAGCCAATAGCCCTTAAAACCAAAAGGCAAGGGTAAATAAAAGGATCCAAAGCTTTGAGCATTAGTGGATAGGAGGGCCTAAAGGAATCAAATCCTGGCCTAAGCGGCTAAACCAAGTTGTCCCTAACCATGTGCTTGTGGCGTGAAGGTGTCAAGTGAAAACTTGAGACTGAGCGGTTAAAGTCAAGGTCCAAAGGAAAAAAAAAGAGTGTGCTTAAGAACCCTGGACACCTCTAATTGGGGACTTTAGAAAATCTGAGTCACAATCTGAAAAGGTTCACCCAATTATGTGTCTGTGGCATTTATGAATCCGGTGGTAATACTGGAAAACAAAGTGCTTAGGGCCACGGCCAAGACTCATAAAGTAGCTGTGTTCAAGAATCAACATACTGAACAAGGAGAATCAATAACACTATCTGAACTCTGAGTTCCTATAGATGCCAATCATTCTGAACCTCAATGGATAAAGTGAGATGCCAAAACTATTCAAGAGGCAAAAAGCTACAAGTCCCGCTCATTTGATTGGAGCTAAATTTCATTGATAGTTTGGAATTTATAGTATATTCTCTTCTTTTTATCCTATTTGATTTTCAGTTGCTTGGGGACAAGCAACAATTTAAGTTTGGTGTTGTGATGAGCAGATAATTTATACGCTTTTTGGCATTGTTTTTAGTATGTTTTTAGTAGAATCTAGTTACTTTTAGGGATGTTTTCATTAGTTTTTATGTTAAATTCACATTTCTGGACCTTACTATGAGTTTGTGTGTTTTTCTGTGATTTCCAGCAATATATAATAGTCCATAATTTGGCCGAGTTTAGACGACGCAAAAGGGCGTTGAACGCCAGTTCTACACTGCAGTCTGGAGTTAAACGCCAGAAACACATCACAAACTAGAGTTGAACGCCAGAAACATGTTACAAACTGGCGTTCAACTCCAAGAATGACCTCTCCACGTGTAAACTTCAAGCTCAGTCCAAGCACACACTAAGTGGGCCCCGGAAGTGGATTTATGCATCAATTACTTACTTCTGTAAACCCTAGTAACTAGTTTAGTATAAATAGGACTTTTTACTATTGTATTAGGCATCTTTGATCAGTTTTATGCTATCTTAGACTTTCATGGGGGCTGGCCATTCGGCCATGCCTGGACCATTATCACTTATGTATTTTCAAACGGTAGAGTTTCTGCACTCCATAGATTAAGGTGTGGAGCTTTGCTGTTCTTCATGATTTAATGCAAAGTACTACTATTTTCTATTCAATTCAACTTATTCTGCTTCTAAGATATCCATTTGCACCCAAGAACATGATGAATGTGATGATTATGTGACGCTCATCATCATTCTCACTTATGAACGCGTGCCTGACAAACACTTCCGTTCTACATGCAACCAAGCTAGAATGAGTATCTCTTAGATATCTAATACAGGGGACCGAGTCCGAGTTATTAGTATCTTCGTGGTATAAGTTAGAACCCATGGATGGCCATTCCTGAGATCCGGAAAGTCTAAACATTGTCTGTGGTATTCCGAGTAGGATCTGGGAAGGGATGGCTGTGACGAACTTCAAACTCGTGAGTGCTGGGCGTAGTGACAGACGCAAAAGGATAGTAAATCCTATTCCAGTATGATCGAGAACCTCCAGATGATTAGCCATGTCGTGATAGAGCATTTGGACCATTTTGACAGAGAGGATGGGATGTAGCCATTGACAACGGTAATGCCCTTACAGAAAGCTTGCCATGGAAAGGAGTAAGACTGATCGGATGAAGACAGCGGGAAAGCAGAGATTCAGAGGAACGAAAGCATCTCTATACGCTTATCTGAAATTCTCACCAATGAATTACATAAGTATTTCTATCTTTATTTTCTGTTTATTTATTATTATTATTCGAAAACTCCATAACCATTTGATATCCGCCTGACTGAGATTAACAAGATGACCATAGCTTGCTTCATACCAACAATCTCCGTGGGATCGACCCTTACTCACGTAAGGTTTTATTACTTGGACGACCCAGTGCACTTGCTGGTTAGTTGTGCGAAGTTGTGAAGTTATGTTTGGACCATGGTATTGTGCACCAGTTATTGGTGCCATTGCCAGGGAGAGAATGAGCAACAAATTTTACAACCTCAGAGTAACAATTTCGCATACCATAGAGCCTGGGGAGTGGACTGACTATGCTTCATTGCATACTCTGCTTGTGTGTCTCATGCTGTTAGGGTATCTTCAAGATACATTTGGCATGAATGTCTATGAGTGCTCATTTTGGGAATGTTCGTGCCTAACTTGATATATTAAGATTGATCACCTTAATATTGATTGTTTGGTGCGGATAAGACCTCAATGACTGTGAATAGGCATGGTTTAATCGAGTTCCGAACGACAAATTCGTGAGAGGCACAACTATTCTTATAGCTGTTATGATCTCCATGGCCATGGCTATGTGATATTTAGATGCTGTAAGGAACGAACTGATATCTTCGTCAGGATAGCTTGAAGGAAATAGACTTCTTGAAGATGGATTCTTGTATGCGGCTGAAATTTTGAGGGCAAAATTTTCTTTTAGGAGGGTAGAATGTAACAACCCTGATTTTCGAGTACATGAGATCTTTTCTGAAAGTACGGATTTCTCCGAAAGATCAGTAAAGGGAACACCTCTGATATATCATCAAGCATCTCAATCCTCATTATCATTATGTCATCCTTAAGCTAGAACCTCCTCTGAAGCAAGCTCAATAATGCAATCGGGAAGGACCTAGTTTTTGAACCGTATCGGTTGGCAGTTTTGATTCTGATTTTTGTAAATAGTCTCTGTTTGACAAACCAGAGTCGATTCATGAGAGGAGAGAGATAATAGTATAATATTATCATTATGTTAGTATTAGAAAATTTTTGAATGATATTATAAGGTTACCTGGTCTGTTTTAGTTAAAAACAAAAAATCGGTTTAACCGGGTTTACGGTTTACTGGTGCAGCTTAGCACCAGCACTCTCTGATGACTTTAGCAATGCTAAGGCCTCATTATTCATGTTTTATTCTCATAATAAATATGTTACTAGTGTCATTTATGCTAGTAGCTCAGAAAATAATTTTTAGAGATGTTTTTACAAGTGTTCTGATACATCTAGTTTTAGTAGTTATACACCTGAGATATTTTAATATTATTTTAATCCACCTCCAAGCCAACCAATCACAACTCACCCTACACTCCCAAAACCCCCAAGGCTGGTTCATTTTCACCTTGTGGCCGAAATTCTCAAGAGAGAAAAAGAGAGAAAAGTTCTTAGTTCCAAATCTTCAAAGCTTGATTTCTGCTGAACTAAAACTCAAATCAAAATTCCAATCCGACCAAAATGATCATCTCTTCTTTCTCTACATAATCATATGACTTATCAAGGCTGGAATAAAGGTGAGTTGGCTGCACCATCTCTCTTTTGATTCGGTTTCAAGGAAACATGCTTAAATATGTGTTTTCCTGATGTGATTTAGGAGGAAAAAGTGCTTAAGGACCACCTGAAAGTTTAATCGAATTAGGAGCAGCAAAACCAGGTAGGTATTGACGAATTAATCTTGATTATTTGTGTTTGAGTTGTGTGAATGTTGTATAAATTGGCTGTGCTAAAAATTGGTTGCTTATATGATTGATTCTTGGTGAAAATTTGGTGAAATTTTGATGAAATTTGATGAATTTCAAGCTTTAAAGTTCATGTTCTTGGGCAGCTGGAAAAACGAAACTCTAAGCTTAAATTGAGGTTCAATTTGTGTTAAAATCATGTAGAAAAGATGGGGTTTTAGTGGCTGGAAATTTATTTTGAATTTTGGTAAAAATCGGTTGCTGAAAAGACTGAAAAACGGGTAAAAACAGAGAAAGAATTTGAAAAATATATGAAGAACACGAAGAATACTTTGAGTGTGGTGAAGAACATTGAAGAACACCTTTTAGATCTTAGAAAGGGCAAGGAAGTAAAATTTTTGGTGTTTAAGGGGTTATATGGTAATTTCTGGAAGTTAGGGTGGTAAAAGTAGAAATATTAAAAGTTACGGGTGGTAAAAAGTGAATTTTAAAGGTTAAAAGTAAAAGTAAGTTAATTTTTGAAAATTTAATGATAAAATAATAAAAATAATAAAATATTAAATAATAATATTTAAGTAAAAATAATATTTTAATAAAAATAATAAAATAATGCGGAAAAGGCAGTTTTCTGTAAAAGCTTTAGAAAGACAACTTTAAGTGCAGAATCTCATAATTACCTTCATAAAACACTTAGGAAGTGGTAAAAACATATTAGTGAGGCAAAGATAAATAAAAGATAAAAAGTTAAAGAAGAGATAAAAATCAAAGAAAAATTCTGTAAGGTTTTAATGACAAAAAAACAAACAGAAATTAGTGAACGAACTAGGGCAACATAGTTAGTCCTTGAGTTGCGACTAGGGTTAGGTATTATATGAAAAGTTAAACTGTTTCAGTATAGACTTAATGAACCTATACTTGGGACAGACTAACTATTCATACCGAAATTTACATAAGCTTTAAATACATACGTTAAACAGAGAAATCTGAGTAGAGTAGAGAAACACAGAGAATAGGGCAACCAGAGTAAAGTAAAGAGAAAAAGAGTAATATAGATACAAAGGAAAGAGTAATCAGAAAAAAGTAAAGAGATACAGAGAACAGAGTAATCAGAGCAGAGTAAAGAAAACACAGAGAACAGAGTAACCAGAGAAAAGTAAAGAGATACAGAGAAAAGAGTAATCAAAGCAGAGTAAAAAGACAAAGTGAAAAGAGTAATATGATAAAGAGAAATGGTTTGAGCCAAGATATTGTGAAATTGAAAGATGTAAAGTTTGTATAGTATGATTGAATAGAGAAAGAAAGAAGTACTGCATAAGAATGTGAAAGTGATGATGAATAATGAGAATGATATTGAATGATGATAATGAGAAAAGAGTAATATAACAAAGAGAATAGAGGAGAAGAGTATAAAAATAAAGAGTTAAGCCTTGTGGCATGATATTCTATTATATGTTCATCTGATGCTTTTCTATTGGCCCTAGAGGTTCTGTAGGCCCAAGTTCACCTACAGTAAGTTGTTATTCCTGTAGGCCGAAGTTCACCTGCAGTGAATATCAATTGTGTATCTCAGGGTGTTGCTCCTGTAGGCCGAAGTTCACCTACAGAGAGTTGTGATACCTGTAAGCCGAAGTTCACTTACAGGGGCGCTATTTCTGTAAGCCGAAGTTCACTTACAGAGGTGCTATTTCTGTAGGCCGAAGTTCACCTACAGAAAGTTATTGTGATTAAACCATTTCTGTAAGCCGAAGTTCACTTATAGAGGTGTTATTTCTGTAGGCCGAAGTTCATCTACAGAAAGTTGTTGTGTTGTGTTTAGACTATTCCTGTAAGCCGAAGTTCACTTACGGGAGTGCTATTTCTGTAGGCCGAAGTTCACCTACAGAGAATAAGCCATATCTAGGACTAGTTCTTGGGTAATGTCGGGCTGCAGGGTGTAAACCGACACGTGAGCTCATGGCCTGCATAGGACAGACATGCATCATACTTGGTTGCACATTTCCTCTGTTATGATTGTTGTTTGAATGTATGCTTTCTTTGTTTTCATTCTATTCTATGTGTCTGTGTTTTGTTTTCTTGTATTCTTTTGTTTGTGTTTTGCTTTCTATTTTCTCTATTTATCTGTTTCTTTTGTCTACTGCTTCTCGGTATTCTGCTATTTATCTGCTAAACAATACGGAATTAATGAACTTAACTAAAAACCCCGGCCCTACTAAGAACTCTCCAGTTCTTACGCCTTCTCTCTCTCTTCCCCTTTCAGATGGAAGCAAGAGTTCCCTTCCGTAATTCACTGACGATCGTACGCAAAAAAAAGGATTCCGCTCTAGGTAGTCTTCTGAGTCTAGAGTGAACTCCGTTTCTGTTTATATGTATATACTGTGAGAGCAGCCAACGTCTGTACCCCGTTCGTATGCGCACTTTAGCCTAAATCCTATGTACGAGACTCCTGTCGTATGGCTACTTGATGAGGTACCAGAGAGACGTTATATGGCAATGTCTGACCGTGCAAATGAGTAGTAGATGATGTTCTACCTTTTGCTGATGTTCCACCTGACTTGATTTTTGAAGACATAGAACGTACTTTCCCTCGCTTTAGTAGTTTAGAGGGACTAGGTGAGTATAGAGTCTAGGCTAGCTTGGGTGCCAGCTTAGAGACCTCTTAAATAGGTCAGGACCTGGGATGTTGTATGTATCTATATGTATATAGTTATTATCTAGCTATATCTAGGGGTGTTCTAACTAAAGGTCTATACTCTAACAAAGGCTGGATCACTAAATGTTGCTAGCTACTTGTGATGTATTTATGTGTGGTTGCTTATAACTATATTATCTGTTATCAGATGTGAATTGATTATGAATGATTCCGTCTATTAGTCCAAATGTTTTCAAAAAAAAATACCCCGCAAATTAACTACGTTTTTAACAACGAATCAGGCTCATATGATAGATAATAGATAATAATTAGGAAGACAAATTGGTAGCGCTTAGTTTCTGGTATGATCTAGACATATTGAAAATTGGGTCATTACACATCCAGTCTGCAGATCCTCAGGCCACCACAGAGACTCCAGCAGCCCATCCTTCTGGTGATGACACTTTTTCACACCCAGCTTGAATGAGCATTGAGAACGATGCTTTATTTTAAGTGTGGGGAGGTCGCCATCCCTGGTGTATTTTTTGGTGAACCACTACAGACTCTTTCTATCTTATTTTGTTTATTTTTCTATATTTTTATCTTTGTTTTTATTTTTCAGTACTTGCACACTGTTCTTTTGCTGTACTTTTACTCTATTTCCGCATTTTGCACTTTATTTTATACCTTAGCCATTTAGTTTAGTTTGCAATTCTAAACTTATTAGCTATAGAATATGTGGATTAATTAGTATAGTTTACCCTTTTAGCATATGATAGTTTGGTTTAAATTGAAAATAAAAAGGAAGTAAACTAGAGACTTTAACATAATCAAAAACAATCCACACACCTTGTATATATAGCATTACATGTTAGTTAGTTAACAACATTTCATCAAGGAACAACACTAAAACTTTAAAGGCACCCTAAGATTTACATTGAGAATAATGGGAGTTCTTAATTTCTACTTGCATGACATGTATAACTGATATATGATTTTTGAGCTAGAGAACACACAGCCTGTGAGTTTTGAGCTTAATTGTATGGTTACATTCAAACCATAATTTTTATTCCTGTGTATTTTGCCCTTCTTTTTTATTCTGGTGTTCTTTACTTTGTTTTAATCTATATGTCCAATTATAGAGTATAGATACATACTAAGAGATAATTGAGGCCCATTTGAATTTTTCCTCACTTATCCCAAATTAGCCTACCTTTTACATCACCCTTGTTAGCCCCCTTGAGTTTTTTAATCCCCTCTTGTTCTATAAACCACATTACTAGCCTTAAGCAGAAAAACAAAATAAAAATCCCAAGTTAAATCCTTGGTTAGCTTAAGATAGAAATTGTGTGTTGTTTAAGTGTGGGGAACTTTATGGGAACATGGATGATAAAAACAAAGGTGGAAAGTTAAAACGAATAAAGATGTTTCAAAATAAAAATTTGGGAAGCATGCTCATGTGAAATCAAAACAATTGAATTACCATGTGCATTATAAAAAAAATTATTATTTACATTTTCGGTATTTAATTAAGGGGATGCAAAAATTCCCCAATTGCAAAAATAAAAAGATTCAATGCACATGGAATAAAATTAAAGTTAATGCATGAGCTTGCAATACAAAGTGAGAAAAGTTGGGCAAATTGGTTAAGAAACTTTGAATTACAAAATATGTATGTTAGGTAAGATCTTAGACTAATCAAGGATTCACTTATTAGCTCACTTAGCCTTATACATATACCCTTACCTTTACCTTGGCCCCATTACAACCTTGAAAAAGACCTTATGATTTTTGTATGCCTATATTCTATAATTGTTGATTGGTTAGATAAAGAACAAAGTTATAGAAAGTAAGGATAAAAAGAAGAATAGAGTGATTAACCCAATAAACACTGAGTGACTAGAGAGTAAATACAAAATCTAGTGAGGGTTCAATAGCTCATCACCGTATATCTCTCTTTAAATTGTTAACTGTCTTGCAAGGTTTGAAAAATATTTTTACCCATCTCAATTATAAAAGTGCTTTAACATTGTCTAGGGTTTGGCTATGCATATATGATTCCTTGAGAATGTGAATTAATTTAACTACATGTAAGTTTTATATACAAGTGAATAACAATTAAAATTGCATGATTCATTTAGGTAGTTTGCATTTAGAATAGATTGCATTGCATGAGATTCCACCACTTTAACCTTACCTTACTATTTATCTTGGACTTAGCATGAGGACATGCTATTGTTTAAGTGTGGGGAGGTTGATAAACCCATATTTTATGATATATTTTGTGCTTAATTTAAGTGATTTATTCAATCCTTCACCCACTTATTCATGTAAATGGCATGGTTTCACTTTTCCTTCCTTATTATGTGATATATGTGAAATACATGTTTCCTATGCTTTGAAATTATTTATTTTAATTACCCTTTATTACCATTCGATGCCGTGATTTGTGTGTTGAGAAGTCTCAGATCTTCTAAGGCAGGAATGACTTAAAGAATGGAAAGAAAACATACAAAAATGGAAGGAAAGCACAAAATGGAGTTTTTGAAGAAACTGGCAGCGACGCGAACGCATGGACGACGCGGTCGCATGCCCAGCGCGAAAAGGCAGCGATGCCAACGTGTGACTGACGTGAGCGCGCGCCATGAGTAGAACACAGATGACGCGTACGCGTGACCGAAGCGAACGCGTAATAAGGAAAACTCCAGATGACGTGACCATGTGACCCGCGTGGACGCGTGACAGATGCCACGCACCAGAAATTATAGAAAACGCTCCTAGCGATTTCTGAAACCCTTTTTGGCCTAGATCCAAGTCCAGAAGGCACAGATTAGAGGTTATAAAGTGGGGGAATGCATCCATTCATTATCATGTCTTTAATTATTTACTTTTCATAGTTTAGATGTAGTTTTTAGAGAGAGAGGTTCTCTCCTCTCTCTTAGGTTTTAAGATTAGGATTTCTTATTATTTCAATTTAGTATTCCGACTCTTTATCAGGTTCAATATTCCTTTTACTTTATATTTCTCTTTTGCTTTCAGATCTTTTAAAGCTTTCCTTTAATTACTTTTATTGCCAATTTGGCTTATGAACCATTCATGTTCATATTTGATTTTCTATTTAATATAATTTGAGGTATTTCAGAATTATGATTGCTTTCCTTTATTTATATAAATAATTTAGATTTTCTCCTTTTGGCTTTGGTTGATTAATTGGTAACTCTTGAGTTGTCAAACTCATCGTGATTGATAATTGTTATCTTTGCTGATTGATTTAAATCCCTATAACTATAGTCTCTCCTTAGGAATTGACTAGGACTTTAGCTGTTAAATTGATTTATCCACTCGACTTACCTTCATAGTTAGAGGTTGACTTAGTGGAGAGAAAAATATAATTCTCATCACCATTGATAAGGATAACTAGGACAGGACTTCTGATTTTCATACCTTGCTAAGAATTTATTTTATAGTCATTTATTTATTTTACTTGCCATTTAAATTACTTGTTTCTTACTTTCAAAACCCCCAATTTACAAAACTCATAACCATTAATAAGAACATACCTCCCTGCAGTTCCTTGAGAAGACGACCCGAGGTTTAAATACTTCGGTTATCAATTTTAAAGGGGTTTGTTACTTGTAACAACCAAAACGTTTGTAAGAAAGGACTTTTGTTGGTTTAGAAGCTATACTTGCAACGAGAATTTATCTGCGAATTTCTAGACCACGCAAAAGTTCTCTCTTCAGTGTTCCTTTGGTTTTTGTTTCTTTTCTTAAATTTTTCGAAAATTTTTCTTGTTTTTCTTTCTTGGTGTTCAAAATTTTCTTGGCATTTTTCTTTGTTTGATTTTAAAACTTTTAAGTTTGATGTCCTTTGGTATTTTTCTTTCCAATTTTTGAAAATTGTGTTGTTTGATTTTAAAATTTTATAAATTTGGTGTTCATCTAGTGTTTGTCTTTCCTTTTTAATTATTTCAAACTATATATATATATATATATATATATATATATATATATATATAATATTTTCGAAAATTTTTCAATTTAAATTCTTAAGTTTGGTGTCTCATTAGTTTTTTTTTTTTATTCTTTTTTAATTTTCTTGTTTATCTTTTGTCTTTTCAAATGAATCTTTATCTTATCTTTTTCTTTAATTTCAAAATCTTGTTATCTTATCTTTCTTTTTTTAGTTCAAATTTTAAAAGTTTAGTATTTGATTATCTTTTCTCTCTTTAAAATTTGAATTTCAAAATCTTTATTTGACTTTCTCTTTTTAAAATTCAAAATTTTTCAAAATCAAATCTTCTATCTTAAATTTTAAAATCTTATCTTATCTTGTTTGACTTTTTCTTTCTAAATTTAAATTTTAAAATCTTTGATTCGACTTTTTCTTTCTAAATTTCAAAAAAATTCAAAATCAAAACTTTTATTTTATTTTATTTCCAAATCTTGTTTGTTAGTTATTTGTTTGTTTTATTTTAATTTTAAAAGTTTGATATCTTTCTAATTCGTCTTTCTCGCTTCTCTTTTTTGAATTCTTCTAACGTCTTTCTCTATCTTCTTTTTCGAAAATCTTCTTCTTATTTATCTCTTTATTTTCAAAATTCTTTTTAAATTAAAAGACATCTTTCTTTTCTTTTCTCTTCATCTATCACTCTCACTAGGAGTCCTCTGTACTCTGACATAGAGACTCTTTTTTTCTTCTCTTCTCGGTTTTGTCCTTTTTGTTTATGAGTAGGGATAGGAATAAAGAATCTTTCTTTGATTCGGATCCTGAACCTGAAAGGACTTTAAGAAGGCGTCTGCAACAAGCTTAGGCTAGCAGAGCCGTAAGGAATCTCACAAGAGTTCTAGAACAAGAAGCTGAAGATACAACAATGGCAGCTAACCTAGATAATGGGGGAGATACAAGAAAGGTCCTTGGATCTTACACTACACCCAATTCTGACTTCTATGGGGGTAGCATATCCATACCTGCCATTGGTGTAAATAACTTTGAGCTAAAGCCTCAACTGGTCACTCTAGTACAACAGAATTACCAGTTTCATGGACTTCCACAGGAAGATCCAAACCAATTCATATCTGACTTCCTACAAATATGTGACACTGTAAAGTCTAATGAAGTAAATCCAGAGGTCTACAAGCTCATGCTCTTTTCCTTTGCTGTAAGAGATATAGCAAGGCTATGGCTGGATTCTCAGCTTAAGAAAAGCTTAGATACATGGGAGAAGGTGGTCAATGGATTCTTGACCAAGTTCTTTCCACCTCAGAAGCTGAGTAAGCTAAGGGTGGAAGTACAAACTTTTATATAGAAAGAGGGAGAATCCCTCTATGAAGCTTGAGAAAGATACAAGCAACTGATCAGGAGATGTCCTCCTGACTTGATTTCATGTTGGACCATGCTAGACATATTCTATAATGGCCTATCTAAGGCGTCCAAGATGTCATTGGACCACTCTGCAGGTAGATCCCTCCACTTTAAGAAGACGCCTGAAAAGGTGCAGGAGCTTATTGACATGGTTGCCAACAACCAGTACATGTACACTTCTGAGAGAAACCCTGTGAACAATGGGGCAGCTCAGAAGAGAGGTGTCTCGGAGGTTGACACCTTAGACGCCATGTTGGCTCAGAACAAGCTTATGTCCTAGCAGATCAACATGAGCTATCAGTATTTGACTGGGACGCAAAGCTCAGATGCTTACTGTCCAGAAACAGCGTATGATTTGGACGCTGGTGATAACATTTGAACCACCATGGAGGAAGTGAACTACATGGAAAACTTCTCCAGAAACTCCAACAATAATCCCTATTCGAATACTTTCAATCAGGGATGGAGGAACCACCCCAATTTTGGGTGGAGAGATCAACAGAAGCTTCAACAAGGCTTCAACAACAATCAGGGTGGAACGAACCAAAACAGGTTCAATAACAGGCCATTCCAACCATGTTAGCAACAGATGGAGACTCTGGTGTATGAATCCCCACACTTTTGTACAGTTGTACCAGCAAGTGCACTGGGTTGTCCAAGTAATACCTGAGTGAATTAGGGTCGATCCCACGAGGATTGTGGTTTGAAGCAAGCTATGGTTATCTTGCAGGTCTTAGTCAGGTGGATAAGAAGGTTGTTGGATTATGGAGTTGTATTAGGATTAATATAACAGGGTGCTAATACTTTATGAATAAAAGGGTATCAATGATAGGAATAGGGTTAAGGATTGGAGTTGCTTTGCCTTTCTGAATTAACTCTGGTATTACTGTCTCCTCTTCTTGTGAGTGATTTCTTCTATGGCAGGCTGTATGTGATCAACTCTATGGACCGTGGTCATTGATCTCCTCTGCTACAGATTGAATGCCATTGGCCGTGGTCATCTAATCTGACAAAGGGTGAAGCTCTAACAGTTCATTCTCCTGGCGATCCTACTCAAAATGCCACAGACAAGGTCGAATCTTCTGGATCATATAATGCTTCTTTTTTGGATTTTAGCCTATACCACGGAGACCCTAATCTCCCCGAAAATTGGCTGAATTGGCATCTTGAGAAGTCCCTAATAAAGTCGTGGATTAGCAATCTGAGAGATGTATAAACATAGCTATTGGCTCGCGCTTTCTGATGACTAGAATTTACTACATCACTACAATAAATTCTTCTTGACAAGTATACCAAATTATTGTCAAGTAATAACTCACAATAATGAGGTCAAATCCCACAGAGATTGATTGAATGAACAACTTTAGTCACTAGGTGATTTAGTCAAGCTAATCAAGAGTAATTGTTGAGTGCATAATTCTAAATAATAGAATTGTAAATGACTTAAAAATAAAGGGAAGCAATAAAGTATAGAATCATAAAGAACATGAAAGTGAATTGTAGAAATATAAATGATTGAATTGTAAACGGGGAATGGGTTGGTAGTAGAAATTAAAGAAAGCTATAAAGAATAGGGAATATAAGAGTAGGGAGGACTCATTGGAGTTGGGAAATGTCGCTCTCTTTGGATCAAAATTCAGATCATCTCATCTTCAATCATGCAACTCATTGACCTCTTGGCAATCATGATTGATTGAACCCCAATTCCTTGGTGATTCAATCTCCCAAATCTTGATAATCAGCCAATTCCTTGGTCTAATTGCTCATTGATGCGTGAGCATCTTTTCTATCTTTTCCTAGTGAATTTGCATTCAATTTGTTGAGTTTAATCAAGAATTAATTATCTTTTAGCCACTATGGATGCTGCTTTGAGTCGTTTGCAATTCTGTTTATTTTAGGTAGCATTTGGCTGGATTTGATGGAGTTTCCGCAGAAAAAGAGAAGAAGGCGAATGATGCTGTCAACCCTGACCTCTCTGCACTCAAACCTAAATAACTCGAGCTACAGAGGTCCAATACGTGAAAAGGAGGCTGCCAAGGCTGCGCCTAACTTGAGAAATCTCAAGTTAGGCGCCAAACACAACAAAACGTGCAAATTGGTTTTGATTCCTTCAAGTTAGGCGCCCTCCACATTCAAGTTAGGCGCAAGACATGACCAAGTGCCCACTCCATGCTGGCCACTCCAAGTTAGGCACACTCTAACCCAAGTTAGATGCCAACTCAAGTACTCCATGCCATTCCACACTGCACCCTTCAAGTTAGGTGCAGCCTCCTTCAAGTTAGGTGCCAGTTCGTCAATCAGCAAGTGGTCCCAACGTCAAATCAAGGATTGCATGAGCGTTTTAATTAAATTTGATTAAAACTTTTATTTTAATTAAAAATAGGAAAATATATTATTTAGTTTTAGAAAATATAATTTACATTAATTAAGATTAGATATAAAAGGGAAAAGAATTAGCCCTTCGGGCTATTTTGTTCATTTCTTCCTCATTCCACAATTTACAGTTTTTCAAAATCCTAGTTTTTCTCTTTGAACCATGAGCAACTAAACCTCCACTGTTAAGTTTAGGAGCTCTGTCTATTGTATGGATTGATACTGTTACTTTTCTATTTTAATTCATGTAATGATTTCTACTTCAAGAATTATTTTCATTCTTTATCTTATGAATTTGGGTAAATGTAAGTATGACCCTTTGGTATGCGAAATTGTTACTCTGGTTGTGAATTATTATTTGAAATTGATTCCCTGGCAATGGAACCAAAAATGGATGCACAGAACCTTGGTCTAAACATATCTTCACAACTTCACATAACTAACCAGCAAGTGCACTGGGTCGTCCAAGTAATACCTTACGTGAGTAAGGTCGAATCCCACGGAGATTGTTGGTATGAAGCAAGCTATGGTCACCTTGTAAATCTCAGTCAGGCGGATATAAAATAGTTTTGTAGTTTTCGAAATGTAGTAATAAAAGAAGGATAGAAATACTTATGTAAATCATTGGTGAGAATTTCAGATAAGCGTATGGAGATGCAATCGTTCCTCTGAACCTCCGCTTTCCTGCTGTCTTCATCCAATCAGTCTTACTCCTTTCTATGGCTGGCATTATGTAAGGATGTCACCGGTGCCAATGGCTACTTTCGATCTCTTTCGGGAAAATGGTCCAAATGCTCTGTCACAGCACGGCTAATCGTCTGGAGGCATCACCCTTGTCGTTGGTTGCATCCTATTCCTCTCTGTGAAAATGGTCCGATGCGCTGTCACTGCATGGCTAATCATCTTGGAGGTTCTCGATCATACTGGAATAGGATTTACTATCCTTTTGTGTCTGTCACTACGCCCAGTACTCACGAGTTTGGAGTTCGTCACAGTCATTCAATCCCAGAGTCCTACTCGGAATACCACGGACAAGGTTTAGACTTTCTGGACTCTCATGAATGCCGCCATCAATCTAGCTTATACCACGAAGATTCTGATTAAGAGATCTAAGAGATACTCATTCAATCTAATGTAGAACGGAAGTGGTTGTCAGGCACGCGTTCATAAGGAATGATGATGATTGTCACGTTCATCACATTCAGGTTGAAGTGCGAATGAATATTTTAGAAGCGGAATAAGTTGAATGGAATAGAAAACAGTAGTACTTTGCATTAATCTTTGAGGAACAGCAGAGCTCCACACCTTAATCTATGGAGTGCAGAAACTCTACCGTATGAAAATACATAAGTGATAGAGGGTAAGCATGGCCGAGTGGCCAGCCTCCCATGGAGGTCTAGAGATCTAAAAATGATCAAAAGATGTCTAATACAATAGTAAAAAGTCCTATTTATAATAAACTAGCTACTAGGGTTTACAGAAGTAAGTAATTGATGCATAAATCCACTTCCGGGGCCCACTTGGTGTGTGCTTGGGCTGAGCTTGAATGTTACATGTATAGAGGCTCTTTCTGGAGTTGAACGCCAGGTTGTAACATATTTCTGGCGTTCAACTCTGGTTTGTGACTTGTTTTTGGCGTTTAACTTCAGACAGCAGCATAGAACTGGCATTCAATGCCCTTTTACGTTGTCTAAACTTGGCCAAAGTATGGACTATTATACATTGATGGAAAGCCCTAGATGTCTACTTTCCAAAGCATTTAGAAGCGCGCCATTTTGAGTTCTGTAGCTCCAGAAAATCCACTTTGAGTGCAGGGAGGTCAGAATCCAACAGCATCAGCAGTCCTTCTTCAACCTCTGAATTTGATTTTTGCTCAAGTCCCTCAATTTCAGCCAGAAAATACCTGAAATCACAGAAAAATACACAAACTCATAGTAAAGTCCAGAAATGTGAATTTAACATAAAAACTAATGAAAAAATCCCTAAAAGTAACTAGATCCTACTAAAAACATACTAAAAACAATGTCAAAAAGCGTATAAATTATCCGCTCATCACAACACCAAACTTAAATTGTTGCTTGTCCCCAAGCAACTGAAAATCAAATAGGATAAAAAGAAGAGAATATACTATAAATTCCAAACTATCAATGAAACATAGCTCCAATCAGATGAGCGGGACTTGTAGCTTTTTGCCTCTTGAATAGTTTTGGCATCTCACTTTATCCATTGAGGTTCAGAATGATTGGCATCTATAGGAACTCAGAGTTCAGATAGTGTTATTGATTCTCCTATTTCAGTATGATGATTCTTGAACACAGCTATTTTATGAGTCTTGGCCGTGGCCCTAAGCACTTTGTTTTCCAGTATTACCACCGGATACATAAATGCCACAGACACATAATTGGGTGAACCTTTTCAGATTGTGACTCATCTTTGCTAAAGTCCCCAATTAGAGGTGTCCAGGGTTCTTAAGCACACTCTTTTTTTGCT
Source organism: Arachis hypogaea (assembly GCF_003086295.3). Taxonomy (NCBI): domain Eukaryota; kingdom Viridiplantae; phylum Streptophyta; class Magnoliopsida; order Fabales; family Fabaceae; genus Arachis; species Arachis hypogaea. The sequence continues at coordinate 80,529,967 of NC_092046.1, read as the reverse complement.
TTGGACATTGACTTTAACCGCTTAGTCTCAAATTTTCGCTTGACAGCTTCACGCCACAAGCACATGGTTAGGGACAGCTTGGTTTAGCCGCTTAGACCAGGATTTTATTCCTTTAGGCCCTCCTATCCACTGATGCTCAAAGCCTTGGGATCCTTTTTATTTGCCCTTGCCTTTTTGTTTTAAGGGTTATTGGCTTTTTGCTCTTGCCTCTTGATTTTAAGAGCTTTTGGCTTTTTCTGCTTGCTTTTTCTTTCTATTTTTTTTCCTATTATTATTTTTTTCTGCAAGCATTGTTCTTTGCTGCTTTTTCTTGCTTCAAGAATCATTTTTATGATTTTTCAGATTATCAAATAACATGTTTCCTAGTCATCATTCTTTCAAGAGCCAACATATTTAACATTCTTAAACAACAATTTCAAAAGACATATGCACTGTTCAAGCATACATTCAGAAAACAAGAAGCATTGTCACCACATCAATATAATTAAACTAAGTTCAAGGATAAATTCAAAACTCATGTACTTCTTGTTCTTTTGAATTAAAACATTTTTCATTTAAGAGAGGTGATGGATTCATAGGACATTCATAACTTTAAGACATAGTTACTAACTACTAATGATCACGCAATAATACACAAACATAGATAAGCACATAACATAGAAAACGAAAAACAGAAGAAATAGGAACAAGGAATGAATCCACCTAAGTGATGGTGGCATTTCCTTTTTGAGGAACCAATGATGTCCTTGAGCTCTTCTATGTCTCTTCCTTGTCTATGTTGCTCCTCCCTCATTGCTTTTTGATCTTCTCTAATTTCAAGAAGGATGATGGAGTGCTCTTGATGTTCCACCCTTAATTGTCCCATGTTGGAGCTTAGTTCTCCTAGGGAGGTGTTGATTTGCTCCCAATAGTTTTGTGGAAGAAAATGCATTTGAGGCATCTCCAGGATCTCATGGTGATGAGCTTCATGCGCCTCTTGAGCTCCATGAATGGGCTCTCTTGCTTGCTCCATCTTTTTCTTAGTGATGGGCTTGTCCTCTTTAATGAGGATATCTCCCTCTATGTCAATCCCAGCCGAATTGCATAGGTGGCAAATGAGGTGAGGAAAGGCTAACCTTCCCATAGTGGAGGACTTGTCAGCCACCTTGTAGAGTTCTTGAGGTATAATCTCATGAACTTCCACCTCTTCTCCAATCATGATGCTATGGATCATGATGGCCCGGTCTATAGTAACTTCAGACCGGTTGCTAGTGGGAATGATTGAGCATTGAATGAACTCCAACCATCCTCTAGCTACAGGCTTAAGGTCCAGTCTTCTTAGTTAAACCGGTTTGCCTTTTGAGTTAATCTTCCATTGAGCTCCTTCTACACATATGTCCATGAGGACTTGGTCCAACCATTGATCAAAGTTGACTCTCCTTGTGTAGGGGCGTGCGTTCTCTTCCATGTTTGGCAAGTTGAACGCCAACCTCACATTTTCCGGACTAAAATCTAAGTATTTCCCCCGAACCATGGTGAGATAATTCTTTGGGTTCGGGTTCTTACTTTGATCATGGTTCCTAGTGATCCATGCATTAGCATAGAACTCTTGAACCATTAGGATGCCGACTTGTTGGATGGGGTTTGTTAGAACTTCCCAACCTCTTCTTTGAATTTCATGTCGGATCTCCGGATACTCATTTCTTTTGAGTTTGAAAGGGACCTCGGGGATCACCTTCTTCTTGGCCACAACATCATAGATGTGGTCTTGATGGGCTTTGGAGAAGAACCTTTCCATCTCCCATGACTCAGAGGTGGAAGCTTTTGTCTTCCCTTTCCCTTTTCTAGAGGATTCTCCGGTCTTAGGTGCCATCAATGGTAATGGAAAAACAAAAAGCTTATGCTTTTACCACACCAAACTTAGAATTTTGCTCGCCCTCGAGCAAGAGAAGAAAGAATAGATGAAGAAGAAGAAGAAGTGGAGGAGAGGGAGAAGGGGTTGTGTTTCGGCCGAGAAGAGAAGAGAGGGTTGTGTTGTGTGAAAATGAGGAAGAATGGAGGGGCTATATATAGGGAAGGGAGGTGGGGTTAGGTTCGGCCATTTAGGGTGGGTTTGGGTGGGAAATTGATTTTGAATTTTGAAGGTAGGTGGAGTTTATGAGGTAGGTTTATGGGGAAGAGTGGATGGATGTGAGTGGTAAAGAGGTGATGGGGAAGAGAGATTGAGGTGATTGGTGAAGGGTTTTGGGGAAGTGTGTTTATGGGATTGTGTGAAAGAGGGGTGAGAAGAAGTGAGTGGAGGTTGGTGGGGATCCTGTGGGGTCCACATATCCTGAGGTGATCCTGTGGGGTTCACAGATCCTGAGGTGTTCAAGGATTTACAACCTTGCACCAAATTAGGCATGTAAAATGCCCTTGCACACAACTCTGGGCGTTCAGCGCCAGGTTGGTGCTTGTTCTGGGCGTTGAACGCCCATTTGTGGCCTATTTCTGGCGTTGAACGCCAGAACCATGCTTGTTCTGGGCGTTCAGCGCCAGCTCTCCTCCAGGGTGCATTTCTGGCATTCAAATGCCCAGATGCTGCCCATTTCTGGCGTTTAGCGCCAGAACCATGCTCTATTCTGGCGTTGAACGCCCAAAACATGCTTCTTACTGGCATTTAAACGCCAGTAAGGTCTTCCTCCAGGGTGTGATTTTTCTTCTGCTGTTTTTGATTCCGTTTTCAATTTTTATATTTATTTTGTGACTCCACATGATCATGAACCTAATAAAACAAAAATAAAATTAGATAATTAAACATTGGGTTGCCTCCCAACAATTGCTTCTTTAGTGTCAATAGCTTGACAGTGGGCTCTCATGGAGCCTCACAGATATGCAGAGTTCTGTTGAGACCTCCCAACACCAAACTTAGAGTTTGGATATGGGGGTTTGACACCAAACTTAGAGTTTGGTTGTGGCCTCCCAACACCAAACTTAGAGTTTGACTGTGGGGGCTTTGTTTGACTCTGCTTTGAGAGAAACTTTTTATGCTTCCTCTCCATGGATGCAGAGAGAGATCCTTGAGTTGTAAACACAATGTGTTTCTCATTTAATTGAAGGATCAATTCTCCTCTGTCCACATCAATCACAGCTCTTGCTGTGGCTAGGAAAGGTCTTCCTAGGATGATGGATTCATCCTCTTCCTTTCCAGTATCCAGGACTATGAAATCAGCAGGGATGTAAAGGCCTTCAACCTTTACTAACATGTCCTCTACTTGTCCATAAGCCTGTTTTCTTGAATTATCTGCCATCTCTAATGAGATTTTAGCAGCTTGCACCCCATAGATTCCCAGTTTCTCTATTACAGAGAGGGGCATGAAGTTTATCCCTGAACCAAGGTCACACAGAGCCTTGAAGATCATGGTGCCTATGGTACAAGGTATTATGAACTTTTCAGGATCCTGTCTCTTCTGAGGCAATGTCAGTTGATCCAGATCAATTAGTTCATTGGTGAACAAGGGAGGTTCATCTTCCCAAGTTTCAATACCAAATAATTTGGCATTTAGCTTCATGATTGCACCAAGGAACTTGGCAGCTTGCTCTTCAGTAACATCCTCATTCTCTTCAGAAGAGGAATACTCATCAGAGCTTATGAATGGCATAAGGAGGTTCAATGGAATCTCTATGGTCTCTAGATGAGTCTCAGATTCCTTAGGTTCCTCAGAGGGAAGCTCCTTATTGATTACTGGACGTCCCAGGAGGTCTTCCTCCTTGGGATTCACGTCCTCTCCTTCCCTTACAGGTTCGGCCATGGTGCTTATGTCAATGGCCTTGCACTCTCCTTTTGGATACTCTTCTGTATTACTTGGGAGAGTACTAGGAGGGATTTCAGTGATCCTTTTACTCAGCTGGCCCACTTGTGCTTCCAAATTTCTAATGGAAGACCTTGTATCATTCATGAAACTTACAGTGGCCTTGGATAGATCAGAGACTAAGTTTGCTAAATTAGAGGTATTTTGTTCAGAGTTCTCTGTCTGTTGCTGAGTGGATCATGGAAAAGGTTTATTATTGTTAAACCTGTTTCTTTCACCATTATTAAAGCCTTGTTGAGGCCTTTGATCCTTCCATGAGAGATTTGGATGATTTCTCCATGATGGATTATAGGTGTTTCTATATGGTTCACCCATGTAATTTACCTCTGCTGTTGCAGGGTTCTCAGGATCATAAGCTTCTTCTTCATAAGAAGCCTCTTGAGTACTGTTGGATGCAGCTTGCATTCCATTCAGACTCTGAGAAATCATATTGACTTGCTGAGTCAATATTTTGTTCTGGGCCAATATGGCATTCAGAGTATCAACTTCAAGAACTCCCTTCTTCTGAGGCGTCCCATTGCTCACAGGATTCCACTCAAAAGTGTACATGAACTGGTTATTAGCAACCATGTTAATAAGTTCTTGAGCTTCTGCAGGCGTTTTCTTTAGGTGAATGGATCCACCTGCAGAAGTATCCAATGACATCTTTGATAGCTCAGATAGACCATCATAGAATATATCCAGGATGGTCCATTCTGAAAGCATGTCAGAAGGACACTTTTTGGTCAGCTGTTTGTATCTTTCCCAAGCTTCATAGAGGGATTCATCTTTTTTCTGTCTGAAGGTTTGAACATCCACTCTAAGCTTGCTCAGCTTTTGAGGAGGAAAGAACTTGGCTAAGAAAGCCGTGACCAGCTTATCCCAAGAGTTCAGGCTATCTCTGGGTTGAGAATCGAACCATACTCTAGCTCTGTCTCTTACAGCAAAAGGGAAAAGCATGAGCCTGTAGACTTCAGGATCTACTCCATTAGTCTTAACAGTATCACAGATCTGCAAGAATTCAATTAAGAACTGAAAAGGATCTTCAGATGGAAGTCCATGAAACTTGCAGTTCTGCTGCATCAGAGAAACTAGCTGAGGTTTCAGCTCAAAGTTGTTTGCTCTAATGGCAGGAATGGAGATGCTTCTTCCATGTAAATTGGAATTAGGTGCAGTAAAGTCACCAAGCATCCTCCTTGCATTATTGTTGTTGGGTTCGGCTGCCATCTCCTTTACTTGTTTGAAATTTTCAATAAGGTTGTCTCTGGATTGTTGTAATTTAGCTTCTCTTAGTTTTCTCTTCAGAGTCCTTTCAGGTTCTGGATCAGCTTCAACAAGAATGCCTTTTTCTTTTTCCCTGCTCATAAGAAAGAGAAGAAAAAAAAGAAAAGAAGAGGAATCCTCTATGTCACAGTAAAGAGGTTCCTTATTGTTAGTAGAAGAAGAAAAGAAGAAAAAAATTCTAACACAGATAGAAGACGGGGTTCGAATTTGGTGAGTGATGTGAGGAAGAGATGTTAGTAGATGAATAAATAAATAGAATAAGATGAGAGAGGGAGAGGATTTTCGAAAATAATTTTTGAAAAAGAGTTAGTAATTTTCGAAAAATAATTTTGAAAAAGGTTAGTAGTTTTTTCGAAAATTCAAATAAAAAAATAAAATAATTAGTTAAATAAAAAAAGAAATTTTGAAAAAGGGGGAAGATATTTTCGAAAATTAGAGAGAGAGAGTTAGTTAGGTAGTTTTGAAAAAGATAAGAAACAAACAAAAAGTTAGTTAGTTAGTTGAAACAAATTTTGAAAAGATAAGAGGTTTGGAAGTTAGAAAAGATATTTTGAAATCAAATTTTGAAAAAGATAAGATGAGAAGATATTTTTGAAAAGATATGATTGAAATTGGTTTTGAAAAAGATTTGATTTTTAAAATCACAATTAATGACTTGATTCACAAGAAATCACAAGATATGATTCTAGAACTCAAAGTTTGAATCTTTCTTAACAAGCAAGTAACAAACTTGAAATTTTTGAATCAAAACATTAATTGTTGATGTTATTTTCGAAAATATGATGTAAAATTAAGAAAAAGATTTTTTGAAAAATATTTTTGAAATTTTCGAAAATAACTAAAAAAAATTGAAAAAAGATTTGATTTTTGAAAAAGATTTTGAAAAAGATAAGATTTTTTTTTTAAATTGAAAATTTGATTTGACTCATAAAAACAACTAGATTTTAAAAATTTTAGAAAAAGTCAAATCTAATTTTCAAAATTTTAAGAGAGAAAAAGGGAAAGATATTTTTTTTATTTTTGAATTTTTATGATGAGAGAGAAAAACAAGAAAAATGATGCAATGCATGAAAGTTATGGATCAAAACAATGAATGCATGCAAGAATGCTATGAATGTCAAGATGAACACCAAGAACACTATGAAGATCATGATGAACATCAAGAACACATTTTTGAAAAATTTTTAATGCAAAGAAAACATGCAAGACACCAAACTTAGAATTCTTTAATGCTTAGACATTAAGAATTCAAAAATGCATATGAAAAACAAGAAAAGACACAAAACATGCAAATGCAAAGATCAAACAAGAAGACTTACCAAGAACAACTTGAAGATCATGAAGAACACTATGAATGCATGATTTTTTTTTCGAAAAATGCAAGATGCACATGCAATTGACACCAAACTTACAATTTGACTCAAGACTCAAGACTCAAACAAGAAACATGAAATATTTTTGATTTTTATGATTTTATGATTTTTTTTTATTTTTATTTTATATTTTTCGAAAATAAATTTGAAAAAGGAAAAATAAGGATTCCAAAATTTTTAATATGAATTCCAGGAATCTTGTGCTCTTTAGTCTAAAGCTCCAAGGGGTCAGGCATGGCTTAATAGCTAGCCAAGCTTTAGAATGGAATTACATCCATTGAGGTGATTAGTTGAAGACCAATCCCAAAGGAGTTTGGATATGGCTTTACAGCCAGCCAGGCTTCAACATGCTTCATGAAACTCTAGAATTCATTCTTAAAAATTCTGAAGAAAAATATATTTTTGAAAACATTTTTTTTTTCGAAAACAAAAGAGAAATTTTTGAAAGATTTTTTTGAAAAATTTTTGAAAACTTTTTTTGAAAAGAAAACGAAAAGAAAGTTACCCAATCTGAGCAACAAGATGAACCATCAGTTGTCCAAACTCGAACAATCCCCGGCAACGGCGCCAAAAACTTGGTATGCGAAATTGTTACTCTGGTTGTGAATTATTATTTGAAATTGATTCCCTGGCAATGGCACCAAAAATGGATGCACAGAACCTTGGCCTAAACATATCTTCACAACTTCACATAACTAACCAGCAAGTGCACTGGGTCGTCCAAGTAATACCTTACGTGAGTAAGGGTCGAATGCCACGGAGATTGTTGGTATGAAGCAAGCTATGGTCACCTTGTAAATCTCAGTCAGGCAGATATAAAATAGTTATGTAGTTTTCGAAATGTAGTAATAAAAGAAGGATATAAATACTTATGTAAATCATTGGTGAGAATTTCAGATAAGCGTATGGAGATGCAATCGTTCCTCTGAACCTCCGCTTTCCTGCTGTCTTCATCCAATCAGTCTTACTCCTTTCTATGGCTGGCTTTATGTAAGGATGTCACCGGTGTCAATGGCTACTTTCGATCTCTCTCGGGAAAATGGTCTAAATGCTCTGTCACAGTACGGCTAATTGTCTGGAGGCATCACCGTTGTCATTGGTTGCATCATATTCCTCTCTGTGAAAATGGTCCGATGCGCTGTCACTGCATGGCTAATCATCTTGGAGGTTCTCGATCATAGTGGAATAGGATTTACTATCCTTTTGCGTCTGTCACTACGCCCAGTACTCGCGAGTTTGGAGTTCATCACAGTCATTCAATCCCAGATTCCTACTCGGAATACCACGGACAAGGTTTTGACTTTTCGGACTCTCATGAATGCCGCCATCAATCTAGCTTGTACCACGAAGATTCTGATTAAGAGATCTAAGAGATACTCATTCAATCTAATGTAGAATGGAAGTGGTTGTCAGGCACGCGTTCATAAGGAATGATGATGATTGTCACGTTCATCACATTCAGGTTGAAGTGCGAATGAATATTTTAGAAGCGGAATAAGTTGAATGGAATAGAAAACAGTAGTACTTTGCATTAATATTTGAGGAACAGCAGAGCTCGACCCCTTAATCTATGGAGTGCAGAAACTCTACCGTATGAAAATACATAAGTGATAGAGGGTAAGCATGGCCGAGTGGCCAGCCTCCCATGGAGGTCTAGAGATCTAAAAATGATCAAAAGATGTCTAATACAATAGTAAAAAGTCCTATTTATAATAAACTAGCTACTAGGGTTTACAGAAGTAAGTAATTGATGCATAAATCCACTTCTGGGGCCCATTTGGTGTGTGCTTGGGCTGAGCTTGAATGTTACACGTGCAGAGGCTCTTTCTGGAGTTGAACGCCAGGTTGTAACGTATTTCTGGCGTTCAACTCTGGTTTGTGACTTGTTTCTGGCGTTTAACTTCAGACAGCAGCGTAGAACTGGCATTCAATGCCCTTTTACGTCGTCTAAACTCGGCCAAAGTATGGACTATTATACATTTATGGAGAGCCCTGGATGTCTATTTTCCAACGCAATTGGAAGCGTGCCATTTTGAGTTCTGTAGCTCCAGAAAATCCACTTTGAGTGCAGGGAGGTCAGAATCCAACAGCATCAGCAGTCCTTCTTCAACCTCTGAATTTGATTTTTGCTCAAGTCCCTCAATTTCAGCCAGAAAATACCTGAAATCACAGAAAAACACACAAACTCATAGTAAAGTCCAGAAATGTGAATTTAACATAAAAACTAATGAAAACATCACTAAAAGTAACTAGATCCTACTAAAAACATACTAAAAACAATGTCAAAAAGCGTATAAATTATCCGCTCATCACAACACCAAACTTAAATTATTGCTTGTCCCCAAGCAACTGAAAATCAAATAGGATAAAAAGAAGAGAATATACTATAAATTCCAAACTATCAATGAAACATAGCTCCAATCAGATGAGCGGGACTTGTAGCTTTTTGCCTCTTGAATAGTTTTGGCATCTCACTTTATCCATTGGGGTTCAGAATGATTGGTATCTATAGGAACTCAGAGTTCAGATAGTGTTATTGATTCTCCTAGTTCAGTATGATGATTCTTGAACACAGCTATTTTATGAGTCTTGGCCGTGGCCCTAAGCACTTTGTTTTCCAGTATTACCACCGGATACATAAATGCCACAGACACATAATTGGGTGAACCTTTTCAGATTGTGACTCAGCTTTGCTAAAGTCCCCAATTAGAGGTGTCCAGGGTTCTTAAGCACACTCTTTTTTTGCTTTGGACCTTAACTTTAACCGCTCAGTCTCAAGTTTTCGCTTGACACCTTCACGCCACAAGCACATGGTTAGGGACAACTTGGTTTAGCCGCTTAGACCAGGATTTTATTCCTTTAGGCCCTCCTATCCACTGATGCTCAAAGCCCTGGGATCCTTTTTATTTGCCCTTGCCTTTTGGTTTTAAGGGTTATTGGCTTTTTGCTCTTGCCTCTTGGTTTTAAGAGCTTTTGGCTTTTTCTGCTTGCTTTTTCTTTCTATTTTTTTTCCTATTATTATTTTTTTCTGCAAGCATTGTTCTTTGCTGCTTTTTCTTGCTTCAAGAATCATTTTTATGATTTTTCAGATTATCAAATAACATGTTTCCTAGTCATCATTCTTTCAAGAGCCAACATATTTAACATTCTTAAACAACAATTTCAAAAGACATATGAACTGTTCAAGCATACATTCAGAAAACAAGAAGCATTGTCACCACATCAATATAATTAAACTAGTTCAAGGATAAATTCAAAACTCATGTACTTCTTGTTCTTTTGAATTAAAATATTTTTCATTTAAGAGAGGTGATGGATTCATAGGACATTCATAACTTTAAGACATAGTTACTAACTACTAATGATCACGCAATAATACACAAACATAGATAAGCACATAACATAGAAAACGTAAAACAGAAGAAATAGGAACAAGGAATGAATCCACCTTAGTGATGGTGGCATTTCCTTATTGAGAAACCAATGATGTCCTTGAGCTCTTCTATGTCTCTTCCTTGTCTTTGTTGCTCCTCCCTCATTGCTTTTTGATCTTCTCTAATTTTATGAAGGATGATGGAGTGCTCTTGATGTTCCACCCTTAATTGTCCCATGTTGGAGCTTAGTTCTCCTAGGGAGGTGTTGATTTGCTCCCAATAGTTTTGTGGAGGAAAATGCATTTGAGGCATCTCCGGGATCTCATGGTGATGAGCTTCATGCGCCTCTTGAGCTCCATGAATGGGCTCTCTTGCTTGCTCCATCTTTTTCTTAGTGATGGGCTTGTCCTCTTTAATGAGGATATCTCCCTCTATGTCAATCCCAGCCGAATTGCATAGGTGGCAAATGAGGTGAGGAAAGGCTAACCTTGCCATAGTGGAGGACTTGTCAGCCACCTTGTAGAGTTCTTGAGGTATAATCTCATGAACTTCCACCTCTTCTCCAATCATGATGCTATGGATCATGATGGCCCGGTCTATAGTAACTTCAGACCGGTTGCTAGTGGGAATGATTGAGCATTGAATGAACTCCAACCATCCTCTAGCTACAGGCTTAAGGTCCAGTCTTCTTAGTTGAACCGGTTTGCCTTTTGAGTCAATCTTCTATTGAGCTCCTTCTACACATATGTCCATGAGGACTTGGTCCAACCTTTGATCAAAGTTGACTCTCCTTGTGTAGGGGCGTGCGTTCTCTTCCATGTTTGGCAAGTTGAACGCCAACCTCACATTTTCCGGACTAAAATCTAAGTATTTCCCCCGAACCATGGTGAGATAATTCTTTGGGTTTGGGTTCTTACTTTGATCATGGTTCCTAGTGATCCATGCATTAGCATAGAACTCTTGAACTATTAGGATGCCGACTTGTTGGATGGGGTTTGTTAGAACTTCCCAACCTCTTCTTTGAATTTCATGTCGGATCTCCGGATACTCATTTCTTTTGAGTTTGAAAGGGACCTCGGGGATCACCTTCTTCTTGGCCACAACATCATAGATGTGGTCTTGATGGGCTTTGGAGATGAACCTTTCCATCTCCCATGACTCGGAGGTGGAAGCTTTTGTCTTCCCTTTCCCTTTTCTAGAGGATTCTCCAGTCTTAGGTGCCATCAATGGTAATGGAAAAACAAAAGCTTATGCTTTTACCACACCAAACTTAGAATTTTGCTCGCCCTCGAGCAAGAGAAGAAAGAATAGATGAAGAAGAAGAAGAAGTGGAGGAGAGGGAGAAGGGGTTGTGTTTCGGCCAAGAAGAGAAGAGAGGGTTGTATTGTGTGAAAATGAGGAAGAATGGAGGGCTATATATAGGGAAGGGAGGGGGGGTTAGGTTCGGCCATTTAGGGTGGGTTTGGGTGGGAAATTGATTTTGAATTTTGAAGGTAGGTGGAGTTTATGAGGTAGGTTTATGGGGAAGAGTGGATGGATGTGAGTGGTAAAGAGGTGATGGGGAAGAGAGATTGAGGTGATTGGCGAAGGGTTTTGGGGAAGTGTGTTTATGGGATTGTGTGAAAGAGTGGTGAGAAGAAGTGAGTGGAGGTAGGTGGGGATCCTGTGGGGTCCACATATCCTGAGGTGATCCTGTGGGGTTCACAGATCCTGAGGTGTTCAAGGATTTACAACCTTGCACCAAATTAGGCATGTAAAATGCCCTTGCACACAACTCTGGGCGTTCAGCGCCAGGTTGGTGCTTGTTCTGGGCGTTGAACGCCCATTTGTAACCTATTTCTGGCGTTGAACGCCAGAACCATGCTTGTTCTGGGCGTTCAGCGCCAGCTCTCCTCCAGGGTGCATTTCTGGCATTCAAACGCCCAGATGCTGCCCATTTCTGGTGTTCAGCGCCAGAACCATGCTCTGTTCTGGCGTTGAACGCCCAAAACATGCTTCTTACTGGCGTTTAAACGCCAGTAAGGTCTTCCTCCAGGGTGTGATTTTTCCTCTGCTGTTTTTGATTCCATTTTCAATTTTTATATTTATTTTGTGACTCCACATGATCATGAACCTAATAAAACAAAAATAAAATTAGATAATTAAACATTGGGTTGCCTCCCAACAAGCGCTTCTTTAGTGTCAATAGCTTGACAGTGGGCTCTCATGGAGCCTCACAGACATGCAGAGTTCTGTTGAGACCTCCCAACACCAAACTTAGAGTTTGGATATGGGGGTTTGACACCAAACTTAGAGTTTGGTTGTGGCCTCCCAACACCAAACTTAGAGTTTGACTGTGGGGGCTTTGTTTGACTCTGCTTTGAGAGAAACTTTTTATGCTTCCTCTCCATGGATGCAGAGAGAGATCCTTGAGTTGTAAACACAAGGTTGTCCTCATTTAATTGAAGGATCAATTCTCCTCTGTCCACATCAATCACAGCTCTTGCTGTGGCTAGGAAAGGTCTTCCTAGGATGATGGATTCATCCTCTTCCTTTCCAGTATCCAGGACTATGAAATCAGCAGGGATGTAAAGGCCTTCAACCTTTACTAACACATCCTCTACTTGTCCATAAGCCTGTTTTCTTGAATTATCTGCCATCTCTAATGAGATTTTAGCAGCTTGCACCCCATAGATTCCCAGTTTCTCTATTACAGAGAGGGGCATGAAGTTTATCCCTGAACCAAGGTCACACAGAGCCTTGAAGATCATGGTGCCTATGGTATAAGGTATTATGAACTTTCCAGGATCCTGTCTCTTCTGAGGCAATGTCAGTTGATCCAGATCAATTAGTTCATTGGTGAACAAGGGAGGTTCATCTTCCCAAGTTTCAATACCAAATAATTTGGCATTTAGCTTCATGATTGCACCAAGGAACTTGGTAGCTTGCTCTTCAGTAACATCCTCATTCTCTTCAGAAGAGGAATACTCATCAGAGCTCATGAATGGCATAAGGAGGTTCAATGGAATCTCTATGGTCTCTAGATGAGTCTCAGATTCCTTAGGTTCCTCAGAGGGAAGCTCCTTATTGATTACTGGACGTCCCAGGAGGTCTTCCTCCTTGGGATTCACGTCCTCTCCTTCCCTTACAGGTTCGGCCATGGTGCTTATGTCAATGGCCTTGCACTCTCCTTTTGGATTCTCTTCTGTATTACTTGGGAGAGTACTAGGAGGGATTTCAGTGATCCTTTTACTCAGCTGGCCCACTTGTGCTTCCAAATTTCTAATGGAAGACCTTGTATCATTCATGAAACTTACAGTGGCCTTGGATAGATCAGAGACTAAGTTTGCTAAATTAGAGGTATTTTGTTCAGAGTTCTCTGTCTGTTGCTGAGTGGATGATGGAAAAGGTTTATTATTGTTAAACCTGTTTCTTTCACCATTATTAAAGCCTTGTTGAGGCCTTTGATCCTTCCATGAGAGATTTGGATGATTTCTCCATGATGGATTATAGGTGTTTCCATATGGTTCACCCATGTAATTTACCTCTGCTGTTGCAGGGTTCTTAGGATCATAAGCTTCTTCTTCATAAGAAGCCTCTTGAGTACTGTTGGATGCAGCTTGCATTCCATTCAGACTCTGAGAAATCATATTGACTTGCTGAGTCAATATTTTGTTCTGGGCCAATATGGCATTCAGAGTATCAACTTCAAGAACTCCCTCCTTCTGAGGCGTCCCATTGCTCACAGGATTCCTCTCAAAAGTGTACATGAACTGGTTATTAGCAACCATGTTAATAAGTTCTTGAGCTTCTGTAGGCGTTTTCTTTAGGTGAATGGATCCACCTGCAGAAGTATCCAAGGACATCTTTGATAGCTCAGATAGACCATCATAGAATATATCCAGGATGGTCCATTCTGAAAGCATGTCAGAAGGACACTTTTTGGTCAGCTGTTTGTATCTTTCCCAAGCTTCATAGAGGGATTCACCTTTTTTCTGTCTGAAGGTTTGAAAATCCACTCTAAGCTTGCTCAGCTTTTGAGGAGGAAAGAACTTGGCTAAGAAAGCCGTGACCAGTTTATCCCAAGAGTTCAGGCTATCTCTGGGTTGAGAATCCAACCACACTCTAGCTCTGTCTCTTACAGCAAAAGGGAAAAGCATGAGCCTGTAGACTTCAGGATCTACTCCATTAGTCTTAACAGTATCACAGATCTGCAAGAATTCAATTAAGAACTGAAAAGGATCTTCAGATGGAAGTCCATGAAACTTGTAGTTCTGCTGCATCAGAGAAACTAGCTGAGGTTTCAGCTCAAAGTTGTTTGCTCTAATGGCAGGAATGGAGATGCTTCTTCCATGTAAATTGGAATTAGGTGCAGTATAGTCACCAAGCATCCTCCTTGCATTATTGTTGTTGGGTTCGGCTGCCATCTCCTTTACTTGTTCGAAATTTTCAATAAGGTTGTCTCTGGATTGTTGTAATTTAGCTTCTCTTAGTTTTCTCTTCAGAGTCCTTTCAGGTTTTGGATCAGCTTCAACAAGAATGCCTTTTTCTTTTTCCCTGCTCATAAGAAAGAGAAGAAAAAAAGAAAAGAAGAGGAATCCTCTATGTCACAGTAAAGAGGTTCCTTATTGTTAGTAGAAGAAGAAAAGAAGAAAAAAATTCTAACACAGATAGAAGACGGGGTTCGAATTTGGTGAGTGATGTGAGGAAGAGATGTTAGTAGATGAATAAATAAATAGAATAAGATGAGAGAGGGAGAGGATTTTTGAAAATAATTTTTGAAAAAGAGTTAGTAATTTTCGAAAAATAATTTTGAAAAAGGTTAGTAGTTTTTTCGAAAATTCAAATAAAAAAATAAAATAATTAGTTAAATAAAAAAAGAAATTTTGAAAAAGGGGGAAGATATTTTCGAAAATTAGAGAGAGAGAGTTAGTTAGGTAGTTTTGAAAAAGATAAGAAACAAACAAAAAGTTAGTTAGTTAGTTGAAACAAATTTTGAAAAGATAAGAGGTTAGGAAGTTAGAAAAGATATTTTGAAATCAAATTTTGAAAAAGATAAGATGAGAAGATATTTTTGAAAAGATATGATTGAAATTGGTTTTGAAAAAGATTTGATTTTTAAAATCACAATTAATGACTTGATTCACAAGAAATCACAAGATATGATTCTAGAACTCAAAGTTTGAATCTTTCTTAACAAGCAAGTAACAAAGTTGAAATTTTTGAATCAAAACATTAATTGTTGATGTTATTTTCGAAAATATGATGTAAAATTAAGAAAAAGATTTTTTGAAAAATATTTTTGAAATTTTTGAAAATAACTAAAAAAAATTGAAAAAAGATTTGATTTTTGAAAAAGATTTTGAAAAAGATAAGATTTTTTTTTTAAATTGAAAATTTGATTTGACTCATAAAAACAACTAGATTTTAAAAATTTTAGAAAAACTCAAATCTAATTTTCAAAATTTTAAGAGAGAAAAAGGGAAAGATATTTTTTTTATTTTTGAATTTTTATGATGAGAGAGAAAAACAAGAAAAATGATGCAATGCATGAAAGTTATGGATCAAAATAATGAATGCATGCAAGAATGCTATGAATGTCAAGATGAACACCAAGAACACTATGAAGATCATGATGAACATCAAGAACACATTTTTAAAAAAATTTTAATGCAAAGAAAACATGCAAGACACCAAACTTAGAATTCTTTAATGCTTAGACATTAAGAATTCAAAAATGCATATGAAAAACAAGAAAAGACACAAAACATGCAAATGCAAAGATCAAACAAGAAGACTTACCAAGAACAACTTGAAGATCATGAAGAACACTATGAATGCATGATTTTTTTTTCGAAAAATGCAAGATGCACATGCAATTGACACCAAACTTACAATTTGACTCAAGACTCAAACAAGAAACATGAAATATTTTTTATTTTTATGATTTTATGGTTTTTTTGTATTTTTATTTTATATTTTTCGAAAATAAATTTGAAAAAGGAAAAATAAGGATTCCAAAATTTTTAATATGAATTCCAGGAATCTTGTGCTCTTTAGTCTAAAGCTCCAAGGGGTCAGGCATGGCTTAATAGCTAGCCAAGCTTTAGAATGGAATTACATCCATTGAGGTGATTAGTTGAAGACCAATCCCAAAGGAGTTTGGATATGGCTTTACAGCCAGCCAGGCTTCAACATGCTTCATGAAACTCTAGAATTCATTCTTAAAAATTCTGAAGAAAAATATATTTTTGAAAACATTTTTTTTTTCGAAAACAAAAGAGAAATTTTTGAAAGATTTTTTTGAAAAATTTTTGAAAACTTTTTTTGAAAAGAAAACGAAAAGAAAGTTACCCAATCTGAGCAACAAGATGAACCGTCAGTTGTCCAAACTCGAACAATCCCCGGCAACGGCGCTAAAAACTTGGTATGCGAAATTGTTACTCTGGTTGTGAATTATTATTTGAAATTGATTCCCTGGCAATGGCACCAAAAATGGATGCACAGAACCTTGGCCTAAACATGTCTTCACAACTTCGCATAACTAACCAGCAAGTGCACTGGGTCGTCCAAGTAATACCTTACGTGAGTAAGGGTCGAATCCCACGGAGATTGTTGGTATGAAGCAAGCTATGGTCACCTTGTAAATCTCAGTCAGGCAGATATAAAATAGTTATGTAGTTTTCGAAATGTAGTAATAAAAGAAGGATATAAATACTTATGTAAATCATTGGTGAGAATTTCAGATAAGCGTATGGAGATGCAATCGTTCCTCTGAACCTCCGCTTTCCTGCTGTCTTCATCCAATCAGTCTTACTCCTTTCTATGGCTGGCTTTATGTAAGGATGTCACCGGTGCCAATGGCTACTTTCGATCTCTCTCGGGAAAATGGTCTAAATGCTCTGTCACAGCACGGCTAATTGTCTGGAGGCATCACCGTTGTCATTGGTTGCATCCTATTCCTCTCTATGAAAATGGTCCGATGCGCTGTCACTGCATGGCTAATCATCTTGGAGGTTCTCGATCATACTGGAATAGGATTTACTATCCTTTTGCGTCTGTCACTACGCCCAGTACTCGCGAGTTTGGAGTTCATCACAGTCATTCAATCCCAAATTCCTACTCGGAATACCACGGACAAGGTTTAGACTTTTCAGACTCTCATGAATGCCGCCATCAATCTAGCTTATACCACGAAGATTCTGATTAAGAGATCTAAGAGATACTCATTCAATCTAATGTAGAATGGAAGTGGTTGTCAGGCACGCGTTCATAAGGAATGATGATGATTGTCACGTTCATCACATTCAGGTTGAAGTGCGAATGAATATTTTAGAAGCGGAATAAGTTGAATGGAATAGAAAACAGTAGTACTTTGCATTAATATTTGAGGAACAGCAGAGCTCCACACCTTAATCTATGGAGTGCAGAAACTCTACCGTATGAAAATACATAAGTGATAGAGGGTAAGCATGGCCGAGTGGCCAGCCTCCCATGGAGGTCTAGAGATCTAAAAATGATCAAAAGATGTCTAATACAATAGTAAAAAGTCCTATTTATAATAAACTAGCTACTAGGGTTTACAGAAGTAAGTAATTGATGCATAAATCCACTTCTGGGGCCCACTTGGTGTGTGCTTGGGCTGAGCTTGAATGTTACACGTGCAGAGGCTCTTTCTGGAGTTGAACGCCAGGTTGTAATGTATTTCTGGCGTTCAACTCTGGTTTGTGACTTGTTTCTGGCGTTTAACTTCATATAGCAGCGTAGAACTGGCATTCAATGCCCTTTTACGTCGTCTAAACTCGGCCAAAGTATGGACTATTATACATTGATGGAGAGCCCTGGATGTCTACTTTCCAACGCAATTGGAAGCGCGCCATTTTGAGTTCTGTTGCTCCAGAAAATCCACTTTGAGTGCAGGGAGGTCAGAATCCAACAGCATCAGCAGTCCTTCTTCAACCTTTGAATTTGATTTTTGCTCAAGTCCCTCAATTTCAGCCAGAAAATACCTGAAATCACAGAAAAACACACAAAGTCATAGTAAAGTCCAGAAATGTGAATTTAACATAAAAACTAATGAAAACATCCCTAAAAGTAACTAGATCCTACTAAAACATACTAAAAACAATGTCAAAAAGCGTATAAATTATCCGCTCATCACAACACCAAACTTAAATTGTTGCTTGTCCCCAAGCAACTAAAAATCAAATAGGATAAAAAGATGAGAATATACTATAAATTCCAAACTATCAATGAAACATAGCTCCTATCAGATGAGCGGGACTTGTAGCTTTTTGCCTCTTGAATAGTTTTGGCATCTCACTTTATCCATTGAGGTTCAGAATGATTGGCATCTATAGGAACTCAGAGTTCAGATAGTGTTATTGATTCTCCTATTTCAGTATGATGATTCTTGAACACAGCTATTTTATGAGTCTTGGCCGTGGCCCTAAGCACTTTGTTTTCCAGTATTACCACCGGATACATAAATGCCACAGACACATAATTGGGTGAACCTTTTCAGATTGTGACTCAGCTTTGCTAAAGTCCCCAATTAGAGGTGTCCAGGGTTCTTAAGCACACTCTTTTTTTGCTTTGGACCTTAACTTTAACCGCTCAGTCTCAAGTTTTCGCTTGACACCTTCACGCCACAAGCACATGGTTAGGGACAACTTGGTTTAGCCGCTTAGACCAGGATTTTATTCCTTTAGGCCCTCCTATCCACTGATGCTCAAAGCCCTGGGATCCTTTTTATTTGCCCTTGCCTTTTGGTTTTAAGGGTTATTGGCTTTTTGCTCTTGCCTCTTGGTTTTAAGAGCTTTTGGCTTTTTCTGCTTGCTTTTTCTTTCTATTTTTTTTCCTATTATTATTTTTTTCTGCAAGCATTGTTCTTTGCTGCTTTTTCTTGCTTCAAGAATCATTTTTATGATTTTTCAGATTATCAAATAACATGTTTCCTAGTCATCATTCTTTCAAGAGCCAACATATTTAACATTCTTAAACAACAATTTCAAAAGACATATGAACTGTTCAAGCATACATTCAGAAAACAAGAAGCATTGTCACCACATCAATATAATTAAACTAGTTCAAGGATAAATTCAAAACTCATGTACTTCTTGTTCTTTTGAATTAAAATAGTTTTCATTTAAGTGAGGTGATGGATTCATAGGACATTCATAACTTTAAGACATAGTTACTAACTACTAATGATCACGCAATAATACACAAACATAGATAAGCACAAAACATAGAAAACGAAAAACAGAAGAAATAGGAACAAGGAATGAATCCACCTTAGTGATGGTGGCATTTCCTTCTTGAGAAACCAATGATGTCCTTGAGCTCTTCTATGTCTCTTCCTTGTCTTTGTTGCTCCTCCCTCATTGCTTTTTGATCTTATCTAATTTTATGAAGGATGATGGAGTGCTCTTGATGTTCCACCCTTAATTGTCCCATGTTGGAGCTTAGTTCTCCTAGGGAGGTGTTGATTTGCTCCCAATAGTTTTGTGGAGGAAAATGCATTTGAGGCATCTCCGGGATCTCATGGTGATGAGCTTCATGCGCCTCTTGAGCTCCATGAATGGGCTCTCTTGCTTGCTCCATCTTTTTCTTAGTGATGGGCTTGTCCTCTTTAATGAGGATATCTCCCTCTATGTCAATCCCAGCCGAATTGCATAGGTGGCAAATGAGGTGAGGAAAGGCTAACCTTGCCATAGTGGAGGACTTGTTAGCCACCTTGTAGAGTTCTTGAGGTATAATCTCATGAACTTCCACCTCTTCTCCAATCATGATGCTATGGATCATGATGGCCCGGTCTATAGTAACTTCAGACCGGTTGCTAGTGGGAATGATTGAGCATTGAATGAACTCCAACCATCCTCTAGCTACAGGCTTAAGGTCCAGTCTTCTTAGTTGAACCGGTTTGCCTTTTGAGTCAATCTTCTATTGAGCTCCTTCTACACATATGTCCATGAGGACTTGGTCCAACCTTTGATCAAAGTTGACTCTCCTTGTGTAGGGGCGTGCGTTCTCTTCCATGTTTGGCAAGTTGAACACCAACCTCACATTTTCCGGACTAAAATCTAAGTATTTCCCCCGAACCATGGTGAGATAATTCTTTGGGTTCGGGTTCTTACTTTGATCATGGTTCCTAGTGATCCATGCATTAGCATAGAACTCTTGAACCATTAGGATGCCGACTTGTTGGATGGGGTTTGTTAGAACTTCCCAACCTCTTCTTTGAATTTCATGTCGGATCTCTGGATACTCATTTCTTTTGAGTTTGAAAGGGACCTCGGGGATCACCTTCTTCTTGGCCACAACATCATAGAAGTGGTCTTGATGGGCTTTGGAGAAGAACCTTTCCATCTCCCATGACTCGGAGGTGGAAGCTTTTGTCTTCCCTTTCCCTTTTCTAGAGGATTCTCCGGTCTTAGGTGCCATCAATGGTAATGGAAAAACAAAAAGCTTATGCTTTTACCACACCAAACTTAGAATTTTGCTCGCCCTCGAGCAAGAGAAGAAAGAATAGATGAAGAAGAAGAAGAAGTGGAGGAGAGGGAGAAGGGGTTGTGTTTCGGCCAAGAAGAGAAGAGAGGGTTGTGTTGTGTGAAAATGAGGAAGAATGGAGGGCTATATATAGGGAAGGGAGGGGGGGTTAGGTTCGGCCATTTAGGGTGGGTTTGGGTGGAAAATTGATTTTGAATTTTGAAGGTAGGTGGAGTTTATGAGGTAGGTTTATGGGGAAGAGTGGATGGATGTGAGTGGTGAAGAGGTGATGGGGAAGAGAGATTGAGGTGATTGGTGAAGGGTTTTGGGGAAGTGTGTTTATGGGATTGTGTGAAAGAGGGGTGAGAAGAAGTGAGTGGAGGTAGGTGGGGATCCTGTGGGGTCCACAGATCCTGAGGTGATTCTGTGGGGTCCACAGATCCTGAAGTGTTCAAGGATTTACAACCTTGCACCAAATTAGGCATGTAAAATGCCCTTGCATAAAACTCTGGGCGTTCAGCGCCAGGTTGGTGCTTGTTCTGGGCGTTGAACGCCCATTTGTAGCCTATTTCTGGCGTTGAACGCCAGAACCATGCTTGTTCTGGGCGTTCAGCGCCAGATCTCCTCCAGGGTGCATTTCTGGCGTTCAAACGCCCAGATGCTGCCCATTTCTGGTGTTCAGCGCCAGAACCATGCTCTGTTCTGGCGTTGAACGCCCAAAACATGCTTCTTACTGGCGTTTAAACGCCAGTAAGGTCTTCCTCCAAGGTGTGATTTTTCTTCTACTATTTTTGATTCCGTTTTCAATTTTTATATTTATTTTGTGACTCCACATGATCATGAACCTAATAAAACAAAAATAAAATTAGATAATTAAACATTGGGTTGCCTCCCAACAAGCGCTTCTTTAGTGTCAATAGCTTGACAGTGGGCTCTCATGGAGCCTCACAGATGTGCAGAGTTCTGTTGAGACCTCCCAACACCAAACTTAGAGTTTGGATATGGGGGTTTGACACCAAACTTAGAGTTTGGTTGTGGCCTCCCAACACCAAACTTAGAGTTTGACTGTGGGGGCTTTGTTTGACTCTGCTTTGAGAGAAGCTTTTTATGCTTCCTCTCCATGGATGCAGAGAGAGATCCTTGAGTTGTAAACACAAGGTTGTCCTCATTTAATTGAAGGATCAATTCTCCTCTGTCCACATCAATCACAGCTCTTGCTGTGGCTAGGAAAGGTCTTCCTAGGATGATGGATTCATCCTCTTCCTTTCCAGTATCCAGGACTATGAAATCAGCAGGGATGTAAAGGCCTTCAACCTTTACTAACACGTCCTCTACTTGTCCATAAGCCTGTTTTCTTGAATTATCTGCCATCTCTAATGAGATTTTAGCAGCTTGCACCCCATAGATTCCCAGTTTCTCTATTACAGAGAGGGGCATGAGGTTTATCCCTGAACCAAGGTCACACAGAGCCTTGAAGATGATGGTGCCTATGGTACAAGGTATTATGAACTTTTCAGGATCCTGTCTCTTCTGAGGCAATGTCAGTTGATCCAGATCAATTAGTTCATTAGTGAACAAGGGAGGTTCATCTTCCCAAGTTTCAATACCAAATAATTTGGCATTTAGCTTCATGATTGCACCAAGGAACTTGGCAGCTTGCTCTTCAGTAACATCCTCATTCTCTTCAGAAGAGGAATACTCATCAGAGCTCATGAATGGCATAAGGAGGTTCAATGGAATCTCTATGGTCTCTAGATGAGTCTCAGATTCCTTAGGTTCCTCAGAGGGAAGCTCCTTATTGATCACTGGACGTCCCAGGAGGTCTTCCTCCTTGGGATTCACGTCCTCTCCTTCCCTTACAGGTTCGGCCATGGTGCTTATGTCAATGGCCTTGCACTCTCCTTTTGGATTCTCTTCTGTATTACTTGGGAGAGTACTAGGAGGGATTTCAGTGATCTTTTTACTCAGCTGGCCCACTTGTGCTTCCAAATTTCTAATGGAAGACCTTGTTTCATTCATGAAACTTACTAAGTTTGCTAAATTAGAGGTAATTTGTTCAGAGTTCTCTGTCTGTTGCTGAGTGGATAATGGAAAAGGTTTATTATTGTTAAACCTGTTTCTTCCACCATTATTAAAGCCTTGTTGAGGCCTTTGATCCTTCCATGAGAGATTTGGATGATTTCTCCATGATGGATTATAGGTGTTTCCATATGGTTCACCCATGTAATTTACCTCTGCTGTTGCAGGGTTCTTAGGATCTTAAGCTTCTTCTTCATAAGAAGCCTCTTGAGTACTGTTGGATGCAGCTTGCATTCCTTTAAGACTCTGAGAAATCATATTGACTTGCTGAGTCAATATTTTGTTCTGAGCCAATATGGCATTTAGAGTATCAACTTCAAGAACTCCATTCTTCTGAGGCGTCCTATTGCTCACAGGATTCCTCTCAGAAGTGTACATGAACTGGTTATTAGCAACCATGTCAATGAGTTCTTGAGCTTCTGCAGGCGTTTTCTTTAGGTGAATGGATCCACCTGCAGAAGTATCCAATGACATCTTTGATAGCTCAGATAGACCATCATAGAATATATCCAGGATGGTCCATTCTGAAAGCATGTCAGAATGACACTTTTTGGTCAGCTGCTTGTATCTTTCCCAAGCTTCATAGAGGGATTCACCTTCTTTCTGTCTGAAGGTTTGAACATCCACTCTAAGCTTGCTCAGCTTTTGAGGAGGAAAGAACTTGGCTAAGAAAGCCGTGACCAGCTTATCCCAAGAGTTCAGGCTATCTCTAGGTTGAGAATCCAACCACACTCTAGCTCTGTCTCTTACAGCAAAAGGGAAAAGCATGAGCCTGTAGACTTCAGGATCTACTCCATTAGTCTTAGCAGTATCACAGATCTGCAAGAATTCAGTTAAGAACTGAAAAGGATCTTCAGATGGAAGTCCATGAAACTTGCAGTTCTGCTGCATCAGAGAAACTAGCTGAGGTTTCAGCTCAAAGTTGTTTGCTCCAATGGCAGGAATGGAGATGCTTCTGCCATGTAAATTGGAATTAGGTGCAGTAAAGTCACCAAGCATCCTCCTTGCATTATTGTTGTTGGGTTCGGCTGCCATCTCCTTTACTTGTTCGAAATTTTCAATAAGGTTGTCTCTGGATTGTTGTAATTTAGCTTCTCTTAGTTTTCTCTTCAGAGTCCTTTCAGGTTCTGGATCAGCTTCAACAAGAATGCCTTTTTCTTTGTCCCTGCTCATAAGAAAGAGAAGAGAAAAAGAAAAGAAGAGGAATCCTCTATGTCGCAGTAAAGAGGTTCCTTATTGTTAGTAGAAGAAGAAAAGAAGAAAAAAATTCGAACACAGATAGAAGACGGGATTCGAATTTGGTGAGTGATGTGAGGAAGAGATGTTAGTAGATGAATAAATAAATAGAATAAGATGAGAGAGGGAGAGTATTTTCGAAAATAATTTTTGAAAAAGAGTTAGTAATTTTTGAAAAATAATTTTGAAAAAGGTTAGTAGTTTTTTCGAAAATTCAAATAAAAAAATAAAATAATTAGTTAAATAAAAAAAGAAATTTTGAAAAAGGGGGAAGATATTTTCGAAAATTAGAGAGAGAGAGTTAGTTAGGTAGTTTTGAAAAAGATAAGAAACAAACAAAAAGTTAGTTAGTTAGTTGAAACAAATTTTGAAAAGATAAGAGGTTAGGAAGTTAGAAAAGATATTTTGAAATCAAATTTTGAAAAAGATAAGATGAGAAGATATTTTTGAAAAGATATGATTGAAATTGGTTTTGAAAAAGATTTGATTTTTAAAATCACAATTAATGACTTGATTCACAAGAAATCACAAGATATGATTCTAGAACTCAAAGTTTGAATCTTTCTTAACAAGCAAGTAACAAACTTGAAATTTTTGAATCAAAACATTAATTGTTGATGTTATTTTCGAAAATATGATGTAAAATTAAGAAAAAGATTTTTTGAAAAATATTTTTGAAATTTTCGAAAATAACTAAAAAAAATTGAAAAAAGATTTAATTTTTGAAAAAGATTTTGAAAAAGATAAGATTTTTTTTTAAATTGAAAATTTGATTTGACTCATAAAAACAACTAGATTTTAAAAATTTTTGAAAAAGTCAAATCTAATTTTTGAAATTTTAAGAGAGAAAAAGGGAAAGATATTTTTTTGATTTTTGAATTTTTATGATGAGAGAGAAAAACAAGAAAAATGATGCAATGTATGAAAGTTATGGATCAAAAAATGAATGCATGCAAGAATGCTATGAATGTCAAGATGAACACCAAGAACACTATGAAGATCATGATGAACATCAAGAACACATTTTTAAAAAATTTTTAATGCAAAGAAAACATGCAAGACACCAAACTTAGAATTCTTTAATGCTTAGACATTAAGAATTCAAAAATGCATATGAAAAACAAGAAAAGACACAAAACATGCAAATGCAAAGATCAAACAAGAAGACTTACCAAGAACAACTTGAAGATCATGAAGAACACTATGAATGCATGATTTTTTTTTCGAAAAATGCAAGATGCACATGCAATTGACACCAAACTTACAATTTGACTCAAGACTCAAACAAGAAACATGAAATATTGTTTATTTTTATGATTTTATGATTTTTTTGTATTTTTATTTTATATTTTTCGAAAATAAATTTGAAAAAGGAAAAATAAGGATTCCAAAATTTTTAATATGAATTCCAGGAATCTTGTGCTCTTTAGTCTAAAGCTCTAATCAAGGGGTCAGGCATGGCTTAATAGCCAGCCAAGCTTTAGAATGGAATTACATCCATTGAGGTGATTAGTTGAAGACCAATCCCAAAGGAGTTTGGATATGGCTTTACAGCCAGCCAGGCTTCAACATGCTTCATGAAACTCTAGAATTCATTCTTAAAAATTCTGAAGAAAAATATATTTTTGAAAACATTTTTTTTTTTCGAAAACAAAAGAGAAATTTTTGAAAGATTTTTTTGAAAAATTTTTGAAAACTTTTTTTGAAAAGAAAACGAAAAGAAAGTTACCCAATCTGAGCAACAAGATGAACCGTCAGTTGTCCAAACTCGAACAATCCCCGGCAACGGCGCCAAAAACTTGGTATGCGAAATTGTTACTCTGGTTGTGAATTATTATTTGAAATTGATTCCCTGGCAATGGCACCAAAAACGGATGCACAGAACCTTGGTCTAAACATATCTTCACAACTTCGCATAACTAACCAGCAAGTGCACTGGGTCGTCCAAGTAATACTTTACGTGAGTAAGGGTCGAATCCCACGGAGATTGTTGGTATGAAGCAAGCTATGGTCACCTTGTAAATCTCAGTCAGGCGGATATAAAATAGTTATGTAGTTTTCGAAATGTAGTAATAAAAGAAGGATAGAAATACTTATGTAAATCATTGGTGAGAATTTCAGATAAGCGTATGGAGATGCAATCGTTCCTCTGAACCTCCGCTTTCCTGCTGCCTTCATCCAATCAGTCTTACTCCTTTCTATTGCTGGCTTTATGTAAGGATGTCACCGGTGCTAATGGCTACTTTCGATCTCTCTCGGGAAAATGGTCCAAATGCTCTGTCACAGCACGGCTAATCGTCTGGAGGCATCACCCTTGTCATTGGTTGCATCCTATTCCTCTCTATGAAAATGGTCCGATGTGCTGTCACTGTATGGCTAATCATCTTGGAGGTTCTCGATCATACTGGAATAGGATTTACTATCCTTTTGCGTCTGTCACTACGCCCAGTACTCGCGAGTTTGGAGTTCGTCACAGTCATTCAATCCCAGAGTCCTACTCGGAATACCACGGACAAGGTTTAGACTTTCCAGACTCTCATGAATGCCGCCATCAATCTAGCTTATACCACGAAGATTCTGATTAAGAGATCTAAGAGATACTCATTCAATCTAATGTAGAACGGAAGTGGTTGTCAGGCACGCGTTCATAAGGAATGATGATGATTGTCACGTTCATCACATTCAGGTTGAAGTGCGAATGAATATTTTAGAAGCGGAATAAGTTGAATGGAATAGAAAACAGTAGTACTTTGCATTAATCTTTGTGGAACAGCAGAGCTCCACACCTTAATCTATGGAGTGCAGAAACTCTACCGTATGAAAATATATAAGTGATAGAGGGTAAGCATGGCCGAGTGGCCAGCCTCCCATGGAGGTCTAGAGATCTAAAAATGATCAAAAGATGTCTAATACAATAGTAAAAAGTCCTATTTATAATAAACTAGCTACTAGGGTTTACAGAAGTAAGTAATTGATGCATAAATCCACTTCCGGGGCCCACTTGGTGTGTGCTTGGGCTGAACTTGAATGTTACACGTGCAGAGGCTCTTTCTGGAGTTGAACGCCAGGTTGTAACGTATTTCTGGCGTTCAACTCTGGTTTGTGACTTGTTTCTGGCGTTTAACTTCAGACAGCAGCGTAGAACTGGCGTTCAACGCCCTTTTACGTCGTCTAAACTCGGCCAAAGTATGAACTATTATACATTGATGGAAAGCCCTGGATTTCTACTTTCTAACGCAATTGGAAGCGCGCCATTTTGAGTTCTGTAGCTCCAGAAAATCCACTTTGAGTGCAGGGAGGTCAGAATCCAACAGCATCAGCAGTCCTTCTTCAACCTCTGAATCTGATTTTTGCTCAAGTTCCTCAATTTCAGCCAGAAAATACCTGAAATCACAGAAAAACACACAAACTCATAGTAAAGTCCAGAAATGTGAATTTAACATAAAAACTAATGAAAACATCCCTAAAAGTTACTAGATCCTACTAAAAACATACTAAAAACAATGTCAAAAAGCGTATAAATTATCCGCTCATCACCCTTGTTCTAATTGAGTTCTTGTATAACTAGGAAAAGCTCTTTACTTGAACAATAGCTTGAAAATAATTTCTCCTAAATTTCTAATTATCTGGACTTAATGGGATACGTGACATATAATCCTCTTATATTTAGGTAATTAGGGTTTTTGTGGCATATAACTAGAAGTAAACTTCACCCTCTAATTGGAATTAAGTGACCAAGGAATTGGCAGTTGATGAAGTTTAGAGGAGACTAAAAAGGTCTCAGGAATTAGGGTTTAGTCACATATAGTTTTCCATGAATGGAATCTTGAATGATTAAAATAGTTGGTAAGAAAAGTCAATCTGAAAGATAGATATCTCTGAAGCCTTAACTGTTTCTCCATATATATTTCACAACTTATTTACTGTTTACTTTCTGATTCTCTGATTTACTATTAATGCAATTGAGACCCAAACACTACTTTCTATTTGTCTAACTAAGCAAATCACTTGACCATTATTGCTTGATCCATCAATCTTCGTGGGATCGACCCTCATTCACCTGAGGTACTACTTGGTACGACCCAGTGCACTTGCCGGTTAGTTTATGGGTTATAAATTCTGCACCAAGTTTTTGGCACCGTTGTCGGGGATTGACTGTGATTGACAACTATTAGTTGTTTGATTGTTTAGATTAGGCGCTTTCGGTTTAAATTTATTTGATTTTTGCACCTTAATTTTCGAATTTTTCTAGCTTTATTTTCCTTAATTTCTGAAACTAAGTTTGGTGTTACCTAATTAATTTTATTTTAATTTTTCTGTTTAATTCTCCTTAAAAATTTTGAAATTTTTATCTTGCTTTTTGATCATTATTTTCAAAAATTTTGGCACTAAATAGTAAGTGTTTTTATTTTATTATTTTATGCTGGTTACCTCGCTGGGAATTTTTTACACTCTGACGTAGAGAGTCCTATCTTTTTTTGTCTTCCGTCTGTTTATGAGCAGGAATAAGGTCAAGGAACCTCTTATAGACTTTGATCCTAAACCTGAAGGGACTTTGAGGCGGCGTTTGCAATACGCTAGACTGTACAAAGCTAGTGAAACTTTTGAAAGGGAAGCTGCAAAGTCCACTATGGACCACAATCATGATGTGAATGCCAATATGGCAAATCTGAATAAGAATGAGCAGTCTAGAAGAGTGCTTGGCTCTTACACTGCTCCCAATATAGATTTTTATGAAAAAAGTATTGTGGTGCCCCTATAGTTGCAAACAATTTTGAATTGAAGCATCAACTTGTCACTCTTGTGCGACAAAATTGCTAGTATCATTGACTTTCTCATGAAGACCCAAATCGATTTATCTCTGATTTCCTGCAGATTTGTGATATTGTGAAGACCAATGGAGTGAATCCTGAGGTGTACAAACTCATGCTCTTCCTATTTGCTGTGAGGGATAAAGCAAAGCACTGGTTAGATTCTCAATCCAAGGAGAGTCTGGATACTTGGGACAAGGTGGTCACTGGATTTCTGACTAGATTTTTCCAACCACAGAAGCAGACTAAGCTGAGGGTAGAGGTTTAGACTTTCAGACAGGAAGATGGTGAGACCCTTTATGAAGCTTGGGAGAGATTCAAGCTGCTGACAAGGTGATGCCATGGCATCTTAGGCTAGTTTCACTATCCTTTTTCTTTGTTTTTAATAGGTTTTATGCACTTTCTTGAGCTATAAGTAAGCAATTGGGTTAAAAATTCATGTAGGCCTAGATTTATTCAAACATGATTAATTTGATGCAATTTCATGAGAATTATGTTATAATTACTTTTATGCTAAGATGATAAGAATTCTCAAAACTTTAGCAACGCTTTGATGCATTTAGTGGTTGATGATAGGTAAAAAAAAGCATGGAGGAAGGTTTAAGAAGGAGCTTGGAAAAGATGAAGAGGAAGCAACGTTGGAAGAGAAACAGAGCAACTCTCTGTAAAGTGTGCGGATGCTCACGTTAGAGGTAGCATTGGACATCCAACGTGCAAGCGTGAGTCACGCGCAAGCGTGGAATGGCAAAATGGACCACCCACGCATACGCATGGGTCATGCGTATGCATCATTACATGAACGTTGGAGTCCAACATTGCCTCAAACGCTAGCCTCCAACGTCCGCAATAAAGAGCCCAGACTTTGAATTTGAAAAACTTGAATCGACGCGTACGCGTCAATGATGCGTACGCGTGGATGAGAAAAAGGGCGATTCATGCGTAAGCGTGGAGTACGCGCACGCATGAAAACGCCAACGTTGGAGGGAACGTTGGAGGTCCAACGCTGAAGCCAACGTCCCCTGCATGGTTTTGAATCTATAAAATGAAATCTTCGTATCCACGCGCACGCGTGAAGCACGCGTACGCGTGGATGAGAATTTTTGCCCCTTGTGCGCAAATGCCCAAAGCACACGTACGCGTGGATAGCAAAAAATTGGCACTTCAACATTGAGTCAAACGCCAATGACAACAAAGGATATGGTTTTTCTGGTTTTCCTCTGAGTGGCGTTTGAGTCAACGTTGGCCATCAAACGTTGACTCCAACGTAAAGCATCAGACTCTGTAATTCAAACCAATCTCTTCTCAACAGCAAGGGAACCCAATTGGAGCCAATTCAACCCAATTCCACCAAGGCCAAAAGCCCAATTCAGAGATTGAAGATCAATGGAAGAGAGTGTATAAATAGCTTAGAATTTGAGTTAGAAAGGACTTTTTTAACACTTTTTCCATTTTTATTTTACTTTTACTGTACTGCACATTTTACCTTCTGTTCATTTTCCTTTGCAATGTATCTTTCAATTCGATTCTCCATTTTAAGAGCTATGAACAACTAAACCCCTTTTGTTGGGTTAGGGAGCTCTATTGTAATTCAATGGATCAATAGTAGTTTACATCTTCTTCTTCTCTCTTTTTTCTTGATTTTGTTAAAAAGCTTTTGGTCTTAATTCAATTGGATAGTTGTCTTGAGAGAGACACTATCCATAACTGGAATTCTTCGGAGCCTCGAGAGAGGAATGAAGAGTTCACGCTAGAATTGCTTTCTCACATTGGATTAGATTGGGGGTTGGATGGATATAGTGACATGTAATCCTACAAATACTTTGATCTATAAATTTGTGTGGTATAGTCAGTGACCGAACTTCAACTCTTTCCATGAATAATTAAATCAAGACATTAGGCAATTGTTTATGCTTAGAGAGATTGGTGAGCCAAGACATTGGGATCCAATCATCTAAGATTGCCAAGCAATGTCAATGAATGCATTGATTGAGGAAGAGATGAAAATAATTTGATCCGGAGAATTCAATATATCCTAAAACCCAATGAATCCCCATCTCTGATCTACCCATTCTTTTATATTCTGCTCCTTAAATTTCATGCTAATTCCCCATTCCCTTTTACTTTCCAGCAATTTAAGATTCGGTCATTTAATTTCCTGCAATTTAATTTTTGCCATTTACTTTCTTGCAATTTAAGTTTCCCGCCAATTTTACTTTCTGCAATTCTCCAATTAACATTGCTCAATCTACCAATCCCTGTGGGATTCGACCTCATTCTACAGTGAGTTTTTACTTGACGACAATCCGGTGCACTTGCCGGAAGGAAATTTGTTGAGAGGCAAGTTCCCGCGCATCAAGTTTATGGTGCCGTTGCCGGGGATTGGTTTTGTATTGACAATTACTTAATTGAAGGATAACTAGATTGAGCACTTTTCTTTTCGTTTAATTTATTGAATTTTAATTTCAGCTGTTCATTTTCATTTGCTGCAATTTTTGGTTATTTGCTTTCAATTTCTTTTACTTCTTTACTTTCCAGCAAGCTAACTTACTAACTATTTGATAAATTGCTCTAACCAAGCTAACTATACTCTGTTTAGTGAACTCTGCACTTGTTGTTTCTTGTACTCGTTCATTGTATGACAGGTAGGAGAAAGGAAATTTCAACCTCATTTGATAGTGAACCGAAAAGAACCTTCCTGAGATTAAGGAGGGAAGCAAGAGGAAAGAGAGTTGTTGGTGCAGAAGAAGAGGAGGAATACTTTGATATAACCATGGAGGATGATATGGAAAATGGTGCGCGAAATCGTGATCTTCAATAATGGCGCCAATGGCTTGGTGCTCTCAAACGTGAATCACACTTTGTCACAATTCCACACAACTAACCAGCAAGTGCACTGGGTCGTCCAAGTAATAAACCTTACGTGAGTAAGGGTCGATCCCACGGAGATTGTCGACTTGAAGCAAGCTATGGTCACCATGTAAATCTCAGTCAGGCGGATTCAGATAGTTATGGAGATTTGATAATCAAAACATAATTGAAATATAAACTAGGATAGAGGTACTTATGTAATTCATTGGTGAGAATTTCAGATAAGCGTATAGAGATGCCTTTCGTTCCTCTGAACCTCTGCTTTTCTGCTGTCTTCATCCAATCATTCCTACTCCTTTCCATGGCAAGCTTTATGTAGGGCATCACCGTTGTCAATGGCTACATCCCATCCTCTCTGTGAAAAAGGTCCAATGCGCTGTCACTGCATGGCTAATCATCTGTCGGTTCTCGATCATACTGGAATAGGATTTACTATCCTTTTGCGTCTGTCACTACGCCCAGCACTCGCGAGTTTGAATCTCGTCACAGCCATCCCTTCCCAGATCCTACTCGGAATATCACAGACAAGGTTTAGACTTTCCAGATCTCAAGAATGGCCATCCATGGGTTCTAACTTATACCACGAAGATTCTAATATCTTGGACTCGGTCCTCTGTATTAGATATCTAAGAGATGCTCATTCTAGCTTGTTTGCATGTAGAACGGAAGGGTTTGTCAGGCACGCGTTCATAGGTGAGAATGATGATGATAGTCACATAATCATCGCATTCATCATGTTCTTGGGTGCGAATGGATATCTTAGAGAAGGAATAAGCTTGAATTGAATAGAAAAACAGTAGTACTTTGTATTAATTCATGAAGAACAGCAGAGCTCCACACCTTAATCTATGGAGTGTAGAAACTCTACCGTTGAAAATACATAAGTGATAAGGTCCAGGCATGGCCGAATGGCCAGCCCCCAAAACGTGATCAAAGGATCAAAAGATAATCCAAAGATGTAAATACAATAGTAAAAAGTCCTATTTATGCTGAACTAGTTACTAGGGTTTACAGAAATGAGTAAATGATGCAGAAATCCACTTCCGGGGCCCACTTGGTATGTGCTTGGGCTGAGCATTGAGCTTTACACGTGTAGAGGCTTCTCTTGGAGTTGAACGCCAGTTTGTAACCTGTTTCTGGCGTTTAACTCCACTTTGCAACCTCTTTCTGGCGCTTAACTCCAGAATGCAACATAGAACTGGTGTTGAACGCCAGTTTGCGTCGTCTAAACTCAGATAAAGTATGGACTATTATATATTTCTAGAAAGCCCTGGATGTCTATTTTCCAACGCAATTGAGAGAGCACCATTTGGAGTTCTGTAGCTCCAGAAAATCTACTTTGAGTGCAGGGAGGTCAGAATCTAGCAGCATCTGCAGTCCTTCTTCAACCTCTGAATCTGATTTTTGCTCAAGTCCCTCAATTTCAGCCAGAAATTACCTGAAATCATAGAAAAATACACAAACTCATAGTAAAGTCTAGAAATGTGAATTTTAATTAAAAACTAATAAAAATATACTAAAAACTAACTAAATTATACTGAAAACTATGTAAAAATAATGCCAAAAAGCGTATAAATTATCCGCTCATCAGAAAACCTTCATGAAGGAGAGGTGAACAATCATGCCAGAAGAGGTGGAGCTAACCCTGCTGGACAAGAGAGGAGAGTTCTGAGATCATACATCAATCCAAATCTAAGAAATTGTGGTAGCAGCATTCAAAGGGCAACTATCCATGCTAATAATTTCGAATTGAAACCTCAGCTCATAACTCTTGTCCAAAACAACTGTTCTTTTGGGGAAAGTGCACAAGAGGATCCTAATGAGCATCTCACTAAATTCCAAAGGATGTGTGACACGATTAAATCTAATGGTGGTCATTCTGACACCTATAGATTGCTACTGTTTTCATTTTCTTTGAGGGACAAAGCATCAAAATGGCTGGAGTCAGTTTCAAAGGAAAGCTTGACCACCTGGGAAGATGTAATGAATAGATTCTTGACAAGGTTCTACCCTCCACAAAGAGTAAACAGGCTAAGAACTGAAGTGCAAACATTCAGACAGCAAGATGGTGAAACTCTTTTTGAAGCCTGGGAGAGATTCAAAGACTTGACAAAGAAATGCCCCCTTGATATGTTTAATGAGTGGGTGCAAATCCATATCTTTTATAAAGGGTTGAATTGTGAATCAAGGAAGGCTGTAGACCACTCATCTAGAGGCTCCCTAAACAAGAAGAAGACCATTGAAGAAGCCATTGATGTTATAGAGACAGTGGCTGATAATGAGTATTTTTATGCCTCAGATAGGAGCAACAACAGAGGAGTCTTGGAATTAAACCATATGGATGCAATCCTGGCCCAGAATAAGATGATCACCAAGCAACTAGCTGAATTGACCAAGAAAATAGAGAAGACTTAGGCTGCAGTTATTCACACTCAACCATCACCCTAAGAAGAGTTGGAGACAGAAGAAGGAGTTAATTGGGAGGAAGCTAATTACCTTGGAAACTCATCTAGGCCAGCTAATGATCTTTACTCTAAAACCTATAACTTTGGTTGGAGGAACCACCCAAATTTTGGGTTTAGAAACTAACAAAATCAAGGCCAAGATCACAGACCCCATAACCCAAACCAGTATAACAACTCCACTCACCAAAACTCCAACCAAAAACCATACCAGACCACACAAAACACTCACTCACAGCCACCATACCAAAGCCACAACAACCACTCTCAACACCCTAATCCCAACCAACCATCACCACATGATGATGACAGAATGGCCAGGATGGAAGCTATGCTTGCAAACCTTAGCAAGGAGTGTGAAGACATGAAAAAATTCTGGGAAGAGGTGAGAGGTAGTATAAAAAGCCGAGGGGAGGTTCTTAAAAATCTCGAATCTCAGGTAGGACATCTTTCACAATAGGCTCCAAAGTCCACTAATAGTTTCCCAAGTGATACTGAGAAAAATCCAAGAGGGGAAATGAAGAAGGTAAGGTGGGAAGAATGTAAGTCAATCAATCTAAGTAGTGAAGAAGGTCTGAAGGAAGAATTCTCTAGACACTCAGAGCATGATGAAGGAGAGTCAAGGAAGAATGTAAGGGAGATAGAAGAAATGGCTAGCCCTGAACAGAGGAAGGAACAAAAAGAGAAAGAATCCCTCAAGCCTTTTGTGCCACAAGCACCTTTTCCACAGAGACTCAAGGAAAGTGAGAAAGACAGGTCATATTCAAGATTCCTAGACATGTTTGCATCACTCAGTGTCAATATCCCTTCATCAAAATTCTCCAACAGATGCCTACATACATCAAATGCATGAAAAAATTATTGACCAAGAAAGGAACCTTAAAAGGGGACAAACAGTGATAATGAATAAGGAATGTAGTGCCCTCATCAAGAAAGATATACTCATGAAGAAAAAAGATCGAGGGAGCTTTCATATTCCATGTGCCATAGGAGAGACAAAAGTTGACAGAGGAATCTGTGACTTAGGGGCTAGCATAAATGTGATAACTCTATCCCGTATGAAGAAGTTGCAAATCAATGAGCTAAGATCCACAGATGTAATCATCCAATTGGCAGATAAAAATCAGAAGCAAGCCAAAGGAGTAGTTGAAAATGTATTGGTGAAAGTAGGAAACTACTTCCTCCCCACTGATTTTGTTGTTCTGGACATAGAGGAAAGTTACCTCCATCCCATTATTCTGGGGAGACCATTTCTAGCTACTGGTCGAGCTCTCATTGATGTAGAACAAGGAGAGTTGATACTGAGAATACATGATGAGCAGCTCACTTTCCAGGCCTTCAAGCCCGTGCATGAATCTGAGCAAGAGAGCAAGGAATTAAAGGAAGAGTACATTGAGAACCCCCTGAAAGAGAACAGCAATGAACCACAGGGCCAGCATCTAGAGCTTTCCTTGATGGCTAAACAAGAAGCTCAAGAGATAAAGCAACCAATGGAGTTCAAGGAAGAGCCGAAGCCACAAGAGTTGAGAGGAGCAGCTAACAAGGAACTTCCTGACACAATACTCCTGGGAGCACCACTAA
Source organism: Arachis hypogaea (assembly GCF_003086295.3). Taxonomy (NCBI): domain Eukaryota; kingdom Viridiplantae; phylum Streptophyta; class Magnoliopsida; order Fabales; family Fabaceae; genus Arachis; species Arachis hypogaea. The sequence continues at coordinate 80,494,620 of NC_092046.1, read as the reverse complement.
AAGAAGAGGAAAGAGTTGTCAAGAAATTACCAAGGGGGTGGAGAAATAAAAATATTCCTACAGAGGGTTTTTCCCTTGGAGACAAGGTGATATCAGCCCACCATCCACCAACCCCACCCCATCTTCCAACCATTCCATCTCAATTACCTCAAGTGTTCACCATTAGAAAGGTCCTCTCCCTATAGCATGTAGAAATCATTAAGGAATCAAGTGGAGGCCGCTTCACTGTAAGGGGAGAAGACCTAAGGCACTACAATCCACCATGAGAAAGACCAACCATCAAGCTAATGACGCTAAAGAAGCGCTCCATGGGAGGCAGTCCATGATTTAGTTTCGTTGTTTTTAATACTTTAGTATGAATAATAATTGTTGCTCTAACATGAACTCAAGCTCGCATAGACAATTTTGACAACTATCTATAATATGGTGAAGCATATGATCCAATTCTAAGTTTGGTGTGCCTACAGGCACACTAAGATACCATTTGAAAATAATGATCATATTGCCATGTTGACATATGTTTCCTGGAATATATAGCCAAACATTAAGTTTGGTGTTCTATATATTTCAAGAACAAGTCATGAGAGTCAAAGTTCCTTTGAGTTTTGAAAGTCATGAAAGTGCAACCATGTTAATAAATTTTAGTTCATGTTTAGAAATAGAAAAAAATAAAGTGTTCTCATAATGGTCCAACCAAAAGTGGCAATAATCCGGTGAAACTTCAATGATAATACTTGGAGGAAGTAACACTTTGAACCATATAACCAAACACTAAGTTTGGTGTCCTCCAAGAATATATATATATAAAAAAAGGGGGAGTCACTGATGGATGAGAAATTATAAAGAACACTATTCAAATTTTTTAGATAAAATTTAAGCATTACTAGCCATGTATTCACCGCCACAAATTTTAATCTTTTTCTTTGTTGTGACATGATGGATAGGTATGCAGAAGAATTGTTTGATGAAAGGGACAAGACAAGGAAGAGTAAAGCTAGCATGAAGACAAAAGTGAGTCACATGGCTTGGAAGGTTGCTTTGTAAGGATCAAGATCTGCACTTCCTTGGGAAGAAACCCTTAGAAGACTGATCTCACATGCTTAAGGAAGAGGCAACTTTTGTCCTCATTCATCTTTACATGCAAACCATTAATTCATGACTTGTCCCAGAGAATCCTAGCCATCCATTATTCATTAAAGCTTACTATAAATGGCCTCCCTTGAACCATGCTTATAAACTATAGTTTCACACTTCTTGAACTCCAAATATTCAACTCTTGTGTACTCTAAAACTAAAACCCAATAGCCGTGTTATTTGTGCAACAAAGCACCCTTGTTCACTTGCTTCCATAACACTACCTTAACTTCAAACACTTTTCCTCTGAGAGTGCATCCCACCAACCATCCCTCTTCATAAACCTTTAACCCCCACTCGGCTAACTAATCAAAGAAAGCATGGCATCTTCTTCAAGTTCTAAAAGAAGGAGAGGAAAGGAGCCTATCACTGAGGAAGCTAAAAATGACTATGATCGATGGAAGTTCAGATCATGGTTCCACCAAATGCAACTTGGATTGATGAATGACAAAAAGATATATCCAGAAATTCCTTTCTTGTTGCCCGAGGAGAGATGCCCAGAAATAAAAGCCAAGATCAGAAAGAGGAAGTGGGAAGAGCTGACCTCACCAATCACCAGGATTAATGCAAACATCATAAGGGAGTTCTATGCTAATGCTACCAGGCTGGATACGACAGAAGCACCAACATACAAGAGTTTTGTACGGGGTGTAGAAGTAGACTTTAGACTGAAGGCCATTATGAAGGTCTTAGGACTAAGGCAAGCACATTTTGATGAGTCAGGGTACCAACAAAGAGTGAACGGGAACCCCGATTATGATGAAATTTGCAGTGATATCTGCGTGATAAATACTGACTGGGAGAGAGACAATGAAGGAAGGCTCAAGTACCTAAGAAGAGAAGATCTCACTCCTGAGGCAAAATGTTGGTATGAACTTATAAAGAGATCAATTCTGGGCACAATGAACACCTCCGAAGTTAACAGGCAAAGGGCTGTCATGCTACAATGTATAATAGTGGGAGGAGAAGTAAAGGTTCATGAGATCATTGCAAATGACATTTAAAAGATCTCAGAGAAAAATTCTACTAAATCCTGGCTATACTACCCCAGCAATGCGGTTATGCATGAAGGCCAGAGTTCCACTGGAGGATGCAAACCCAACATGGCTGCATCCAGGCATGCCTATGACCCTCGAAAGGATGATGAATGTCACAGAGGTACAACAAAGTCGAAGACCCCCAAAGGAGGAGAAGGAGAGAAGAACCACTGGAGGAAGAAGAACAACAAGAATAACAAGAAGAGGAGCAACAATTCCAACCACAACACAACATGGACATGAGGCTGATGCAAGAAGCAATTGAAAGGTTATCAGAACAGTACATGAGAGTTCAAGAGAAGTAAGAAGAATTTCATTCACAATATATGCGAGCTCAACAATGACAAGAAGAGCTTCAGTTGAGAATGATGAGTCAATAGAGAGATTATGAGTCAAGATCCTTAGTTATGCAAAAGGAACAAGCTTCACAATTTCAAGAATCTTTCAACTAGCTGGCCCAACTTCAAGTTGATAACATGAGAGCTTTCAAGGAGTTCACGACTCTTCAGGATGCAAGATATGGAGTTCAAGCAGATTATAACATAAATGGCCAAATCAAGCTCAACTACATTGCAGAACATCTGCATAACATGGACCCACCATTTCCAATTTATGATGAATACTTCAAGGAAAGGAGTAACAGAGAAATAGACAAAGCAATATGCCTTGAAAACAGAGTAGAAGAGACAATGAAGAAAGCTGGATTCTAGCAAAAGCTAAAGGGCAAAGGCAAGGGAGAAACTAGTAAGCAAGCAAGCGAGAAGAAGAAGAAAGACAAACAAGATAAAAAATGAAAGGTGGACTTGCTCCTTGTTTATCACATTCAATAAAGAAAGAACATGTTTGTTTTAGTTGATAGTAACTTTTAGTTTAAGTTGTTTTGCATTTTGTTGTGTTTAGTTTTGCAATAAGTATGCTAACCTAAGTATGTGTTCTTTTACTTTTACTTGTTAAATGTGTGTCTTGTCCCCTAAGTCTTTTCAATTAAATAAAAGAAATGTTTGAACAAGAAGTGGAATAGTTCCTTTTTAGCAAGAAGTCAAATAACGGTAAGTGGTGGTATATATATGTTTGATTGTGTAGTAGCTCACTTATAATGAATAAAAGGATAGATTGTTTCCATCTTAGTATAAATTAGCTTACTGTCTATGAATCTTAACAAATAAAAGTCCTTGGAGGAAGGAAAAACAAGTAAAAAGAAAGAAAAGAAAAGCCAAAAGTGGCAACAAAAACAGAAGAAAGCAAAAGAATAAGGCTAGACACCAATAGCTTGGACCTTAGGACATATGCCTGTGGTGTCTTTGTACTAGGATCTGCTTGGATGATTAGGTTCTATGGGGTGCTTTAACACTTGGTAACTTGGGTTAACTAACCCAGGATTATCAACCGAAAGTCCATTATCAAGAGCAACCTAGTTACAAGGCATTTAGTGATCCAAAGAGGTGCTGGACATCAATGTCTTAAGAAGAATTGTGAGCCAAGTATCTGGAGTGAATATCTGTTGAGTACAAATGAGCTAAAGAAGCTACTGCTACACATGACACTAAGCTACAAGTAAGAAACAAGTTTACAGAAAAAAGAAAATAAAGAAAAATAATTACTAAGGATGAGTGAATAATAAGAGGTCATAACAGTGTGTTAATTGATGCTTAAAGGAGACAGCCTATACCTAAAGATCAATAAAAAGTGAGCTGCTGAATTGTCTGCATAAATCCCCATGAGCTACTAATAATGTCTTGCTGATATGAACATCACTTTCTATTTCATTCTTTCTTCTCAAATAATTCATTACTTGCTTAGGGACAAGCAAGATTTAAGTTTGGTGTTGTGATGCCATGGCATCTTAGGCTAGTTTCACTATCCTTTTTCTTTGTTTTTAATAGGTTTTATGCACTTTCTTGAGCTATAAATAAGCAACTGGGTTAAAAATTCATATATGCCTAGATTCATTCAACCATGATTAATTTGATGCAATTTCATGAGAATTATGTTATAATTACTTGTATGCTAAGAATGATGAGAATTCTCATGAATTTAGCAAGGCTTTGATGCATTTAGTGGTTGATGATAGGTGAAGGAAAGCATGGAGGAAGGTTGAAGAAGGAGCCTGGAAAAGATGAAGAGGAAGCAACGTTGGTGGCCAAGTTGGACCACCAACGTTGGCTCCAACATTGGAGGTAGCGTTGGACATCCAACGTTACCCCCAACGTTGTGAGAAAATGATCAATTTTGGGGCTGAAGAATTTTTGAGTGACGCGTACGCGTGAAAAAGAAAAATTTTCGTATCCACGCGCAAGCGTGAGTCACGCGCATGCGTGGAATGGCAAAATGGACCATCCACGTGTACGCATGGGTCACTCGTATGATGAACCGAAATATTCGTATGCCGGTTAGAAATTAGCAATGAATCCAATCGTGAGTATAGTATAACCAACATGCAAACACCGCATCAAACAATTCTAAAATCTATGACCGAGAGTATTGATCTCGGGTCGTTCCCCCTAGGAATTGCCTTAGAATGCACATCATTGATTAGGAGGTCATTTGTGGTTTTGAGAGTTGGTGCTAGAATTCAAGCTATCAAAGGTAAACAACAATTAATTTAGATAAAAGCCTTGGCTAGGGGTAAGTATTGGAAGTTCCATCATTATAGTTTCCTTCAATTGTGATAAGAGTTGATTATTGCTTCACTTAGTTAACCTCCTAATAATGAAGGAAGTCAAGTGAGAGTAACTAACTTGAGTCACAAGTCCTAGTCTCACCCTAAGGAAGTCTAGCTTTAGTGCACTCCAAGTCAATTAGAAATTCTCAATTCATAGTCAACAATTGATATCCACTGCTCAAGTGTCTCCAATAACTCAACCCCTAAGCCAAGTAAGAGAAATCTACTCCATAGCTAGGGTTGTCATTATCACAAACAATTGGTAGGAAATCATAGAAGACATGATGTAATTGAGAGAAGAAAATTGAATTAAAGCTATCTAATCCAAACAATCATCAACAATCAAGAAATTGAATGAAATTCCACAATTCATTAATCAAAATTCAAAGTAACAAAGTCACAAATCTAGATCTAAGAGATTAATTCAAAAGAGCATCAATTGAGAGTAGAAGAAGAGTAGATCTACAACTTGTATCCAAGTAAAAGTAAATTAGCAATGGATCTCACCAAGAAATCAAAGGAGAATTGCAATGGAGAAAGTGAAATCCTAGAGAGAAGTTGGAGTTTCTCTCTCTAAAAACAAAATGTAACTAACTACCCAAAATATCTACAATTTTGACTAATTGTCCTAACCCCCCTAATCCTTGGTCTTCTTAAGCTTTTCCCTCTAAAATTCTTCTCCAAAACTGGGCTTGGAATCCCCTGAAATCGCTGGTCACGTTTTCCTTTTAAAAAATCACGTGCGCACATCGGCGCGTACGCGCACAGTACGCGTACGCGCACCTGGAGTTTTTTGCAACCTACGCTCAGGCATGCAATGCGCGCGCGCGTCATAGGAAATATGGCCCAGCCTTACAAGCACGCCAACTTCTCGTTCGGCTCCACTGCACCGGCTCTGGGGGTACACATCCGTGCGTACGCGCAAGGTGCGCGTGCGCGCCCATGTCCAAACTTCAAAACTTTAATTTATTCCATGCTCCCTCTATTCATGCATGCTTTCTTCACTCCTCTTAGCCATTTTTGCCCTATAACTTCTGAAACCACTTGACAAACGGATCAAGGCATCGAATGGTAATAGAGGAGGATTACAATATATCAATTTTGATGCAAAAGAGGCATATTTTCATGTATGAGGCAAAGTTGGGAAAGGAACACAAAATCATGCAGTTTTATATGGACAAGTATGGAAGATCATTGATAAAACCCTTAAAATCTACACATGATAAATCCTAAAAACGGTGTTTATCAGCGTACGTGTCATTACACGAATGTTGGAGTCCAACGTTGCCTCAAACGCTAGCCTCCAATGTCCGCGATAAAGAGCCCATACTTTGGATTTGAAAAATTTGAATCGATGCGTACGCGTCAAAAACGCGTACGCGCGGATGGGAAAAAGGCAATTTACGCGTAAGCGTGGAGTACGGGCACGCGTGAAAATGCCAATGTTGGAGGGAACGTTGGAGGTCCAATGCTGAGGCCAACGTCTCCTGCATGGTTTTGAAGCTGTAAAATGAAATTTTCGCATCCACGCGCACGCGTGAAGCACGCGTACGCGTGAAGCACGCGTACGCGTGGATGAGAATTTTTTCCCCTTGTGTGCAAACGCGCAAAGCACGCGTACGCGTGGATAGCAGAACGTTGGCCCTCCAACGTTGAGTCAAATGCCAATGACAGCAAAGTATATGGTTTTTCTGGTTTTCCTCTAAATGGCGTTTGAGTCAACGTTGGCCATCAAACGTTGACTCCAACGTGAAGCATCAGACTCTGTAATTCAAACTAATCTCTTCTCAACAGCAAGGGAACCCAATTGGAGCCAATTCAAACCAATTCCACCAAGGCCAAAAGCCCAATTCAGAGATTGAAGATCAATGGAAGAGAGTGTATAAATAGCTTAGAATTTGAGTTAGAAAGGACTTTTTTGACACCTTTTCCATTTTTATTTTACTTTTACTGTACTGCACATTTTACCTTCTGTTCATTTTCCTTTGCAATGTATCTTTCAATTCGATTCTCCATTTTGAGAGCTATGAACAACTAAACCCCTTTAATTGGGTTATGGAGCTCTATTGTAATTCAATGGATCAATAGTAGTTTACATATTCTTCTTCTCTCTTTTCTTTTGATTTTGTTAGAAAGCTTTCGATCTTAATTCAATTGGATAGTTGTCTTAAGAGAGAAGCTATCTATAATTGGAATTCTTCAGAGCCTCGAGAGAGGAATGAAGAGTTCATACTAGAATTGCTTTCACAAATTGGATTAGATTGGGGGTTGGATGGATATAGTGACATGTAATCCTACCAATACTTTGATCTATGAATTTGTGTGGTATAGTCAGTGACCGAACTTCAACTCTTCCCATGAGCAATTAAATCAAGACATTGGACAATTGTTCATGCTTAGAGAGATTGGTGAGCCAAGACATTGGGATCCAATCATCTAAGATTGCCAAGCAATATTAATAAATGCATTGATTGGGGAAGAGATGAGAATAATTTGATCCGGAAAATTCAATATCTCCTAAAACCCAATGAATCCCCATCTCTGATATACCCATTCTTTTATATTCCACTCCTTAAATTTCTTGCTAATTCCCCATTCCCATTTACTTTCCAGCAATTTAAGATTCTGTCATTTAATTTTCTACAATTTAATTTCTGCCATTTACTTTCTTGCAATTTAAGTTTCCTGCCAATTTTACTTTCTGCAATTCTCAATTCAATTCTGATTTCGCTCAACTAGTATAATTCTCCAGTTAACATTGCTCAATTTACAAATCCCTGTGGGATTCGACCTCACTCTACAGTGAGTTTTTACTTGACGACAATCCGGTGCGCTTGCCGGAAGGAAATTTGTTGAGAGGCAAGTTCCCGCGCATCACTAGGCAATGCCTTCCAGTCATGTTCTCTAAGTGGACTCAGGTGGATATCTTTTATGATGGCTTAGGTGAAATATCCAAGATGTGTTTAGATAATTCTGCAGGTTGTTCTTTGCACATGAAGAAGACACCAGAGGAGACTGCTGAACTTATTGAGTTGGTTGCTAACAACCAATATTTATATGCATCTAACAAGAACCCTGTGAAGTGTGAACTCTGGGACTCCTCAGAAGAAAAGCGTTATAGAGGTGGAAGCTTTTGATGCTCTTCTTGCTCAGAACAAAATTTTGTCTCAGCTAATGAATCTAATTACTCAATAATTGAGTGGGATGTAGGTTTCAGCTGTCAACACTCAGAAAGCACCTCAAGAAGCCTCTTATGACATGAATGGCAACTTTATGCAAGGTGAGAATTATGATTTTGCTCAATCTTCTACTGAATAGGTCAATTACATGGGGAATGCTCCTAGAAACCCCAATAATGATTGTTGAGTCCATATTTGATGGTATATTTTGACTCAATTTGGATGGATTCTAGCACATAAACTCACACTTAAGCACCAAAATAGCATACTTTTGTGTTTGATCCCTGATTTGATCTTAAATGTGAAAACGTGCGTTTTAATGCTTAGATTAGTGATTTTTAATTCCACTTTTATGTCATTCGATGCAGTGATGTGGTATGTGAGTGATTTCAGGCCTTAGAAGCAAGAATGGATGGCCAAAAGTGGAACAAAGCATGTACAAGGGAGAAAACATGAAGAAAACAAGGAAAATCATACACAGCAAAGTGTGCGTGCGCACAGCCCTGCGTGCGCACAAGTACCCGTGCGTACGCACAGGAGCCAAAACAGCAAAGTGTACGGACTCACACATCTGTGCGTCCGTACAGGACCCAACACGTGAATTCATTAATGAAACACATGACTCGTGTTTTCTGAGGCCTTTTGGGCCATTTTGGAAGGCTGGAAGGCTGAAATAGAAGGCTATATAAAGGGGATATCAACACATTTGAAGGCATTAGGACTTAGCATTTATTTTCCATAGTTTCATAGTAGTAGGAGTAGGAGTAGGATTAGGGTAGAATTGCTCTCTTAGGGTTTAATTTCCATATTCATGTAGAATTTTATAGCAAGCTTAATTTTGGATTTTGTTCATCTTTATTGTAAGTACTCTCAATTTGCTCTTTAATTATAGCATATTTACTTTCTTTTGCCTTTGTTCAAGTTACTTTGTTTATAATTGCAATTTTGAGTTTCTTGAAGTTTTGATTGATGAATTTAATGTGTCATGCTTTCTTTATGCTTGTTTGCTTGTTTATGTTTGGTTTTGTTGATAGCTGGTTATAGTTTGTTATTTTTCCTTGCAATTTTTCATGTTTTACTTTTATGCACACAAGGTGTTTGTGAAAATGCCAACTTTAGATTTTGAGTAGATTTTCCCACCTTGGCTTGTGGTTTGAGCCCTTAGGATACTAGAGTCATAATGTCCGACATTTAGTGGTAATTCTTGGGTAGTTAGTTGATTCTTGTTTCCATGACGCTAGCCTTTTATCAACTAGTTTGATAAGTTGGTTAGGACTTATGAATTAAGATCAATTATGCTTGCTTGACTTACTCCTCGATGGTTGGTGTTGACTAGGCAAGATTGACTCATCATAATTACCATAGTTGTGGTTATGGCGATGATAGGATTCCTTGGATCCTCCTTCCCAAGTTAAGGCTCTTTATTGCATTTATAGCATTTTCACTAGTTTTGACGTTACTTTCTCTTTACTTGCATTAATTCACAATTTCGCTCATTGCTTAGTTCTTTTATTTCTTGGTTCTTTTAATCTTTCATTCCTTGCTTGAAAACCCCCTTTTCCTCACAACCGAAAGAGAAACACTTCCAATTGCGTCCTAGGGAGAACGACCCAAGGTTGAAGTACTCTTTATCTCGGTTATTATAATTTGAATCTAAAACATTTGATTGAGAGAATTCATTGTTGGTTTGGACTATGCTACTAACGAATTGATCCTTATTTTGATTGATTCGGAACCATATGATAAATTCTCTTTTGTCAAATTTGGCGCCGTTGCCGCAGATGCAATTGAGTGCTATCTTTTGGTTGTTGTAAATATGTTGATAGTGTAAATATCTTCCTTTTTGGTTGTTTGGTCATTTTTTTGTTAATACATAGGTTTTGTTTTTCTTGTTTGTTAATGTCTTTTGTTTTTATTTTCTACTTTCTCTATGAGCTATCACCCTTGTTGCTTGGAGCTTGGTTGTGAATGTTTTGTAGGGTATGATGAATCCAAATTGGGATTGCTTCATGGAGTGGGAGAATCAATTTAAGGAGGAACCAATTGCATATGAGCAACACTCATGGGAAACACCTCCCTCATACTACATCGAGCCAAACCCTCCCTTATATGAATATCAAGCCCAAGGATATGAGAGACACCCCATACACAACCCTCAACCACCCAACCTTCAAGCACCACCCTATGCACCTCCATGGAATCAAAATGTCTATACACCTTGTTACCAACCATATGAACCACACCATTATACACCACCTCAATAGCCTTATCCACATGACACACCTTCCAACTATACAACATTTTTTCCAACCTTTGAACCTTCTCTTCCACCTCAATATAAAGTTTTCCAACCCATGCCCCAAGAACAACAAGACCTTCAAGCATTCTTCCAAGAGTAAGAAGGGTTCCGAAGGACACAAGGGGAGTTCGTTGCTACCATAGCCGAAGCGGTGAACCGCTTGGCCTCACTACACTCAACCACTCAAGCCACCCCCTTGACGAAGGTGGAGGAGCAAATAAGGAGTGTAGTAAGGAGGGAAGCATGGAGTCTCAATTTGAAGAAGTGGAATTGAAGCTTGAGTCACAAGTAGAGGAAGGTAGAACTAGTGAACCGGAAGAGTTAAATGGAGAATTGAGAGAGTTTGATCAAGAAGTGGATTGCATCATCAATGATTTTTTGTCCACCTTAGTCAACCTCCTCAATGATCTTGAGGAGCCTTCCACCCTTGAGTTTGAGAAGGATATGGAAGAACTTGAAAAGGATGGTGAGGAAGAGGTGATTACCCAAGAAGTGGAAGCAATCGTGCAGGAGCTTAATAGGATAACTCCACACCAAGGACAAATTGAGTGGGTAACAATTTCCTCCATGAGCTTCATAGGCCCATATTAATTTGCTCTCTTGGAAACGGATTATCAACTCAAGGTGCTTCTTGGAGTGTTAAATAGTGAAGGATGGGGTGTTGGTTGCGAAAGGAGTTCAAGCATAAGTGGTGCAAGGTCCACTTTGGATGAGTCCAACATTCAAGTGGGTGCTTCAAAGGTGCTTGGTAAGGTTGTTCATCCAATGGCACAAGTGAAAGTCAAAAAGAGGATGATAGAGGAACCAAATTGTAGGATCCGGGCATACAACTCTACAACCAACAATTTTGGATCCCAAATTCTTGTTTGAGGTTGCTTAGGAGCTTGATGTACTTTGTTTAGGATCCTGGAGGATTCTTGAAGAACAAACATGGGTGGCAAATCAAGGACGAGTGGAAGCATAAGCCACCATGACACAAGCTCCAACTAAAAGTCCAACTTGAGGACTTAAAACTAAAGTGCTAGGTAGGAGACACCCCACCATGCTAATATCCTTTCAACCCTTCTCTCTTTTAGTTTTGTTTATTGAATTTTGTCTCTTTAATTAGCTTAGTTTGATTGCATTCTAGGTTGAATTTAGTTGAATTTTATGTTTGATCATGTGTTTTTGATGAATGATGTGTTTTGGGCTTGAAAAACTTTGATTGATATCAAGATTGGTGCCTTAGAGGCTTTAAAAATATTGCAGAAACAGAGTTCTGTGCATGCAGACAGCCTCGTGTGTACGCACACTTCCCCTGTTTTTCACTACCTGTGCGAGCGCACAGCTGTGTGCGTACGCACACACGTTGTAGCACGCTCTATTCGCAGCGCTCGCACCCTCTATGCACGCACCCCCAAACATTTTCATTCTGTGGGTGCGCATGACACTCTGTGCGTAAGCACACATGGTCATTTTTACCTTTTCGGAAAAAAAAAAGTGTGTTCGGTGTGTGCGCACAGCCCTGTGCGCACGTACGCGTCTTGACTCCTCTTCTGCTCGCGGTACCCGTATGCCTTTATGCACGCGCATACCCCCTCTCTTCTTCCCGTGCGTCCGCACACGAACTTGTGCGTCCGCACAGGTCCTTTCTCTCTTCTCTAAATCTTTCTCTCTTCTTCTTTTCTTTCTTTCTTGTATTTCTTCTTTCTTCCTTCTTTTTCATCTTACTTTCTTCCCTTCTCCGGTGAAACTCCGTCGCCGTGAGCCTCGCAGTGGCTAACACAAGTGCCATTGTTGCTGATGACATGTCATCATGTCCTATTTTTCTATGCTTTTTCATACAAGAAATTGATGATTAGTGCTTAAATATTGCATTCTTTTGTGCTTAAATGGTATATTTCTTTGATATGTTGATTTTATAAACTTTGTAGGAAATAAGAAGAAAAAGAATAAAAAAAAGCACAAAAAAAGCTAAAAAGAAGAAAAGAGGAATTTTGGGCACATTTTGGAGTTGAGTCACGCTTTGGGGCCTTAGGCCACGCCTTTAAAAGCGTGGCCCATAACTAAATCAAGAAAGCGTGCTCCATGTTCACAATTAGCACTGGGCGTTCACTTTTGTTAACTGGGCGTTCACTTTTGTTAACTTTTTCATGAAATTCAGCTTGGAAGCAAGGGGAGCGTTCACTAAAGTTAACTGGGCGTTCACTTTTTTTAAATGGGCGCTGACAGCATGACCATGCCTTCTTCAAAGGACGATAACTTGAGCTACAGATGTCCAATTGATGCGCTTCCAGTTGCATTGGAAAGCTGACATTTAGAGCTTTCCAATGATATATAACAATTTATATTTGGCATGAAATTGAAGCACAAGAGAGGCTATATAAAGGCATCAATTTCAATTTCAATTTCTTTTTTTCATTTTTGTATAGCCTATATAAGGGCATCAATTTCATTTCATAAAAGAGGCTGGCTCTGCTAGAGAGCAATAGGAGTAGGAGTAGGATAGAATAGAAAGCTCTCTTTAATACACTTTTAATTTTTTTGCACTCTACATTTCAGAATTCAATTGAGCTTTATGCAATTTCCATTTCTCTGCTACAATTTCTTCTTCTGCTACAAGTTCCTTTTATGCAAATTTTACTTTTCTGCAATTATACACTTCAGTTTACATTGAGCTTGAATTTAAATCTTCTGTTCCATTTGCTTTCAATTTACTTTCATGCAATTTAATTCTTCTGCAATTGTTCTGCATTTTACATTTCTATTCATGATCTGATTTACTCTTCCTGCAAGTTTAATTCTCTGCAATTGCTCTAAGTCATGATTTACTGCCTCATTTAATTTCCAGCACCCAGCCCCCTTTACATTTGATGCAATTTACATTTCTTGCTCTTTAAGATTCAGTTACTTTACTTTCTGCAATTTAAATTCTCTGCAATTTACATTCAGCTGATCAATTCTCATTCAATTCAATACTGTTAGCTTGACTAAACTAATCACCTCACTAAAGTTGCTTGATCCATCAATCCCTGTGGGATCGACCTCACTCTTGTGAGTTATTACTACTTGATGCGACCCGGTACACTTGCCGGTGAGTTTTGTGTGGAATCGTTTTTCCCTCATCAAGTTTTGGGTGCCGTTGCCGAGAATTGATTTAGATCGACAATGATTAAGTGGGTGAGAAGTCTAGATTAAACATTTTCTTTGTTTTTGGCTTTTGTTTTAAATTGACACCAAGGTGTTTGAGTTATTGCCTCACTAAGAAATTCTTCTCTGTGACATGAATTTCAATTTTCATTGGTGTTGTGTTTTACAAAATTTAAATGGAGTTCAACTCATCTTATGATCAAACAAATTTTATGGGATATTACCCACCATCACCAATTTCTAATGATGGCTGGGAATATCACTAACAAATTACAGATCCTGAGCACTCCAATCCATGGAGATATGTCTCAGAACCACAAGATGAGCAAGAGAATCATATGGGATATTTTCCACCACCACAAAATGATTCAAGTCATTATGATGGCTGGGAATTTCACCAAGAAATGACAGATGATGAAGTAATTCACATGAGATATGATCCAGAACCACAAGATGATTTATGTCATTATCCTCATGGTGTCTGGACATGTCAACAAGAGTGTGAACAATCAGTTGAAATGGGACACCTCCCAGAGACACAATATGATCCAGATTTTGGTTAGTCTAACAACTACTCATATTGTGGCTGAAAAAGTCAAAATCAAAGAAATCTTAGTGATCCATATTGTGTTCATCAAGATACATCTTCACTAGAGTATATTTTCAATAAATTCATGCAAGATTGTTCCCCAAGGCAACAAGATGATCCATACTGTGATGAGTTCCATAATTCTTCAAGTTGTGATTGGGAGGATCAAAATCAAAGAGCACTCAATGTGTCATACTCCATTAATCAAGAGCCATCATCACTTGAGCAAACCTTCAATTCATTCATGCAAAATTGTCCAACCTCACCTCCGAGTTCTCATATGAAAATCCTTCATCACTTGATGATGCCTCAACACAAAGTTTCCTCCACGATCCATACCAACCACAAAATTCATTCCACAATTCACAAAATTCATTCAATGACCCTCAAAACATCACCACAACACATCCGTGCCCACAAAATTACTCTCAACCTTCATCCCTTGAGCTAGTATTTGAGCAATACCTACAAACATCCATAGACTCTTGGAAAGAGCAAGAAACCCTCTGCAATAAGATGGATGGATATTTAGAGAAAGCAAGGAGAAACGAAGAATTGCTAAGCAAGGAAGATGAAGATCAATTGGTGGATGAAAAGGAAGAAGTGGAAAAGCAAGAGGAAGAGGCTAATGTATCGAGTGAAATTTTAATGGAGGAGGAGGTGGTGGAAGCATTTGAACCTGAAGCTGCATATCCACAGAAGCCACTTGAGATGACAAAGGAACTTGAAAACTCACAACCTCTACACACTCCCCTGAACCAAAAACTCTCAACACTTGAACCTGTGATTAAAAGATATGAAGAGGAGATGAAGAAATCTTGGGAAGAACAATAAACCTCCTCCATGAAAGTGCTATTAAGTCAAATGTTGAGTGCAAGGGAGGAAGTGGAAGAACAAGAAAGTGAGGAAGTCAATCAAGAGAATTTATACTCAAGTGAAGCAGAGAATTACATAGATGAAGGGCTCCTTGAACCACCAATTCAAAAGGCTTTTGATGAAGATAATGCTCCAACCATCACACAACCACAAAGTACTGATATCCAAGAAGTAAAGGCAACTAACAAGAGCACCGACCCTCCCCCTGGTCCAGCAAGCAAGTTAAATTTAGCAAATAACAAAAAGAAGCTTGCTGAGGAGAGGCCAAGACAGGGGACACTAGCTGGTTCATCTCCCCCCTCCTTGAGGTCATTCCTCTTAACAAACTGGAGGAAGAGGAAGAAAGTGAAGCACAACATGTCAAGCTAATGACACTAAAAGAGCGCTTGTTGGGAGGCAACCCAACCTTAGGTAACATTTCATTTCTCTGCTTGGTTTATTTTCTTTCTTTGCTTTGTTTAAATTTCAATAAATTGGCATATGATTACATTCTAAGTTTGGTGTTGCCCTGTAATAATTTGTTTTCAATCTTTCTGGATGATTACATCAAATCAAAAATGAAAGTGTAACACTAAGATTCTAAGTTTGGTGTGCCACTTATTTTTCTATGCAAGTCATTCAGCAACATCACTTGTCTGCATAAGCATAATGTCTCTGAAAAGTTATCTTTCTTTTGGTTTAACATTTTTATTGTTATGTTTGTTTTAGTCAATTCTTTGTTCTTTATGCTTTCATTTATTTTGTTCCTTAACTGTTTTTGTTAAATACCTCACCAAGAAATCCTTATTCATGACAGATTCTTTGCTTGGTGATTGTATTTAACATATAACAGTTCCCTTTATTTAGTTTTAGTTCAAATAAAGTTACATATGGTTGCATTCTAAGTTTGGTGTTGCTATGCAACAAAATTTGTTTCCAATCTATACTGGATACTTGCATCAATTCTAATTGAAAGTGTCACACTAAGTTTGGTGTGTCACTTATCTTTTATGCGTTGTATCATGCACACCCTCTTATTTTTGCAATCACAATGTTTCTGTCTCCTGTGCCTTCATGGTTATTTTTAATTTTGCTTGCTTAAACACATGTACTGCTAACATTTCATTGTATAAGACACTCATGATCCATCTTAGCCACATCACCACTGTTCTAATTATTGCTTGAGGATGAGCAAGCATTCTGAAGTTGGTAAGGGAAGGGAAAGAATGGGAGGAAAATGACAATAATAGAGAAGATGAATTACAAGGTTGTAAAGTTCCTTTTCCTCTCATTTGTTTCCGGCACTTTAAATTGCATGATTGTCTTTATCTTCTCTGTTTGCATGTGTGTATAAATAAGCATAGCCTGAATTTTGATCTGTAACATGTTACTATGCCACTATGACTACCAACTTGAGTTTTGTAAAGTTCAAAGCAGTAAAGTATCATGATCATAAACAAACAAGGAATTAAAGAAGAATTTAGCATGTGCATACAAGTATTGGAAAGCTAGTATGGTTAATTGTTGCTCAATTGCATTAGATTTTATTTAATTGAAGTTTTCATCTAGGACATTTTGTGAAATCTTTGGAAATCATGAAAACCTTGAAGAAGCAATTGCAAATTAAGGCAAGAAAGAAAAAGGGAAAGAATGAGAAAGTTGAAGGCTCTGGGTACCAATGACAATTCATTTGTTAAGTACTTGTGGTGTTTATGTATCAGGCAAAAAGCTTGAAAACAAAACACTTAGAGTCAAGGCTAGGCTCAAGTGCAAATGCACTCCCTCAAAGCTCAAGGCTCTGAGAATCAATGATTAGAGAGTAAAGAAAAGAAACAAATGAGCTTAAAGAAGTTCTCTAATTAAATGCTTGTGGTGCTTGTGTATCAAGTGGTAATACTTGAAAACAAAGCATTTAGAGTCGTAGCTTTGTTATCAACTCATGGGGCAAAACACCCAAAAGGAGAAGCCAATAAGAAAATTAAAAGCTTGTTTCAAGGAAGAAATATAAGGATTTCATAAATTGAGCTAGATAGAAGCATCAATCATTTACATTTCTTTTGTGTGTGGCATGCATAGAAAACTAGCCAACCGTGAACATTGAGTTGCTATTCTTCTTACCTTGGATTGTCAATCTCTATTGCATGATTCTTTTCTTGCTTGGGAACAAGCATGGTTTAAGTTTGGTGTTGTGATGACATGTCATCATGTCATGTTTTTCTATGCTTTTTCATACAAGAAATTGATGATTAGTGTTTAAATATTGCATTCTTTTGTGCTTAAATGGTATATTTCTTTGATCTTTTGATTTTATAAACTTTGTAGGAAATAAGAAGAAAAAGATGCAAAAAAGCACAAAATAAGCTAAAAAGAAGAAAAGAGAAATTTTGGGCACATTTTGGAGTTGAGGAACGCTTTGGGGCCTTAGGTCACGCTTTTAAAAGCGTGGCCCATAACTAAATCAAGAAAGCGTGCTCCATGTTCACAATCAGCACTGGTCATTCACTTTTGTTAACTGGGCGTTCACTTTTGTTAACTTTCTCGTGAAATTCAGCTTGGAAGCAAGGGGAGCGTTCACTAAAGTTAACTGGGCGTTCACTTTTTTTAATTGGGCGCTGACAGCATGGTCATGCCTTCTTCAAAGGACCATAACTTAAGCTACAGATGTCCAATTGATGTGCTTCTAGTTGCGTTGGAAAGCTGACATTTAGAGCTTTCCAATGATATATAACAATTTATATTTGGCGTGAAATTGAAGTACAAGAGAAAGGCATCTTTAAGGCCCAAAAACCACACTTGGCTAAAGTTCAAAGAAGCAAACGTAGCATTCACTTTTGTTAACTTTTTCGTGACCTTTAAACTAAGGGAAGTTGGGCTCAAAGCAAAACAAGAAGTAGTGTTCAAGGTTTTGAACATAGCACTCAATCAGGCCAAGCACGCACCAGCCACGTTCAAAGAGTGAACGTAGCGTTCACTTATAGAACGCTAGGGGAGGCCTAATGCACATAAGGAGCACCAATTTGGCACAAAAGTGAACGCCAAGTACATAAAACCAAACTGAGTGCTCCACTAGAAGGCTCCAATGCACCCTAACTTACATGAACCAAGCCGCTCCTGACCCATTCATCCAAGGCCAAACCAAGCAAAGCCCAATATAATCACTCAAAGGCACAAGAGATAGTTAGAATAGGAATTTCATTTAAATTGTAATTTGTTTTCAATTTCAATTTCATTTTTCATTTTTGTAAAGCCTAAATATAAAGGCATCAATTTCATTTCATAAAGGAGCCTGGCTCTGCTTGAGAGCAATAGGAGTAGGAGTAGGATAGAATAGAAAGCTCTCTTTAATACACTTTTATTTTTTTTGCACTCTACATTTCAGAATTCAATTGAGCTTTATGCAATTTTTATTTCTCTGCTACAATTTCTTCTTCTACTACAAGTTCCTTTTCTGCAAATTTTACTTTTTTGCAATTATACACTTCAGTTTACATTGAGCTTGAATTTAAATCTTTTGTTCCATTTGCTTTCAATTTACTTTCATGCAATTTAATTCTTCTGCAATTGTTCTGCATTTTACATTTCTATTCATGATCTGATTTACTCTTCCTGCAAGTTTAATTCTCTGCAATTGCTCTAAGTAATGATTTACTGCCTCATTTAATTTCCAGCACCCAGCCCCCTTTACATTTGATGCAATTTACATTTCTTGCTCTTTAAGATTCAGTTACTTTACTTTCTGCAATTTAAATTCTCTGCAATTTACATTCAGCTGATCAATTCTCATTCAATTCAATACTATTAGCTTGACTAAACTAATCACCTCACTAAAGTTGCTAGATCCATTAATCCCTGTGGGATCGACCTCACTCTTGTGAGTTATTACTACTTGATGTGACACGGTACACTTTCCGGTGAGTTTTGTGTGGAATCATTTTTCCCTCATCAGTTGCCTATCCCTTTCTTTTCTATTCTTCATCTTTTCAATTTTCTTGTTTTAATATTCTTTTATGCCTAATTGCTTGCTTAATTTTTGGTTTCTTTAGTTTAAGTTTTCTTAATTATCTATTTGTTTGTTGCATTGCAAGTGTTCAATTTCGACTTATGGGTTGTTAATGATCAAATTTTTGGCTTGAATTGTGAATACGTGCACCACACTCCATGTGTTTGACATAATGCCTGAATGAACTTTTTGTTTAATGCATGTGTTGTCGCGACCATGTGTGTTGGATTATATCCTTGTTTGCCATTCTAATCAAGAATTGTGCACTTTTAAATGATCACGATGTTATCTCAGATTGGATTTTCAATAATGTACTTGATCATTGTCGTGAGTTACTAAGCACCAAATTGATTTAGAAATTGACTTTTTGTCTCTTATTTGGTGTAATTTTTAACAAGTACATATTGAATTTAGTGAATTAAATGGAATTGCTTGTTCATCATGATTTTTAAGTCAATATAATCACATTACAAGGTATTTGCTCCTTGTTAATGCTTTGCATTTGTTTGAGTTGACTTGACTTGATCCTTATCAAGACTTGTCACTTTTTGTAGCAAGCACCTTTCCATGTGATTATTGCCTTATTCTTAAGAATGAATGGGTAATTTCTCTTCATCATTGCATTGGTTATTGCTTGTTGTGCTATTTTATATCAATTTTGCTCTTTCACTCGTGCAACTTTATTATCAAATAATTTCCACATTCAATTCACTCTTGTTGCAATTGCCTAAGCTTGCTTCTGTTTTAATTGATGGTCATCTCTTAGTTGCATCTTAGGCCATTTAATTGAGGAACTCATTCTTACTTTTTGATTGTGTGGATGCCACCTTAACTGGCCATTGTGTGTATTCCCCACCTCTATGCAAGCTTCCTCAATTAGATGCTTATTTACTCTTCCCGTTACCTTTTTGTGCTACTTGCCTATGAATTCTAATTATACTTTATTCATTCTTTTCGAGGATGAGACATGAAGTCAAGGAGCCAGGAGAGGAGGAAGACACCGAGGATGCTTTGTACTTGGTGATTTCAGCACAACCCGAGCCCCCGCATTCACCAACTGAAGGTGGAAGCTCTAGAGAGACATTATCCCCGGATCGTTTTCGTGCACGGAGGACCGTGCAACGCTTAAGTGTGGGGAGGAGTCATTATTTTTGGGGTGTAAATTCCTTTTTCGAACACTTTGCAATGTCGTTTTTGTTTTCTCTTATTACGTTCTTGTAGATATCTAGAGTGTTTTTGACTGTGGCATTGCATTTTCTTCATAGTTTATATCTATTGCATTTTGCATCTTTTGCATGGTATATATTTTATAGATAGAAGTTGTGATTGGATGATGTGAATAGCATATGCCTAGTTATCTTGATCCTAATTGTTCATGTTAATTTTTGCTTGTCGAACAATTAGGAAAAGAACTAGGAAATTTTGAAAAAATTTGCATCCATCACAACATACATACATATAGGAAATAATTTTGGTGAAAAACAACAAGAATTCCCAAGAATTTTGTTCAAGGGAATTCTATTGAATTGATTGAGAAATTGTTTTCAAACTTGCTAGAATGATTTTTATGGAACATAGAAGAGAGATAGAACAAAATACCTTGTGAGTTTTTGAGCTATAATGAGTGGTTACACATTTTAACCACTAATTTTGTTCATTGTGTGCTATATCTCTTCTATGATTGTGATCTTGATTTTGCTTGATTCTTTATTTCCGATGATTGATGTTTTGAATTGCATTGAGCATGATTGAGGCCATCTTTGATAAAAGCTTACTTTATCCATATAGCCTTACCCTTGCATCTACCCTTGTTAACCCCTCTTGAGCTTCATTTACCCCATTGTTCTTGAAATTAGCACATCACAACCTTAAGCGGAAAACCATGTCTTTACCTTGGATTGTATCCTTGATTAGCTTAGGTTAAGAAGTGTGTTTCATTTAAGTGTGGGAAAATTTTGGGAAACATTGGTGGTGAATAAAAATGTCATTTTGGGTATTTCATTGAAAATTTTGGAAAATGGGTGCATTCATGTATGAGCTATTGAATAATATGTATTGTCTTTTAATGAAAAAAATCATAAAAGGGGACACAAGTTACCCCAAAGAGAAAAGAAATGAATAAGGAATGCATATGTGATGTAAGTGAAAGAGCATACATGAATGTGTGAAAGAAAGTAAGAATGGGAAGTTAGGTTGCATATATTAGTGATTTGATTGATATAGGTTGAGTGTGATACTTAAACTAATCAAAGATCCAATTCTTTAGTCCACTTAACCATATCTATCCCACCTTGACCCTAATCCCATTACAACCACATGGAAGTCCTCATGATAAGTGCATTCATGCATCACTTGTTGTTGATTGTTAGATGAAAAACAATTCTTTGAAAGCATGATTAGAAGAGACTTGAGTGATTGAAACCCTAAACACCGAGTGATCAGAGTGTATACATACATAGTGAGGGTTCAATTACTCAACTCTATGTTTCCATACTTCTTATCATGTATTCTTGCAAGTTGCTTCATTTTGAAACTTGAATTAATTCTTTAGATTTTGCTTGCATTGAGTTAATTCCTTGCTTGGCCCTACTTGTCTATAGTTGCTTGAGAATTTGATTGTTTGTTTTCACCAATTTCATATAGATACTATAGATAGTATATAATATACTTGCATGTATATAGATAGTTACATTTAATAAATTGATTACCCCTTTGATTGTTTTCCTTGTTGGTTTAGCATGAGGACATGCTATTGTTTAAGTGTGGGGGAATTGATGAGTTCATATTTGATGGTATATTTTGACTCAATTTGGATGAATTCTAGCACATGAACTCACACTTAAGCACCAAAATAGCATACTTTTGTGTTTGATCCCTGATTTGATCTTAAAAGTGAAAACATGCGTCTTAATGCTTAGATTAGTGATTTTTAATTCCACTTTTATGTCATTCGATGCCGTGATATGGTTTGTGAGTGATTTCAGGACTTAGAGGCAAGAATGGATGGCTAAAAGTGGAAGAAAGTATGTACAAAGGAGAAAACATGAAGAAAACAAGGAAAAACACACACAGCAAAGTGTGCGTGCGCACAGCCCTGTGTGCGCGCACACAAGCAAGAATTTCCATGCGTGTGCACAAGTACCAGTGCGTACGCGCAGGAGCCAAAATAGCAAAGTGTGCGGACGCACACATGTGTGCGTCCGCACAAGACCCAACACGTGAATTCATTAATGTGTGCTAGTGATTATGCTATAGGAGCTGTTTTAGGACAAAGACAGGGCAAGCTTATACATGTCATTTACTATGCTAGCCGTGTGCTAAATGATGCTCAAAAGAATTACACAACTACAGAAAAAGAATTATTAGCTATTGTGTATGCTATTGATAAGTTTAGATCCTATTTAATTAGTTCTAAGGTTATTGTTTATACTGATCATGCTGCTTTGAAGTACCTTCTAACCAAACAGGACTCTAAACCAAGATTAATCAGATTGGTGTTACTTTTTCAGGAGTTTGATATTGAGATAAAAGACAGGAAAGGATCTGAAAACCAAGTAGCTGACCACCTCTCCAAAATTAAACCTGAAGCAGGAGTACAATCACCCACAACTGTGACTGAGACATTCCTGGATGAGCAACTGTTCCTCATTCAGTAGGCTCCATGGTTTGCAGATATTGTAAATTACAAAGCCATGAATTTTATTCCAAAGGAGTACAGTAAACAACTAGTGAAGAAGCTACTGACTAATGCAAAGTACTACTTTTGGGAGGAGCTGGTAGCACGAATCCCCACACCTTCATACTAGTGTACCAGCAAGTGCACTGGGTTGTCCAAGTAATACCTGAGCGAGTCAGGGTCGATCCCACAAGGATTGTGGCTTGAAGCAATTTATGGTTATCCTGAAATCTTAGTTAGTCAGATCAGAAGGTTGTTGATTGTGAAAGGAATACCGAATTGTAATAAAGTTAAAGGATAGAAATAGGAATAGAGTTGTAAGAATAATGTCCGAAAGGGGTAAAACCAATTGGATTATGTAATAAGAATAGAGTTGAGAGTTGGAGTTACGTTGTCTTTCTGAATTAACTCTGGTATTACTGCTTCCTTTGCTTGTGAGTGATTTCTTCAATGGCAGGTTGTATGTGATTGACACTGGTTTGAGCAGCTGCCAATACTCCTCCAGATCTGAACCCCAGGTTTAGTGCGGGTTGATAAACCCCATTTTTAGGATTTATCTTGTGCTTAATTTAGGGGATTTTATCAACTTTTCTCGCACTTATTCATACAATTTGCATGGTTTTAAGATTCCTTCCTAATTTTGTGCTATGAATGAAAACATGCTTCCAAGGCCTTAAAATCACTAATTTTTAATCCTCTCTTATTACCATTCGATGTCGTGATGTGTTTTTTAAGTGATTTCAGGGATTATATGGCAGGAATGGCTTAGAGGATGGAAAGGAAGCATGCAAAAGTAGAAGAAACACAAGAAAATGAGGATTTGAGAAGCTGATGCCGACGTGCACGCATGGCAGACGCGTGCACGTAATTGCACCATACTCCAAGCGACGCATATGCGTGGCTTATGCGTACGCGTGACGAGCGGCACGTGCATCACTAAAGTGAAATTGCTGGAGGTGATTTCTGAGTTGACTTTTGGCCCAGTTTCGAGCCCAGTATGCAGATAGGAGGCTGGGAGTGAAGGAGGATGGGGGATCACCATTCATACACTTTAGTTTAGTTTAGATGTAGTTTCCTAGAGAGAGAGGCTCTCCCCTCTCTCTAGATTAGGGTTCATAGTTTTACTCTTTTTTTTTAGATCTAGATCTCTTTCTCCTTCAATTTAGTCTTCCTTTACTGTTATTTGTTCTAGTACCTTACTTCTCTTGTTAATTCCTTTATTTTGTTAATTTTAGTTTTTGAACTCTTTTGTTGATTTTCATTTTCTTTCATTGCAATTTATGATTTTCATGTCTTTTTATTTTTGCCTTAATTTCTATTGTTGGTTTCTTACTTTGATTAGTTGTAGCTTCCTTTAATTCTTGCAATTGATGATGTTTACTTTTATTGCCCTCTATATGTTTGATGAAATGTTTCCATTAGTTTTTTAGTAGTTTTTTAGTAGTCATTGGGTCTCATTGATTTGGTGATTTGAGAACCCTTAGTGGTCAATTTGATAACCATTGACTCTAGCCTACTACTAAGTCAATTAGTAGCTAGGTTAGGACTTATGGATTGATGTTGATCAAGCCTATTTGACGTACTTAATGCTTTGAGGTAGATATTGTACTTACTTCAAGCATAGAAGTAAAATTAATTGGTTAGTCCCTCATAATTTTCGATATATAGTTTGTAGGCAAGGATGGTGATCTCAATTACCTATGTCTAGCCAAGAGTTCTTCCTTTCTTTTATTAATTCTTGTTATTTACATTTCTTGTTAATTACCAAATCAAAACCCCAAAACATTCTTTCATAGCTAATAATTAAGCACTTAATTGTGATTCATAGGGAGAATGACCCGGGATTAATACTCTCGATTATTTTATTGGGGTTGAACTAGTGACAACCATATTAAAAATTTGATTGAGGATTGTTGTTGGTTTAGAACTATACTTACAACGAGATTTCATTGAGAAATTTGATACCGACAATAATTCTTGTATCACGGATCCATTCTGATTGAGGGTGAAGCTTCTTAGGATTCTAGCCTCTACCACAGAGACCCTAATGTCCCCATAAATCGGCTGAACTGATGTCTCGAGAAGTCCTCAACGAAATTGTGGATTAGCCGTCTGAGAGACGTATATTCAAGCTGGTGGTTCATCATTGTCTGATGAAAGACGCACTCTGAACCCATGTAAAATGTGATAACCTTATGCCAATTCAATGCATTCATATTGATGAAGAACAAATATACATCTTTGAATTGATCAAACACGGATCAAAGAGAAACAGTAATACTTTTATTAATTCATAGGATTCAGCAGGGCTCCTTCCCTCAACCTAGGAGGTTTAGAAACTCATGATGAAGAGAAAATACAATGGAAAAACGTGAATGGTGTATGATCCCCCTGAAGATAATGTAAAATACACTTTAAATACAAAACAGATGACTAGTAAGGGTAAAAAAGTCTATTTAGTGCTAAAATCCACTTCTGGGGCCCACTTGGTGAGTATTTGGGCTGAGTTTTGATGAGATCCACGAGCTATGAGGTTCCTTGGGCATAGAATGCCAGCTAGGGGGTCCTTTTTGGGTCTTTGGACGCTGGGCTCTGCTCTTTGGGTGCTGGACGCCCGGAAGGGCGTATGAAGCTGGCGTTGGACGCCTGACGAACGGATTTTTGCTAGTAAAGAATTTCACAAATGAAACCTTGTTGAAAGTATAGTTTCTAAACCAACAGAAAATCCGTTCGTCAAAATGGCGCTATTGCCGGGGAATTGCAAACATGTGCCTTATTATTGGTTATTGTAAATATTTGCTTTTTGCTTATTTGTTGGTTTTTTTGTTAGTTTTAGGACTTTGTTGCTTAATTTTTATTAGTTTTTGTTTTTATTTTCTTTTGTTACCATGAATTTTCACCCCTTTGGCTATGAATTTGGTTATAATCATGTTGTAGGAAGTGGAGATTACAATGAAGGCTTGCATCAAGGATGGGACAATCAAAGATGAGGGGAGCCACAATGATCTGATCAACCCTCTTGGCAACAACCACTTCCAATGGACTATCAACAACCATTCTATGACGCCTACCAAGACAATGGTTTTGGTGGACCTCTCCGTGACAATCAACACCCACCACAATATACCTATGAACCCCCTCCTCAACATAGCTTTGAACCACCATACTCACAAGCACCTTACCACCAAACACCCCCATATGACCCTAACCTATATGCAGCATACCAACCGCCCTATGAGCCTTATGAACCATACTTAGAACCACCCCCATTCCAACACAATTACTCCGAAGAACCACCACCTCAATATACACCATCTCCTTATCCTTATCAAGAAGAATCACTTTCTTATCATGAACCATTCTTCCAACCCTTAGTGTACTTCTTCAAGGGTAAGAAAGGATGACTAAGAAGGTACTAGAATTCACAGCTGCCTTGACCGAGGTAGTAAATCGATTAGCCTCCCAACGGTTGGACACTCAAGGAACTCCCATAGCTACATGTGGAGAATCTAATGACGAGCGTAGCATGAAGGAGACACTAAAAACTCCAGTGGACAATGACGAACGTGACTTTGTATTGGAACAAGTGGAGGAAGCCGTAATAGTTGAAGAGGAAGAAGTGGTTGAAGACTTGGGAGATGCGGAACCTCCATGGGAAAGTTCAGTCATAGAGCCTCTTTCCAAGGTGTTTGATGTTGAGGAGGGTGTACAACATCCGAAGCATATCATGGTTGAAGACTTTGCAGAGGTTGATCAAGATATGGAGATTAAAGAAGAAGAAGCACAACCTCCCATGCCCTTGGTAAGTAATGAAGAAGAGATTGAATTGGAAGAAAGCTACCAAGAAGAAGAGGTTGAAATTGAAGAAGCTTGAAAAGAGGTGGAAGTTGTCAAGGAAGAACTCAAGGGAATTGAGCTGGAAATCACCTTGCCAAAGTTGTTGGAGACCTCTCCCCCGAAGCCATCACCATCCATTCCTTCATTCAAGTAGGTAAATCTTTCATCTCTAAGCTTAATTAGCCCACTTGAATATGCTTTGCTTGAGACGGATGGACAACTTAGAGCTCTTTGTGGCTATAAGAGTAAGAGGAAGATGGTTAGTGGCAAGAGTTGTCATGCAAGGTTTAATACAGTTGCATACTCAAAGTTGAAGTGCAAGGATTGGTGTAGAGATCGATTGAATGGGTCTAGGAGGCTGTTTGGATGTCTCAGTGAGAATTCCAATTGCTCACCACCCAAGTGGAAAAATGTTGATCAACAAGAAGATGGGTGTAGAAACAAGATTTGGGATCCGGGCATACATGAGGATCAACTTTGGGAGCTCAAAGCTTGTGAAGAACTCCATCAAAGCTTGGAGAATGTACCTGGAATTGATAGAGATTGTTGGAAGTCCAAGCGTTGGTGGAAGTCTCAGGATGAGTTCAAGCACAAGCCACCATGACAAGGAGCTCACCAAATGTCCAACTTAAGGACTTTAACTAAAAGTGTTAGGTGGGAGACAACCCACCATGGTATAATCATCTCTTTTTATTCTTCGTTTTATTTTATCTTATTTTTATTAGTGTTTATTCATAATCTCTACATCATCACCTGCATTCTGCATATTAAAAAAAAGGGGGCAACCCACGCGTGCGCATAGGCCACGCGGGCGTCGATTCCCAATTTTGCTATCCTATCCAACGAACAGAAAGTTGTGATGGAATCTTACGGCTGTTGCTCTGCGCACAATTCGAGCCACGCGTACGCGTCTAGGATGCATGCGCATCACTTGCAATCTGGGAAAACCACGCGTACACGTCAAGCATGCGCCTCCGTGGATAGCACAATCGGCGTAAATTGGTATTTTACCCGAGAGTTGTGCAGCCCTTGCAATGGAACTGTGCTAGAGGCATAAAATCTCCCACGCGTACGCGTCCATGACGCGTGCGCACCAATTCGTTTTCAGACCTCCCACGCGTATGCGTGGGCGACGCTTACGCGTCGAACGGCCAACTCAGTTTTCACGCGTGATGCACGCGTGCGTGTCACGCCCTGTTTTTCAATTCTTACTTCTTTCTTCTCTCCTTTCTACTTCTTTCTTCCTCCTTTCTTACTTTCTTTTTCTTCTTCTCTTTAACTTTTCATCCTTCTTCACTTTCACTCTATTTTACTTAATTTATTTGCATACTTTGATTCATTACATTTTAATCTTGTGCATGTTTTATTTTCTTTTCTAAAGCTATTATTTTACCATTGGTGTTAATTGTTCTTATTCAACAGTTGCATCTTTTCTTGAATTATTTTGGTGCTTCGTGACTTGTTTTAAATTGTTGGGTATTATTAATTATACGTCAATGCTAATTTTTATGACACTTGCATTACTTTTGCATTGACCTGAATTTATACTGTCTTTCATTACCCACTCTCTCCCCCATTGTTGCAATTTCTGCACTATTGATATGCCATTAGCTTCTACTGTTTTCTCACTTGCATGTTGTAGCTACCATGTAATTGAGACCCTCATTATTTGGCATTAACCCACCCATACTTTATTTGTTTTCTTATTTTTTTCTGGTTACTTTCCTTCTTTTTCCTCTTCTTTCAGGATGGCCACCAAGAAAGGAAAAGAGAAGCTTCTCAATGGGGCAACAGACAAGTCCATCTGCACAATCTATGGAGAAAAGTGTCAGTTGGGGCAACGCGTCCACTTGCACATCTTAGCATGCACCGAGGATGGTGCAATCTTTAAGTGTGGGGAGGTCGATACCGACTTCCATGGGTTAGTCATTTCCTATTTCAACACCAATGCTTTATTTTCCTTGTTAATTATTGCATTTGCATGTTTGGTTGCATATTTGTTTGATTTTGAGCATGTTCTTCTACCACTACTTGGTTAAAGTAATGAGTTTCTTTTCAGGACCCTGTTTTACAATATTTCACTAATTTAAATTGAACATTTGTTTTAAACTTGTTGAAGACTGTAATTTGGAACATGAATTATAGCTAAGAACACACAACCTGTGAGATTTGAGCTTAATTACATGGTTACATTATTTAACCATAATATTTTATTCTTGTGTGTTTTCTTTTCTATGACTGTAATCTATATTTTGTTCCATTCTATATGTCCATTGTTTAGTGTATTTACATGCTTGCATATGATTGAGGCCATCATTCGTTATTAACTCACTCTTCCCAAATAGCCTACCCTGTCAATCACCTTTGTTTGCCACCTTGAGCCTTTTAATCTCCATTTGTTCTATATTTTACCACATCACTAGCCTTAAGCGGAAAAATAATTAATTACCCCAATTGAATCTTTGGTTAGCTTAAGATATAGATTGTGTGTCAATTAAGTATGGGGAACTATGGAAACTTGGGTTGATGAAAGTGTACAGTGTTTCATTGACAAAATATTTTGAATTTGGGTACCTACTAATGTGAGACCAGAAAAATTAAAAATTCATGTGTATTGATATGTTATGTTTACTTTTATATTTAAAAAAATATTCAAATAAATAAATAAATAAATAAATAAATAAATAAATAAATAAATAAATAAATAAATAAATAAATAAATAAGGGGATAAAATTACCCCAATGTTAAGTTTAATGAAAGATCAATGCATATGTGATAAAATTAAAGAAAAGTTGATGCATGAGTATGAGATGCAAAAGTGGGAATTTTGGGTAGCTAGGCATGATTTTAGAAGTATATAGAGTGTGTGTGTATAGGTGAGAGCTTAGGTTAGTCAAAGATTCAATTTATAGCTACTTAGCCATACATATATCCTCACCTTTACCTTATCCCCATTTCAACCTTGAAAAGACCTCATGATGTTTGCATTGGTACATTAAACATTTGTTGATTGGTTAGATGAATAACAAAGTTGAAAAAAGCATGACTAGAGAAGAGTAGAGTGAATAACCCTAGACACTTGAGCGATTAGAGTGTATACACTTCCGGTGAGGGTTCGACGCTCGATTCTTTGTTCCCGGCTTTCATGAGCTATTTTCTTCTACAAGTCTACTTGTACTTTAATTTGAGATTTGAATTAGTGGAATCCAGTTTATATTTATTCTTGGAAAATTTATTTACTTTTAAACCAAGTAGGCAGTAGCATTTTATATTTAGTTGCATTCATATAGATAGGTCGCATTTCACAAATCCTACCATTCCTCTTCACTCCTTTAGTTCTCTTGAGCTTAGCATGAGGACATGCTAATGTTTAAGTGTGGGAAGATTTGATGCACCACTATTTCGTGGTATATTTTGTACTCAATTGAGTGGATTTTAGCCACTAAACTCACACTTATTCATATAATTCGCATGTTTTACATTTTCCTTCCTAATACTGTGATATAGTTGAAAACATGTTTCCTATACCTTTAAACCGTCAATTTTAATTATCCTTTACTACCATTCGATGCCGTGATCTGTGTGTTAAGTGTTTTCAGGATTTATAGGGCAGGAATGACTTAGAGGAGGGAAAAAAACATGCAAAAGTGGAAGGAACGCGAAAAATAAAGTTTTGAGAAGCTGGCAGCGACGCGCACGCCTGGGCAACGCGTACAGGTGACAAGGAATTTGGTCAAATGACGCGCACGTGTGGACGATGCGTACGCGTGATAGAGCCACGTGCTGGACGTATCAGAAACCGCTGGGGGCGATTTCTGGGCTGTTTTTGACGAACGGATTTTTGCTAGTAAAGAATTTCACAAATGAAACCTCGTTGAAGGTATAGTTTCTAAACCAACAGAAAATCCTTTCGTACAAAAAAATTTGGTTGTCACTTAAGCAAACCAAATAAAGTTAAACCGAAGTATTCAAATCTCGGGTCATCTCTCAAGGAATTGCAGGGAGGTGTAGTTATTATTGGTTATGAGATTGTATCCTTTTGGGGTTTTTGAAATAAGGAACAAGAAAAGTAAATTGCAAGAAAATAAACTAATAATCAATAAAGCTCTTGGCAAGGTATGAGAATTAGAAGTCCTATCCTAGCTATCCTTATCAATTGTGATGAGAATTGTCCATTGCTCCCACTTAGTTAACCCTTTCCGAATAAAGGAAAGTCAAGTGGACTACTCAATTTGATTCCTCAAATCCTAGTCAACTCCTAAGGAAAGACTAGCTTTAAAGGGATCCAAATCAACCAGCAACCCTCAATTATCATTCAACAAAGGAGTTTGATAACTCAAGAGTCTCTAATTACTTTACCAAAGCCAAGAACTTAAGAATCTAACTTAAAACCCTCCCAAGCATTTTATCAAACACTTGGAAGGCGTAACATAAAAACATAGGAAACTAATAAGAGATAATAAAATCCAAACAACCAATTGAAAGCATCAATAACATAAATTAAAGAAAACAATCATAAATATGAAATACCTCAAATTGCATTAAATAGAAAATCAAATCTAACATGAGAATTCATAAACCAAATTAAAAAAGAAGAGAATCAACAAGAGGAATAGATAAACCAAAGTACTAGAATAAATAAAAGCATAAGAGAACTAACTTAAAGGAACATTGAACTTGGAATTGGGAAGAAATAAACCTAAAACTAAGAGAAATCCTAAAACCTAGAGAGAGGAGAGAGCATCTCTCTCTCTAGAAACTACATCTAAAACCTAAAATTATGAATGAAAGTTGTATTGATGAATGAATGGATTCCCCCACTTTGTAGCCTCTAATCTGTGTTTTCTGGGCCATAAACTGGGTCAAAAATAGCCCAAAAATCGCCCCCAGCAATTTTTGATACGTCCAGCACGTGGCTCTGTCACGCGTATGCGTCATCCACGCGTGCGCGTCATTTGGCCAAATTCCTTGTCACACGTACGCGTCGCTTGTCTTTTGCGTTGGGCACGCGTACGTGTCGCCCAGGCGTGCGCGTCGTTGCCAGCATCTCAAAACTTCATTTTTCATGTTCCTTCCACTTTTGCATGTTTCCTTTCCATCCTCTAAGCCATTCTTGCCCTATAAAGCCTGAAAATACTTAACACGCAGATCACGGCATCGAATGGTAGTAAAGGATAATTAAAATTGACGGTTTAAATGCCTTGGAAACATGTTTTCAACTATATCACAGAATTAGGAAGAAAAATGTAAAACATGCGAATTATATGAATAAGTGTGAGTTTAGTGACTAAAATCCACTCAATTGAGTACAAAATATACCACGAAATAGTGGTGCATCAACGCCAATTTTGGGCCTTTTAATCCAAAGCAAAGTATAAAGTATTATATATTTCTGGAAAGCTCTGGAAGTCAGCTTTCCAAAACCATTAAGAGCGCTCCATTTGGACTTCTGTAGCTCAAGAAAAGCTCTTCCAAATGCAGGCAGGTCAGATCTAGACAGCATCTACAGTGCTTTCTCTGTCTCTAAATCAGACTTCTGCTCCAGCTCCTTAATTTCAGCCAGAAAATGCCTAAAATTGTAAAAAAATTGAAAAACTCAGAGTAGAATCTAAAAATGTGATTTTAACACTAAAACCTATAAAAAAAATAATAATAACTAAATAAAAACTACTAAAAACTATATGAAAATGATGTTAAAAAGTGTATAAAATATCCGCTCATCAGGAATCATACCTTTTTAGAAGATGCTCAGATGGTATAATCCGGAGATATGTCCCAGATGAGGAAACACAGTAGATTCTTTGGCATTGTCATGGCTCTGATTATGGAGGCCACTTTGGTGGTGAAAGGACAGCAACAAAGGTCCTTCAGAGCGATTTTTACTGGCCGACTCTCTTCGGGGATTCAAAGGCATTTGTAAAGAACTGTGACAGATGTGAAAGGGCTAAGAATCTCCCTTCCAACCATGAGATGCCACAA
Organism: Arachis hypogaea; assembly: GCF_003086295.3. Classification (NCBI taxonomy): domain Eukaryota; kingdom Viridiplantae; phylum Streptophyta; class Magnoliopsida; order Fabales; family Fabaceae; genus Arachis; species Arachis hypogaea. The sequence continues at coordinate 80,462,243 of NC_092046.1, read as the reverse complement.
TAGGGGATTCTTGAGATACAATTCTTTGATGTGTGGGGCATTAACTTCGTGGGACCTTTTCCACCCTCATATTTCAACAACTATATCTTGGTGGCAGTTGAGTATGTGTCCAAGTGGGTGGAAACTATAGCTCTACCCACCAATGATGCCAAAGTGGTAATGAGCTTTCTTTAGAGATATATTTTCAGCCGGTTTGGTGTCCTGGTGTACGAAATCGTGATTCACACTTTTCACAACTTCGCACAACTAACTAGCAAGTGCACTGGGTCGTCCAAGTAATACCTTACGTGAGTAAAGGTCGTTCCCACGGAGATTGTGGGCTTGAAGCAAGCTATGGTTATCCTTGTAAATCTCAGTCAGGCAGATTCAATTGGATATAAGGTTTTGATAATTAAAAGGTAAATAAAACATAAAATAAGATAAAGATACTTATGTAATTCATTGGTGGGAATTTCAGATAAGCGTTTGGAGATGCTTTGTTGCTTCTGAACCTCTGCTTTCCTATTGCCTTCTTCCAACCATGCGTGCTCCCATCCATGGCAAGCTGTATGATCCTCTCGGATGAAAAATACTAGGTACGATCTTTGCACGGCTAATCAACTGTCGAATTTCTCGTCTCGGATGAAAAATACCATGTACAGCTGCCGCACGGCTAATCATCTGTCGACTCCCACTAGCGTCGGAATAGGACCCTTGTCCTTTTGCACACTATCACTTGTGCCCAACATTTGCAGGTTTGAAGCTCGTCACAGTCATCCCTTCCTAGATCCTACTCGGAATACCACAGACAAGGTTTAGACTTTTCGGATCTCAGGAATGCTGCCAAAGGTAGTCTATACCACGAAGGTTCTAATCTCAGATTTAGATGCTCTGTTGTTAGGAGAGATGATATGAATCATTGATTAGAAACCCAAGAGAATATACTCCGGCTGTCGTCCAATGACTACGTTGAACATCATGTAGACTGCTTGTGGTTGTCAAGCATGCAGATCTTGGCTAAGCGAGTAACGAAAATAGTGGGTGATTGTCACGGGTCACCCCTTCATTCTGACTTAACTGAATTAAGTACAAGAGTATATCTTGGAGAAGAAGTTGGTGTGAATTGAAAGAAAAACAATAGTACTTGCATTAATTCATGAAGAACAGCAGAGCTCTACACCTTAATCTATGGGGTGTAGAAACTCCACCGTGGAAAATATATAAGTGAAAAAGGTCTAGGCGTGGCCGTGAGGCCAGCCCTCCAAACGTGAACAATGGTCTATGATCGCATAAGCTCTTCGATGTAAAATAAATCTCTAAAAGTAGTTTTTATACTAAACTAGTAACTAGGGTTTACAGAAAATGATTAACTAATTGCAGATAGTGCAGAAATCCACTTCCGGGGCCCACTTGGTGTGTGCTTGGGCTGAGCATTGAAGCTTTTTTGTGCATAGGCTGTTCCTAGAGTTAAACGCCAGCTTGGGTGCCAGTTTGGGCGTTTAACTCCAATTTCGGTGCCAGTTTGGGCGTTTTACGCCAGAAAGTTTTAGGCTGGCTTTGGACGCTAGTTTGAGCCATCAAATCTTGGATAAAGTATGGACTATTTTATATTGATAGAAAGCCCAAGATGTCTAATTTTCACGACAATTGAGAGCGCTCTAATTGGGCCTCTGTAGCTCCAGAAAATCTACTTCGAGTATAGGAGGGTCAGAATCCAACAGCATATGCAGTCCTTTTTCAGCCTCTGAGTCAGATTTTTGCTCAGGTCCCTCAATTTCAGCTAGAAAATACCTGAAAGTATAGAAAAACACATAAACTCATAGTAAAGTCCAGAAATGTGATTTTTGAATAAAAACTAATAAAAATATAATAAAAAGTAACTAAAACACACTAAAAACTATGTAAAAAGAATGCCAAAAAGGGTATAAATTATCCGTTCATCACAACACCAAACTTAAATTGTTGCTTGTCCCCAAGCAACTAAAAAAATAGGATAAAAAGAAGAGAATTTAAAATAAATTCCAAATATCAATGAAGCTCAGTTCCAATTAGATGAGCGGGACTAGTAGCTTTTTGCTTCTGAACAGGTTTGGCATCTCACTTTATCCTTTGAAGTTTAGAATGATTGGTATCTATAGGAACTCAGAATTCAGATAGTGTTATTGATTCTCCTAGTTCAGTATGTTGATTCTTGAACACAGCTACTTTATGAGTCTTGGCCGTGGCCCTAAGGATTTTGTTTTCCAGTATTACCACTGGATACATAAATGCCACAGACACATAACTGGGTAAACCTTTTCAGATTGTGACTCAGCTTTGCTAGAGTCCCCAGTTAGAGGTGCCCAGAGCTCTTAAGCACACTCTTTTTGCTTTAGACCACGACTTTAACCGCCCAGTCTCAAGCTTTTCACTTGACACCTTCACGCCACAAGAACATGGTTAGGGACAGCTTGGTTTAGCCGCTTAGGCCAGGATTTTATTTTTTTGGGCCCTCCTATCCATTAATGCTCAAAGCCTTGGATCCTTTTTTACCCTTTCCTTTTGGTTTAAAGGGCTATTGGCTTTTTCTTCTTGCTTTTTCTTTTTCTTTCTTTTTTTTCTTTATTTTTTTTGCAAGCTTTGCTTTTCACTGCTTTTTCTTGCTTCAAGAATCAATTTTATGATTTTTCAGATTATCGATAACATTTTTCCTTTTTTATTATTCTTTCAAGAGCAAATAATTTTAATATTCACAAACAACAATATCAAAAATATGCACTGTTCAAGCATTCATTCAGAAAACAAAAAGTATTGCCACCACATCAAAATAATTAGATTATTTTCAAGATGTAATTCGAAATTCATGTACTTCTTTTTCTTTTTCAGAAAATATTTTTTTCATTTAAGAAAGGTGAAGGATTCATAGGACATTCATGGCTTTAAGACATAGACACTGGACACTAATGATCATGTAATAAAGACACAAACATAGATAAAACATAAAGCATAGAAATCGAAAAATAGAAAAATAAGAACAAGGAAATTAAAGAACGGGTCCACCTTAGTGATGGCGGCTAGTTCTTCCTCTTGAAGATCTTATGGAGTGCTTGAGCTCCTCTATGTCTCTTCCTTGCCTTTGTTGCTCCTCTCTTATTTCATGGAGGATGATGGAGTGCTCTTGGTGTTCCATTCTTATTTGCTCCATGTTAGAACTCAAATCTCCTAAAGAGGTGTTGAGTTGCTCCCAATAGTTGTGTGGAGGAAAGTGCATCCCTTGAGGCATCTCAGGGATTTCATGATGAGGAATTTCCTCATGCTCTTGTTGAGGTCCATGAGTGGGCTCTCTTGTTTACTCCATTCTTTTCTTAGTGATGGGCTTGTCCTCTTCAATGAAGGTTTCTTCCTCTATGACAACTCCAACTGAATTGCATAGGTAATAGATGAGATGAGGAAAGGCTAACCTTGCCAAAGTGAAAGACTTGTCCGCCACCTTGTATAGTTCTAGAGATATGATCTCATGAACTTCTACTTCCTCTCCAATAATGATACTATGGATCATGATAGCCCGGTCCACAGTAACTTCAGACCGGTTGCTAGTAGGAATGATAGAGCGTTGAATGAACTCGAACCATCCCCTAGCCACGGGTTTGAGGTCAGGCCTTCTCAATTGAACCAGCTTGCCTCTTGAGTCTCTCTTCCATTGAGCTCTTTCCTCACAGACGTCCATGAGGACTTGGTCTAACCTTTGATCAAAGTTGACTCTTCTAATGAAAGGATGAGGATCTTCTTGCATTTTTGGCAAGTTGAATGCCAACCTCACATTTTTCAGGATGAAATCCAAGAAATTTCCCCGAACCATTGTGAGCCAATTCTTTAGGTTCGGGTTCATACTTTAGTCATGGTTCCTAGTGATCCATGCATTAGCATAGAATTGTTGAACCATTAAGATTCTGATTTGTTGGATGGGGTTGGTGAGAGTTTCCTAACCTCTTCTTTGAATCGTCGGATCTCCGGATATTCACTCTTTTTTAGCATAAAAGGGACCTCGGGGATCACTTTTTTCTTGGCAAAAACTTCATAGAAGTGGTCTTGATGGACTTTTGAGATGAATCTCTCCATCTTCCATGACTCAGAGGTAGAAGTAATTGCCTTTCTTTTCCTCTTTCTAGAGGTTTCTCCGGCCTTAGGTGCCATTAATGGTTATGAAACAACGAAACGCAGAGCTTTTTCCACATAAAACTTAGAAGGTTTGCTCGTCCTCGAGTAAAAGAAGAAAGAAATGAGTAGAAGATGAAGAAATAGAGAAGATGATGGGGTGGATTTTGGAGGAAAATGGTTTGAATTTGAATGGTGGGATAGGTGGGGTTTTATGATGGATGGATGTGAGTGGTGAAGAGATTATGGAGAAGAGGGTAAGATTTGATAGGTGAAGGGTATTTGGGGAAGAGTTATTAATGGGATTGGTCAAGGGTATTTGGGGAAGAGTGTTATGGAAATGTGTGAAGAGGAGAGAAGAAGAGGTGGGGTAGGTGGGGATCCTGTGGGGTCCACAGATCCTGAGATATCAAGGAATTCTGCTCTCTGCACCATTCTGGCGTTTAAACACCCTCTGTGTGCCAATCCTGGCATTTAACACCAGCTCTGCTTCCTTTTCTGGCGTTAAACGCCAGTCTGTTGCCTCTTTCTGGCGTTTAACGCCAGCCAGACACCCTTTTCTGGCGTTAAACGCCCAGAATGCTGCCCATTCTGGTGTTTAACGCCCAGAATGCTGCCAGACTGGGTGTTAAACACCCATTCTGCTATCCTTACTGGCGTTTAAACGCCAGTAAGCCTGTCCTCCAGGGTGTGCTATTTTTAATGCTGTTTTTGATTCTGCTTTCATTCTGTAGTTGTTTTTGTGACTTCACATGATCATCAACCTAAAGAAAACATAAAATAACAATGGAAAATAGATAAATATAATTAAATAACATTGGGTTGCCTCCCAATAAGCGCTTCTTTAATGTCAATAGCTTAACAGTGAGCTCTTAGAGAGCTTCACAGAGACTCAGAGCTTAATAGTGGCCTCCCAACACCAAACTTAGAAGTTGAGTGTGGGGACTCTGTTTGACTCTGTATTGAGAGAAGCTTTTCATGCTTTCTCTCCATGGTTACAAAAGAAGATCCTTGAGCTTTAAACACAAGGTAGTCCTCATTCAATTGAAGGACTAACTCTCTTCTGTCCACATCAATCACAGCTCTTGCTGTGGTTAGGAAGGGTCTTCCAAGGATGATGGATTCATCCTCTTCTTTCCCAGTGTCTAGGATTATGAAATCAGTAGGGATGTACAGGCTTTCAACCTTCATTAAGACATCCTCTACAAGTCTATAAGCCTGTTTCCTTGATTTATCTGCCAATTCTAGTGAGAATCTTGCAGCTTGTACCTCAAAGATCCCTAGTTTCTCCATTACAAAGAGTGGCATGAGATCTATTCCTGACCCCAGGTCACACAGAGCCTTCTTAAAGGTCATGGTGCCTATAGTACAGGGTATTAAGAACTTTTCGGGATCCGGTTTCTTCTGAGGTAATTTCTGTTGAACCAAAGCATTCAGTTCATTGATGAGCAATGGAGGTTCATCCTCCCAAGTCTCATTACCAAATAACTTGGCATTCAGCTTCATGATTGCTCCTAGATATTGAGCCACTTGCTCTTCAATAATAACTTCATCCTCTTCAGAGGAAGAATACTCATCAGAGCTCATGAATGGCAACAGTAAGTTTAGTGGAATCTCTATGGTCTCTGTATGGGCCTCAGATTCCTTTGGTTCTTCATTAGGGAACTCCTTAGTGGCCAGTGGACGTCCATTGAGGTCTTCCTCAGTGGAAATCACTGCCTCTTCCTCCTCTATAGGGTCGGCCATGTTAGGTATATTGATGACCTTGCACTCTCTCTTTAGATTTTCTTCTGTATTACTTGGGAGAGTATTATGAGGGATTTTAGTAACTCTTTTACTGACCCAATTGTGCCTTCAAATTTCTGATGGAGGACCTTGTTTCAGTCATGAAACTGATAGTGGTCTTAGATAGATCAGAGACTATGGTTGCTAAGTCAGAGAGGCTCTGCTTAGAATTCTCTGTCTGTTGCTCAGAAGATGATGGAAAAGGCTTGCTATTGCCAAACCTATTTCTTCCACCATTATTATTATTGAAGCTCTGATTAGGCTTCTGCTGATCCTTCCATGAGAAATTAGGATGATTTCTCCATGAAGGGTTATAGGTGTTTCCATAGGATTCTCCCATGTAATTCACCTCTTCCATTCCAGGATTCTCAGGGCCATAAGCTTCTCCTTCAGGGGAGGCTTCTTTAGTACTGCCTAATGTAGCTTGCGTTTCACTCAGACTCTGTGAAATCATATTGACTTGCTGAGTCAATATTTTGTTCTGAGCCAATATGGCATTCAGAGTATCAATCTCAAGAACTCCTTTCTTTTGAGTTGTCCCATTATTCACAGGATTTCTTTCAGAAGTGTACATAAACTGGTTATTTGCAACTATTTTAATGAGTTCCTGGACTTCTGCAGGCATCTTCTTCAGATGAAGAGATCCACCAGCAGAGTGATCCAATGACATCTTGGATAATTCAGACAGACCATCATAGAATATACATAGGATGCTCCATTCTGAAAGCATGTCAGAAGGACACCTTCTGATCAATTACTTGTATCTTTCCTAAGCTTCATAGAGGGATTCACCTTCCTTCTGTTTGAAGGTTTGGACTTCCACTCTAAGCTTGCTCAACTTTTGAGGTGGAAAGAATTTGGCCAAGAAGGCATTGATCAACTTTTCGCAAGAGTTCAGGCTTTCTTTAGGTTGTGAGTCCAACTATATCCTAGCTCTGTCTCTTACAGTAAAAGGGAAAAGCATAAGCCTATAGACCTCAGGATTAACCCTATTGGTCTTAACAGTGTCACAGATTTGCAAGAATTCAGCTAAGAACTGATGAGGATCTTCCAATTAAAGTCCATGAAACTTGCAATTCTGCTGCATTAAAGAAACTAATTGAGGCTTAAGCTCAAAGTTGTTTGCTCCAATTTCGATAGAAGTCAGAAGTTGGTGCAGTAAAGTCACCAAGCACCTTCCTTGTATCTCCACCATTGTTGTTATTTTCGGCTGCCATAACTTCTTCTTTTTCAAAAATTTCTGTTAGGTCCTCTCCAGAGTGTTGTGTTTTAGCTTTTCTTAGCTTCCTCTTTAGAGTCCTTTCAGGTTCAGGATCAGCTTCAACAAGAATGTTCTTATCCTTGTTCCTGCTCATATGAAAAAGAAGAGAACAGAAAAAGAAGAGGAATCCTCTATGTCACAGTATAGAGATTCCTTTATGTGAGTAGAAGAATAGAAGAACAGAATAAAGAAGGAGGAAGAAATTCAAACACAGAGAGGGGGAGAGGGTTCGAATTAATTAAAAAAAAAGAGAAATAATTTTGTTTTTATTTTAATTATTGGTTATTATTCAAAAATATTAAAAGAAATAAAATAAAATTAGAATTTAAAATAATTAGTTAATTAAAAAGAATTTTGAAAAAGTGGTTAGTGGTTTTCGAAAATTAGAGAGAGAGAAAGGTAGTTAGGTGGTTTTGAAAAAGATAAGAATTAGTAAACTTTTAAAATCAAACAAAAAGTCAAGTAGTTAATTGAAAAAGATTTGAAAGTAATTTTTGAAAAGATAAGAAGTCAGAAAAAGATTTGAAAAGGAAATTAAAAATATTTGATTTTTGAAATTAAAGTTGATTACTTGACTAACAAGAAACTAAAAGATATGATTCTAGAATTTAAAGATTGATCCTTTCTTAATAGGCAAGTAACAACTTGAAAATTTTTGAATGAAAACATTAATTGTTAGCATTAATTTAAAAAATATGAAATAAAAATAAGGAGAAGATTTGGAAAATTTGTTTAAAATATTAAGAAGAAAAATGAAAAAGATTTGATTTTTGAAAAAGTTTTGAAAAGATAGAATTTTTAACTTGAAATTTTGACTTGACTAACAAAAAACAACTAAATTTTAAAAAAAAGTTTGACGAAATCAAACCAAAATTTCGAAATTTATTGGTAAAATAAGAAAAAGATATTATTTTTTTATTTTTGAATTTTTAATGAGGAGAGAGAAAAACAACAAAATCACACCAAACATAAAATTTAAGATCAAAATGAATAATGCATGCAAGAACACTTTGAATGTCAAGATGAACACTAAGAACACTTTGAAGATCATGATGAATATCAAGAACATGTTTTTGAAAATTTTTAAGAAAAGAAAAACATGCAAGACACCAAACTTAAATATTTTTAAACTTTAGACACTAATAACTCAAAAATGCATATGAAAAACAAGAAAAGACACAAAACAAGAAAAATTAAAGATCTAACAAAGAAAATCATTAAGAACAACTTGAAGATCAAGAAAGAACACAATGTATGAGTTTTCAAAAATCTAAGAAAAATTAAAAACATGTAATTGACACCAAACATAAAATTTGACACTAGAATTGAACAAGAAACATAAAATTTTTGGTTTTTTATGATTTTATTAATTTTTTTGGTATTTTTCGAAAATTGTTTTAGAAAAAGAAAACAAAGGGATACAAAATTTTTAATAAGAATTCCAGGAATTATGCAATGTTAGTCTAAAGCTTCGGTCCAAAAGAATTAGATGTGGCCAAACAGCCAGCCAAGCTTTAGCAGAGCATTACATACAACAGCCAAATTGATGGGAACCAAAAGGCTCTGCAAAGATAAGTGGAAAGCTCAGTCCAACAGATTAGACATGGCTTAACAGCCAGCCAGGCTTCAACATATCTTATGAAACTCTAGAATTCATTCCTAAAAATTCTGAAGAACAAATATTTTTTTTTGAATTTTTCGAAAACCATAAATTTTTTTTGAATTATTTTTCGAAAATAAAAATAAAAATAAAATGCTTAAACATAAAATAAAATTACATAATCTAAGCAACAAGATGAACCGTCAGTTGTCCAAACTCGAACAATCCCCGGCAACGGCGCCAAAAACTTGGTGTACGAAATCGTGATTCACACTTTTCACAACTCCGCACAACTAACCAGCAAGTGCACTGGGTCATCCAAGTAATACCTTACGTGAGTAAGGGTCGATCCCACGGAGATTGTCGGCTTGAAGCAAGCTATGGTCATCCTTGTAAATCTCAGTCAGGCGGATTCAATTGGTTATAAGGTTTTGATAATTAAAAGATAAATAAAACATAAAATAAGATAAAGATACTTATGTAATTCATTGGTGGGAATTTCAGATAAGCGTTTGGAGATGCTTTGTTGCTTATGAACCTCTGCTTTCCTATTGCCTTCTTCCAACCATGCGTGCTCCCTTCCATGGCAAGCTGTATGATCCTCTCGGATGAAAAATACCAGGTACGATCTCTGCACGGCTAATCAACTGTCGGATTTCTCGTCTCGGATGAAAAATACCATGTATAGCTACCGCACGGCTAATGATCTGTCGATTCCCACTAGCGTCGGAATAGAACCCTTGTCCTTTTGCACACTGTCACTTGCACCCAACATTTTCAGGTTTGAAGCTCGTCACAGTCATCCCTTCTCAGATCCTACTCGGAATACCACAGACAAGGTTTAGACTTTGTGGATCTCAGGAATGCTGCCAATGGTTCTAGCCTATACCACGAAGGTTCTAATCAAAGATTCAGATGCTCTGTTGTTAGGAGAGATGATGTGAATCATTGATTAGAAACCCAAGAGAATATACTCCGACTATCGTCCAATGACTATATTGAACATCATGTAGACCGCTTGTGGTTGTCAAGCACGCGGATCTTGGCTAAGCGAGCAACAAAGATAGTCGGTGATTGTCACGGGTCACCCCTTTATTCTGACTTAACTTAATTAAGTACAAGAGTATATCCTGTAGAAGAAGTAGGCGTGAATTGAAAGAAAAACAATAGTACTTGCATTAATTCATGAAGAACAGCAGAGCTCCACACCTTAATCTATGGGTTGTAGAAACTCCACCGTGGAAAATACATAAGTAAAAAAGGTCTAGGCATGGCCGTGAGGACAGCTCCCAAACGTGAACAATGGTCTATGATCGCATAAGCTCTCTGATGTAAAATAAATCTCTAAAAGTAGTTTTTATACAAAACTAGTAACTAGGGTTTACAGAAAATGAGTAACTGAGTGCAGATAGTGCAGAAATCCACTTTCGGGGCCCACTTGGTGTGTGCTTGGGCTGAGCATTGATGCTTTTTCGTGCATAGGCTGTTTCTGGAGTTAAACGCCAGCTTGGGTGCCAGTTTGGGCGTTTAATTCCCATTTCGGTGCCAGTTTGGACGTGTTACGCTAGAAAGTTTTAGGCTGGCCTTGGAAGCCAGATTGGGCCATCAAATCTCGGGCAAAGTATAAACTATTATATATTGCTGGAAAGCCCAAGATGTCAACTTTCCAACGCAATTGAGAGTGCGCCAATTGGGCTTTGGTAGCTCAAGAAAATCCACTACAAGTGCAGGAGGGTCAGAATCCAACAACATCTACAGTCCTTTTTCAGCCTCTGAATCAGATTTTTGCTCAAGTCCCTCAATTTCAGCCAGAAAATACCTGAAATTACAGAAAAACACACAAACACATAGTAAAGTCCAGAAATGTGATTTTTGAATAAAAACTAATAAAAATATAATAAAAAGTAGCTAAAACACACTAAAAACCATGTAAAAACAATCCCAAAAAGGGTATAAATTATCCGCTCATCATATCCCAAGGACACTCATTAGTGATGGTGAAAGTCACTTTTGTAACAGACAACTTGACTCACTTCTGCAGAGGTATGGAGTCCGTCATAAAGTGGCAACCCCTTATCACCCTCAGATAAGTGGACAGGTTGAGGTTTCCAACAGGAAACTCAAGAGGATTCTAGAGAAGACCATCAGTGTCTCAAGGAAGGACTGGTCTAGGAAGCTTGATGATGCTCTCTGGGCATACCAAACAGCTTACAAGACTCCTATTGGCATGTCTCCTTATCAATTGGTCTATGGTAAAGCCTGTCACTTGCTAGTGGAGCTGGAGTGTAACGTCCCGTACAGCAAAATACCTTGCTTAAGTCAGGGTATTTCTACTAGAAGGAACATTACGTAACCTTTTCTAGTATTAACTACTTAATTATCAAGCCTTTGTATCGAGTTCGTGTTTCAATTTTAAGAAAATGCCAAAAAATTTTGTTTTTATTCATTAAAGTCATGTTTCAAAGATTTCCAACAAATAATAATTACATAAATATTATTAATAATAATTCTGATACAAAAAAAAACAAATGAAACTCAAATACAATATACCAAACTTACCCCTCTATATAAAATAAAATCTCAAGGGACAACAGCGAGGGGACTGATGTCATGAAAACTGTCTCTCAACAATTTTCTACCGGCAAGTGCACCGGATTGTTGTAAAGTAAAACCCACTGTAGAGTGAGGTTGAATCCCACAAGGATTGGTTGGTTGATCAATGTTAATTGGAGAATTGTTCTAGTTGAACCAAATTCGAATTGAAATTGGGATCGCAGAATGTAAATTGGCGGGAAACTTAAATTTCAAGAAATTAAATGAACAAAAATTAAATTGCAGAATGTAAGAGCAGAAAGTTAAATTACAAGAAATTAAATGGCAGACGCTTAAATTGCAAGAAATTAAATGGGAATGGGGATTAAGCATGATATTAAAGAGCAGAATATAATGAGAATGAGTAAGATCAGAGAAGGGAAAGATCATTGGGGTCAGGAGATGTTATAATTCTCCGGATCAAATTCATTTTCATCTCTTCCTCAATTAATGCATTCATTGATCTCCTTGGCAATCTTAGGTGATTGGATCCCAATTCCTTGGCAATCCAATCTCTCTAAGCATGAACAATTTCCCAATTCCTTAATTTAAGTGCTCATGGGAAGAGATGAGGTATGGTCACTGATTATATCACACATATTCATAGATCAAAGTGTTGGTAGGATTACATGTCATGATATCCATCCAAACCCAAATCTAATCCAATGTGAGAAAGAATTTCTAGCATGATCTCCTCATTCCTCTTCCAAGGTTTAGAGGAGATCCAATTATAGGAAGCTTCTTTTCCAAGACAACTATCCACAAGGATGAAGAACGAAAGCTTTCTAGCAAGATCAAGAGAAAAGAACGAAGAAGAAGTATGAAAACTAATATTGATCCAATGAATTACACAGAGCTTGATGACAAGACTTTTGTGTGGTTTAGAATTCACAATAAATTCTCATTGCAAGTATAGTTTCTAAACCAAACAATAATTCTTTCATACAAAAGATTGTTTGTCACAAGTACAAACCCCTAAAATCTATAAACCGAAGTATTAAACCTCGGGTCGTTCTCCTTAGGAATTGCAACAAAGTGTCTTGTCATTGGTTATGAAGTATATTTGGGGTTTTTGAGTTAAGGAACAAAGAATGTAAATTGCAAAAGAAATAAACTAACAACTAAGAAAGCTCTTAGCAAGATATGAGAACTAGAAGTTCTATCCTAGTTATCCTCCTCAATTGTGACCACAATTGTCCATTGCTACCACTTAGTTAACCTCTAATCATGGAGGAAAGTTAAGTGGATGAATCAACTTGATTCCACAAGTCTTAGCTAACTCCCAAGGGAAAGACTAACTTTAGTGGTATCCAAATCAATTAGCAACTTCTAATTATCAATCAACAAAGGAATTAGATAACTCAAGCATCACTAATTACTCTACCAAAGCCAAGAGGAGAAACTTCTATACTAAAATCCAACAAAGCATTTCATCAAACACTTGGAAGGTATAAAAGAAAGGAAAAGTAAATTGGCAACAACAAAGAAGTCTCACAACAATTATTGCAAGGAATTAATAACAACAATCAAAGGAAACACAATTATTATGAATTACCTCATATTGAATTGAAAGAAAAGAGAAGGAAAAAGAGTAGATCTACAACAAAATATAGAAGCAACATAAATGAAATTACAACAAAAGAATAGAGGAATCATGAATGTAACAACATAGAATTGAGAGGTAGAAGAAGAAGAAAGCAGGAATTGAAACCTACATCTAGATTATTGAACTAAACCTAATCCTAATTCTAATCCTAGAGAGAAGTGAGAGCTTCTCTATCTAAAACTAACTTTCTCTCCAAAAATTAAACTAAACTAAACTAATGTGTGAAATTATCTTAATTCCCCTTCAATCCTTGGCTTAAATAGCATCAGAAATGAGTTGGATTGGGCCCACAAGGCTTTAGAATTCGCTGGCCATGAGTTGCATTAAGTGAATTATGTGCATCCATCGATGCGTATGTGTACCGTGCGCATGTGCGTCCATATGCGAACTGATACCATGGAAAATATTATATCGTTTCGAAGCCCCAGATGTTAGCTTTCTAACGCAACTGAAATCGCATCATTTGGACTTCTGTAGCTCAAGTTATGGTCATTTAAGTGCGAAGAGGTCGGCTTGACAGCTTTTGCGATTCCTTCATTTCTTCATGATTTCTCCATTTTTACATGCTTTTCCTTCATTCCCTTGATCCAATCTTTGCCTCCTGAATCTGAAATCACTTAACAAACATATCAAGGCATCTAATGGAATCAAAGGTAAATCATGATTAAACAATTAAGGACCTAAAAAACATGTTTTCACTCTTACGCACAATTAAGGGAGAATTTACAAAACCATGCTATTTCATTGGATAAACGGGAGAAAGGTTGACAAAACCCTCTAAATTCAACACAAGATAAACCCTTAATATGGGGTTTATCAACCTCCCCACACTTAAACCAAGCATGTCCTCATGCTTAAACCAAGAGAAAGCAAAGGATATCAACATTTATTCAACGAGGTCTAACTAAATGCACCCTACCTATATGCAACTATCTACATGAATGCAACTAAATGCAAAATAATTCTACCTACTTGGTTAAAAATAAATTAATCCTCCAAGACATACATGCACAAGTAGGACTAAGGTCCCATGACGACTCATGAATCCTACCAATTTAAATATTAATATGAAGTTCAAGTAGACCTGCAAGAAGAATGCTCATGAAAGCCGGGAATCAAGGAATTGAGCATCGAACCCTCACCGGAAGTGTTTGCACTCTAGTCGCTCAAGTGTGTAGTGTCGATTCTCTCAATTCTTCCCTAATCATGCTTTCTAAGATTTGTTCTTCTTCTAACAATCAACATTTATTCAATGCATGCATACAAGTATCATGAGGTCTTTTCATAGGTTGTAATTGGGCTAGGGTCAAGGTAGGATGCATATATGGTTAAGTGAGCTTGAAATTTGAATCTTTGATAAGCTTAAACTTCCCACCTAACCTATGACATCCTGTATAATTTCAAAGCTAACCTAACTACCCATTTTTCTCACTTTTTCACATACTCATGTATTCCTTTTCATTTCACAACACTTATGCATTGACCCTTATTGAGCTTTGCTTTAGGGCATTTTGTCCTATTTTATTTCTTTCTTTTTCTTTGTTTCTTTCTTTTTCTATATTTTTTTTTCTTTTCCATATTGTTTTTTTTCTATTTCTCATTTTTTTTCTATATACAAGATCATCAATGCTTAAGGTTTTACATTCATTAAACATGATCATGTACCCAATTCCCAATTTCTACAATAAAAATACAAAACTACCCTTTTATTCACCTAATGTTCTAAGATTTCCCACACTTAAATGACACACACACACACTAGCCTAAACTAATCAACGATCCAAATTAAGAACTTTTATTGTTTTCTGCTTTAAGGCTTGTAATGTGCTAAATTAAGAATAAGTGGGTTAATCGTAGGCTCAAATTGGCTAACAATGGATGATAAAAGGTAGGTTATTTGGGTAAGTGAGCTAATGAAATGATGGCCTCAATCATATAAATGCACGAATACACAAAATAATGGACATAAAGAATCAAACAAATCAAAGATCACAATTATAGAAAGAGAACAATGCACACAAGAAGGGAAAATAAGTGGTTATAAGATGTAACCACGCCATTAGGCTCAAATCTCACAAACTTATGTTCTTAGCTCAAAAACCATGTTCCAAAATAAATTCTTTCAAGCAAGTTCAACAAAAAGTTTTCAAATTGGTAGGTTGCCCTAAAAAGATTTTCTTGGAAAAGAAATCATCACCCTGACCAAGTAGTCCTAATAAGAAAGAAGTGGTAAAAATATGTACAAATTCTAACTAACATGCAACCTATCATGCAATGCAACAACTATCTAACGAACAAAATAATAAAAAAAATTTGGTGTTGAAAAGGAAATTGTTACCCATGGAGATCGGTCAAACAACCTCCCCACACTTGAAGATTGCACCGTCCTCGGTGCATGCAAAGAAGAGCAAGGTGGATAGGTTGCTACAATTGATGAGCTTCTTCAAAGGGCTGTGCGGATGACTTGTTCGTTGCCCCATCTCAAAGCTTTTCCTTTTCCTCCTTTCTTGGTGGCCAACATAAAGGGAGAGAAAAAGAAAGAAAATTAAGCCTATAACAAAGATATCAAAGCAAAGAGAACATAGGCGGGGGCTAATGCCAAATAAGGGTAAGGTTCTCACTACATGGTAGCTACAACATGTGAGTGAGAGAACAATATAGGCTAAGGTATATGAATTAACACTTGATGCAAGAGTAAAATCAAAGCATGAAGAACATATTGAGCAACAAGTTCAAATAAGAAAGAGTGGGTCATGAAAAAAAATATTAGGTCATATCAATGCACAAAGACACAAGAGTCATACAAGATTAAGCATTGATTTAAAAGTTTCATCACTCAATAAAATCAAACAAGTCAAAAAGCACCAAAATAATGCAAGAAAGTCTCAACGATTGAATAGAAAAATTCAACACCATTATGAAAATAAGAAACTTAAAAAAAAAGAAAATTACAACAAGCTATAAAATCAAAATTAAAATGCAATGAATGAAAGTAAGCAAATGTAATAAAAGAAAATGGAAGAAAAGAAAAAAAAAATTTTTTAATATTTTATTTATTTATTTTTTTTATTAAAAAAATTTTTTTTTTCAAGAGAGGAAGAAGAAAGGTAGAAAGAAAAAAGAAGAAAAGGAGAAAGAAGAAGAAAGGAGAAAGGAGAAAGGAGAAAAATAGGGTGCAAATCCACGCGTACGCGCGCATGACGCGCGCGCGTCGATGGCTTTTTTTTTTTTTAAGAGTGATTCGTACGCGTCATGCACGGGTACACGCGAGTGGTTTTGTGCCAAAGGCACAATGCGCGCACAGCGTTCGCACAACTCTCGGATTTTGGGTTTGGGGTGGAATTTCTCAATCCACGCATACGCGTACATGGCGCGTGCGAGCGGATAGGCGAAAATGCTTGATGCACACGTACGCGCAGATGACGCTTTTTTTTTTGAAAATTTTTCTTTGTTTTTGCACCTATCCAAGCATTCCAAACCTCCAAACAACTACCAAAACACCATAAAATCTTATTTAACATAATAAACTACCAAACAAACTCAACAAATCAATCAAAACATGAAATTAAACTATTTTAACCAATATGTGCAAAAAAAAAAAAGAAAAAAAGAAAGATTTTACCATGGTGGGGTGTCTCCCACCTAGCACTTTTGTTTATTGTCCTTAAGTTGGACTTATGGGGAGCTTCTTATCAAGGAGGCTTGTGCTTGAAGCTATCTTTGAACATCCACCAATGCTTGAATCTCCAATAAGCTCCATTCTTCAAAGTTAATATCTTCAAGCCTTGATGGAGTTTTGCGCAAGCTATGAGCTCCCAAATTTGATTTCCCTTGTGCGATCCGGGATCCCACACTTTATTTTCACACCCGTCTTGAAGTTGATCATTATTAGTCCATCCGGGTTGCATGACTTTAGAATTCTCATATAAGTGACCAAACAACTTCCTAGACTCATGCAGTTTGGTTCTCCACCAATCATTACTATATAACTTTGAGCATGCAACCATCATGAACTTAGAACGATGTTTCCAACCGCTACACAACTCTCGTCTACTTTTAACTCCACAAAGAGCTCTAAGTTGACCATCATTTTAAATCAAACCATATTCAAGTGAAAAAGTAAAGCTTAGGGATAAGAATTTTATCCACTTGAATATTGTGTAGGATGGTGATTTGGGGAGGGAGACCTCCCCACACTTAGACAATGCGAGGTCTACTTCTTTAGGCTCTTATTTAGTTGTTTCCACGTCTTCGCAAGCTTCTTCGATTTCAACCTTTCTGCCTTGGTAGCTCTCTTCCGATTTACTCTCTTCTTCATTTCTCACCAAGGATATGGGAGGTTGTGCACATTCTTCTATAATTGCAACTTCATGTCCAATAGGAAAGGATTCAATTGTAGATAGAAATTCATCCATGATTGAATCCATCTCTTGATAAACCTTTTCCAAGTCTCCAACTATGATATGCCTTGGAGGTTGCACACCCTCCTCAACATCAATATCAAGCTTCTTGGAGGAGTACTCCATGATGCTACATTCCCATGGACTTTCAACATCTCCCAAATCTTCAACCACTTCTTCCTTTTTTTCAATGATCATAGGCTCCTCCAATTGCTCTAATACAAAATAACGTCCCTCATTTCCCACCGGAGTATCCAATCTCTCCTTCATTCTATGATCTTCAATTGATTCTTCACATGTGGTTATGGAAGCACCTTGAGTGTTCAAGCATTTATAGGCTAAAGTATGCACTATCTTGGTCAAGTTAGTCACAAACTCTAGGGTGTTCCTTTGCATATCCGCTTGTCCTTGAAGTAGCAAGGTGAGAGAATCATCTATTGGGGCTTAGGGTGGATAAGAGGGCTCATCATTTTGGAGAGAGGGTTCATAGTAGGAAGGTGGTTCTTCTTGGTAAGGGTATGGAGATAGTGTGCATTGAGGTGGTTCATGGTAGTAATCTTGATAAGGTTGTGGTGGTTCCAAAGGTTCTTGCTCATAATGGTCATAAGAATATGGTATGGGTGATTGGTCATGTGATGGATATGGATCATAGGAAGGTGTTTGGTAATGAGAGGCTTGTGAGAATGGTTGAGGTTCATGCTGAGGATAAGAGTCATAGGCATATGATGGTGGTAGTTGATTGTCATAAAAAGATTCACCATTGCCATTGAATTGACATGCATTAGGATGGGAATTATACCTAAAAGTATTCGGAGGTTGTTGCCAATAGGGGTAATCAATTCCTTGAAGCTCCTCCCATCTTGAAGTGTTCCATCCTTGACACATGTTGTTATTGAAGTTCACATTTCCTACAACACAATGAGAACCAAACTCATAGCCAAAATGAGAATTCATGATAGTAAGAGAAAATGAAACAAAAATCAAATAAGAAGAAAGGAAATTAAATCCTAAAACTAGCAAGAACTAACAAAGAGGAAAAAGGAAAACATATTCATAATATTCACATATATACAATAACCAATAACACAACACCATTGCAATTCCCCGGCAACAGCGCCATTTTGATGACAAGACTTTTCTGTGGTTTAGAATTCACAATAAATTCTCGTTGCAAGTATAGTTTCTAAACCAAACAATAATCCTTTCATACAAAAGATTGTTTGTCACAAGTACAAACCCCTAAAATCTATAAACTAAAGTATTAAACCTCGGGTCGTTCTTCCTAGGAATTTCAACAAAGTGTCTTGTCATTGGTTATGAAGTATATTTGGGGTTTTTGAGTTAAGGAACAAGGAATGTAAATTGCAAAAGAAATAAACTAACAACTAAGAAAGCTCTTGGTAATATATGAGAACTAAAAGTCTTATCTTAGTTATCCTCCTCAATTGTGACCACAATTGTCCATTGCTACCACTTAGTTAACCTCTAATCATGGAGGAAAGTCAAGTGGATGAAACAACTTGATTCCACAAGTCCTAGCCAACTCCCAAGGGAAAGACTAACTTTAGTGGTATCCAAATCAATTAGCAACTTCTAATTATCAATCAACAAAAGAATTAGATAACTCAAGCGTCACTAATTACTCTACCAAAGCCAAGAGGAGAAAATTCTATACTAAAATCCAACCAAGCATTTCATCAAACACTTGGAAGGCATAAAAGAAAAGAAAAGTAAATTGGCAACAACAAATAAGTCTAACAACAATTATTGCAAGGAATTAATAACAACAATCAAAGGAAACACAATTATTATGAATTACCTCATATTGAATTGAAAGAAAAGAGAAGGAACAAGAGTAGATCTACAACAAAATATAGAAGCAACATAAAGGAAATTAGAACAAAAGAATAGAGGAATCATGAATGTAACAACATAGAATTGAGAGGTAGAAGAAGAAGAAAGCATGAATTGAAACCTAGATCTAGATTATTGAACTAAACCTAATCCTAATTCTAATCCTAGAGAGAAGTGAGAGCTTCTCTCTCTAAAACTAACTTTCCCTCCAAAAATTAAACTAAACTAAACTTATGTGTGAAAGTATCTTAATTCCCCTTCAATCCTTGACTTAAATAGCATCAGAAATGAGTTGGATTGGGCCCACAAGGCTTTAGAATTCGCTAGCCATGAGTTGCATTATGTAAATTGTGTGCATCCATCGACGCGTATGCGTACCTTGTGCGTGCGTGTCCCTATGCAAAATGCAACCATGACAAATCTTATATCGAAGCCGCGGATGTTAGCTTTCCAACACAACTAGAGCTGCATCATTTGGACCTCTGTAGCTCAAGTTATGGTCATTTAAGTGCGAAGAGGTCAGCTTGACAGCTTTTGCGATTCCTTCATTTCTTCATGAGTTCTCCATTTTTACATGCTTTTCCTTCATTCCCTTGATCCAATCCTTGCCTCCTAAATCTGAAATCACTTAACAAACATATCAAGGCATCTAATGGAATCAAAGGTAAATCAAGATTAAACAATTAAGGACCTAAAAAGCATGTTTTCACTCTTAAGCACAATTAAAGGAGAATTTACAAAACCATGCTATTTCATTGGATAAATGGGAGAAAGGTTGACAAAACCCTCTAAATTCAACACAAGATAAACCCTAAATATGGGGTTTATGAGAGCTCCCTAACCCAATGAAAGGGGTTTAGTTGTTCATAACTCCAAAAATGGAAAATGAAAATGAAAAGTACATTGCAGAATTAAAAAAGTTGCAGAGAAAGTAAAATTGGACAGAGTTTCAGTACTCTCTGTAATCCTCCCCTTCTAACTTAAATTCTAAGCTATTTATACACTTTCTTCAATTGATCTCTGAGGCTTGCATGTGGGCCTTGGCCTTTTGTTGAAGCAGATTCAACTAGCTCGCCATGGTGTTAAAGATGGACGTTGGCTAATTAACGATTCTGCCCAAATTCTGAAGTTGCTGGTAGTGACGTTTGCCTCATAGTTAGGGAGCCAACGTTACGTTCAACATTGCTGACTTGTGTGTGCGCGTACTACCCTGTGTGCGCGCACCCCTTTGAGTTTTTCTTGCTGTGCGTACGCACACCATGTCGTGCACACGCACACTAGGCTTTTTGTGCAACTTGAATTTTGAAGAGCTACCAAAGACGTTGGACCAAGCGTTGGGTGCAAACGTTACTGCAAATGCTAGGACTTGTGCGTACACACACTGCTGTATGTGTGTGCACACTTTTTTTTCTCCTTGTGCGGGCGCACACCATGCCATGCGTACGCACAAATAGTAGAACTCCCAGCTCCAGTTTTTGATCCTCTGAAGTGGACGTTTGACCCAGCGTTGGACTGGCAATGTTGCCTCCAACATTGCTGCTCGTGCGTGCACACACTGCCTTGTGCGTACGCACACTTATGAATTTGTCTTCTTATGCGTACTGATAAACCCCAATTTTGTGGTTTATATTGTGTAGAATTTGGGGGGTTTTGTCAATATTTCTCACACTTATTCACAAGAATTGCATGGTTTTGTGTTCTCTTCCTAATATTGCTTCATGATGAAAAACATGCTTCTTTTGCCTTAAAATTACTATATTTTGATCCCCTTTTATTACCATTCGATGCCGTGACGTGTTTGTTGAGTGATTTCAGAATTAATAGGGCAAGAATGGCCTAGAAGAGAGAAAGAAAGCATGCACAAGAGGAAGGAACATGAAGATTTAGATTTTGGGAGTTTCAGCATGGGCGCGCGCGCACCTCGCGCGCACGCGTGGATGTGGACAGCTGGAAGCAGCGCGCAAAGATGGACGCATCCACGTAGATTAGAAAAATCCACACTGGTGCGCACGCGTACATGGCGCGCACGCGTGGATCAAAGCAATCGGTGCGTACGCACGCATGGCGCGTACACGTGATAAGCTTCATGTGACCTCATTAAAGAAATTTGTGCCTGGCAATTTCTAAGGCTCAAGAGGACCAAATTCAAGCTGGTTCTGCATGGAAAAGATCCAAGGATGCTAGGGGAAAAGGGGGGATCATTCATTTTACACTTAGACACAATTTTTAACTAGTTTTTGGTTCTTGTTCTTCTAGAGAGAGAAACCCTTGTTCCTCTCTTGATCTAGCTTTAATTTGATCTTCCCTTATTGAATTCTGAATTGGATCTTGTTAATTACTAGTTTTAATTGCTTAATTTGAATTCCTTAGCATAATTTTGTTTAGATCTTGTGTTAGTTTTATGTATTCTTGTCAATTGTCATTTTATACCCATTTATGAATCTTGTGAATCTTGACTTGCTAATGTTACATTGATGATTTTCATGATTAATTGTGTTGTTTGAATGATTGTATGTTGATAATTGTTAGTGGGTACTTGTTAGTTTCAATTTAATTGCAATTTGAATATGTCTTTTATTAATGCTTACCATGTGTTTGATGAATTGTTTCCTTTGATTATGGAGTAGTTCTCTTTACTCTTGGCCTAGCCTTAGGGAATTTGATAAACTTGAGTCATTGGGTCTAATGGATTTGATGATTTGGGAACCCTTAGTGGTCAATTTGATAGCCATTGACACTAGCCTACTACTAAGTCAATTAGTAGTTAGGTTGGACCTTATGGGTTGATGTTGACTAAACCATTTAACATACTTCAAGTATAGAAGTAGAATTAATGAGTTTGGTTCCTCATAATTGTCAAGATATGGTTATTAGACAAGGATAGTGACCCCAATTCCCATGTCTAGCCAAAAGTTGCTTTATTATTTATATTTAAAAACCCAAAATTCCTAGTTACTTTGTCTTAATCATAGTATTCGTCTAGTTTTAGAGTAGATTTATATTGGATGTTATCTTATTAGTTTGGAATTGCTCACATCTTGCTTTAGTTATTTGAATTAGTTTCTTGCACTTCAAGATTACTTGCTTGTTAAGATTTCCAGTTTAAATTCTTGCTCATGACTCACAACCCCAGAATTCTAACCAATGTTGATGCACATGTTTGCCCATTCCTTGTGAGACGACCCGACGTTTGAATACTTCGGTTATTTTTATTGGGGTTGAACTTGTGACAACCAATTCCTTTCGAAATTTGATTCGCAGATTATTTGTCGGTTGATGGCTATACTTGCAACGCAAAAACCTTGTGAAATTCCTTATTGACGGTACCCGTGATATCAAATTTTCGGCGCCGTTGCCGGGGAATGGTTGCAACATATGCCTAGATATTGGTTATGTGAATATTGTAGATAGTTTACTTTCTTTCAATAATTAGCTATAGTATAGATTTCTTTTGTATGTGTGCTATGACTCCCAAGTTTGATGACTCGGTCTCAACCGAATTCTAGTTTAGCCGAGTTTGACCTTGAGATTGAAAGAACCTTGTTACACACTCGGCAAGCTAGACGGCGGTTGGACTATACGGCTAGTACTTCAGCCTCTCTTGAGGAACATACCGAATCACTAGACGGTACCGAGAGTGACTTGGAGTTCGCTACTTCCTATTCTTCTGTTGGCACTACTAATACATCTTTGCATCCCATAGGTGAACCATACATGTCGGAGCCATGACGGATCACTTTGCATGAGCAAAGAGCTCCGGTTATCATACTTCAACCTTTGCAAGCAAGGTATCCTAACCTTGACCCAAACTTTGAGTTGAAGAGTAGCTTGATACATCTACTTCCTAAGTATCATGGGTTGCCAGGTCAAGACCCCATCTGACATCTAAAAGACTTTCAAGTTGCTTGTTCTACGGCTCAAAGGCATAGAGTCGATGAGTTGGCTATTATGGTTTTTGCCTTTCATTTCTCTCTTGAAGGGCAAGCAAAGACATGGTTTTATTCGCTACCGGATGAGATTGCGACCAATTGGGATTTCTTGAGAAGAGAGTTTCTAGATAAGTTCTTCCCACCGGAGAAGACCGATTATGTCTGGAAGGAGATCTCAGGATAATGCAAAGGGATCAAGAGAGTTTGTCTGAGTATTGGACTCAGTTCAAGAGGCTATTAGAATCTTGTCCACACCAGATTGAACACTCACTTGCTCATTAGTTACTTCACCGGAGGTCTTTGTGTGGAAGATAGAAGATTGCTCACCGCTTCTAGTGGTGGTTCCCTTTCGAAAAACAAGACAGAGGGAGAAGATTGGAAATTGATAAATGATGTTGTCGAGGCTACACAACATATAAGGGTGAGAAGTAATCCTCTCAAGGGTGTGGTAGAACCGTCCCCTTCCGAAGCAAGCTTAACCAAAGTGCTTAGGGATATGACCACTATCCTCATGCAAATACAAAAAGATCAAAAGAAATACTACTCCATCTAAGCCATCCAAGCCCCACCCCAAGTTAGATCGAACAGAGAGGCTGGTTCTTCTTGGAGAGAAACTTGACAGAGGTCAATGCTTCCTGGGTCAGAGAGTTTTACTGTAACTATTTCAAGACTTCTCTGGATGCAGTGCACCTTCGAGGGAAACAGATATTGGTAACTGAGGAAGCCATTGAAGACATCCTCCACCTTCAGCCTAAATCAGATCAGCCTGACGGTTACCACAAGGCTGAAGAGGACATGCGCTTTATGAGATTTGACTGGGATGCTGTCAAGCAGAGGATAGCCCTTGATCCTACTGTCCCATGGGTCATGGGAAAGAACACAGCAATGCCTAAGGGAATCAAGCTAATGTATCTGAATGATGAGGCTCGGCTCTGGCACCAGATCTTGAGCAACTTTGTTATGCCGAGCACCCATGAGACGGAGCTGCCTGCTGCTATGATCACCCTCATCTGGTGTATGATGGAGGGTAAGCACCTGTATCTTCCATGCTTTATCAGGCATTACATGGCCAGGGTCTATGTTAGAGGTACTCTCCCTTTCCCTTATCTGATCACCCAGCTAGACCGTCGAGCTGACATGACTTGGGAGCTTGCTGATGAGAAGCCACCTGCTGCAGACTACAAGAAGATTATCCCTCACAGCAGGAAGTTTCAGGCTTTAGGCTATAGACCTCCATTCCTCCCCACTTCTGGTGTGGCTGCCACATCTTTAGCTGCCCCTTCTGCCTCCACTGCTGCACTAGCCTCATCCACTGCCCATCCACCTGCCCCTGAGCCCATTTATCATTTGGTGTATCGACTCTTCACCCGCTTGGATCGTATGGAGCGTCGCAAAAAGCGACGCTATGAGCACCTTAAGTTGATGATCCGATCCGGCGGCGACATCCCCTCCGAGCCTGACACCCCATCTGACACATCTGAGGCGGAGGCGAGCGATCATGCGGAGGAGACACATGCCCAGGCTACGCAGGCAGGACCAGAGCAGGCTGTGCCACAGCAGGAGGAGCCACACCAGATACAGGCTGCAGATCCAGAGATTCCTATACAGTCAGAGCCTCCACTATAGCAGACAGATCCTCCTACCCTTATCCAGTCTGCAGATCTTCAGGCCACCACAGAGACTCTAGCAGCCCATCCTTCCGGAGATGACACTCCTTCACACCCAGCTTGAGTGAGCATCAAGGACGATGCTTTATTTTAAGTGTGGGAAGGTCGCCATCTCTGGCGTATCTTTTTGGTGAACCACTACAGACTCTTTTTATCTTATTGTGTTTATTTTTCTGTATTTTTATCTTTATTTTTATTTTTCAGTACTTATACATTGTTCTTTTCATGTATTTTTACTTTATTTCCGCATTTTGCACTTTAGTTCATATTTTAGCCATTTAGTTTAGTTTGCAATTCTAAACCTATTAGTTATAGAATATGTGGATTAATTAGTATAGTTTACCCTTTTAGCATATAATAGTTTGGTTCAATTGAAAATAAAAGGAAGTAAACTAGAAACTTTAGTAAATCAAAACAATCCACACACCTTGTATATATAGCATTACATGTTAGTTAGTTAACAATATTCCATCAAGGAACAACACTAAGATTTTAAGGGCCAACCTAAGATTTACATTGAAAATAATGGGAACTCTTAATTTTTACTTGCATGACATATATAACTGATATATGATTTTTGAGCTGGAGAACACATAGCCTGTGAGTTTTGAGCTTAATTGTATGGTTACATTCAAACCATAAATTTTATTCCTGTGTGTTTTACCCTTCTTTTTCATTCTGATGTTCTTTACTTTGTTTTAATCTATATGTCCATTATAGAATATAGATACATACCAAGAGATGATTGAGGCCATCATTTGAATTTTTTCTCACTTATCCCAAATGTGCCTACCTTTTACATCACCCTTGCTAGCCTCCTTGAGCTTTTTTATCCCCTCTTGTTCTATAACCACATTACTAGCCTTAAGCAGAAAACAAAATATGAATCCCAAGTTGAATCCTTGGTTAGCTTAAGATAGAAATTGTGCTTTATTTTAACTGTGGGGAATTTTATTGGAACATGGGATGATAGAAACAAAGTAGGAATTTAAAAAGACTAAGCTATTTCAAAAACAAAAATTTGGGAAGCATGCTCATGTGAGATCAAAACAATGGGATTAACATGTGCATTGATTTAAAAAAAAAGTATTTTTACATTATTAAGGGAATACACAAAAAAATTTCCCAAAATGCAAAATAAAAAGAGTCAATGCACATGGGTCAAAAATTTCAAATTTAAAATTAATGTATGAGCTTGCAATCGAAAAGGGAAAATGTTGGGTAAATAGGTTAAGGAACTTTAAAATTATATAAAGTATGTACGTTAGGTGAGATCTTAGACTAATCAAGGATTCACTTATTAGCTCACTTACCCTTATACATATACCCTTACCTTTACCTTGGCCCTATTACAACCTTGAAAAAGACCTCATGATTTTTGTATGTCTGTATTCTATGATTGTTGATTGGTTAGATGAAAAACAAAGTTATAGAAAGTAAGGATAGAAAAATAATAGAGTGATTAACCCAATAAATACTGAGTGACTAGAGAGTAAACACAAAATCCAGTGAGGGTTCAATAGCTCATCACCATATATCTCTGCTTAATTGTTAATTGTCTTGCAAGTTTGTGAAATACTTTTACCCATCTCAATTGTAAAGGTGCTTTAACATTATCTAGGGTTTGGCTATGCATATATGATTCCTTGAGGATATGAATTAATTTAACTACATGTAAACTTTATATACAAGTGAATAATAATTAGAATTGCACGATTCATTTAGGTAGTTGCATTTAGAGTAGATTGCATTGCATGAAATTCCACCACTTTACCTTACTCTTTATCTTGGATTTAGCATGAGGACATGCTATTGTTTAAGTGTGGGGAGGTTGATAAACCCATATTTTATGATGTATTTTGTGCTCAATCTAAGTGATTTATTCAATCCTTCACTCACTTATTCATGTAAATTGCATGCTTTTACTTTTCCTTCCTTATTATGTGGTATATGTGAAAAACATGTTTCCTATGCTTAAAAAAATAATAATTTTAATTACCCTTTATTACCATTCGATGCCGTGATTTGTGTGTTAAGTATTTTCAGATTTTCTAAGGCAGGAATGATTTAAAGGATGGAAAGGAAACATACAAAAATGGAAGGAAAGCACAAAATGGTGTTTTTGAAGAAACTGGCAGCGACGCTAACGCATGGACGACGTGGCCGCATGCCCAGCACGAAAAGGCAGCGACGCGAATGCGTGACTGACGTGGACGCGCGCCTTGAGCAGAACACAGATGATGCGTACGCGTGACCCAAGCGAACGCGTGATAAGAAAAACTCCCAGATGACGCGACCGCGTGACCCACGCGGACGTGTGACAGACGCCACGCACCAGAAACTGCAGAAAACGCTCCCAGCGATTTTTGAAACCCTTTTTGGCCCAGATCCAAGTCCAGAAAACACAGATTAGATGTTATAAAGTGGGGGAATGCATCCATTAATAAAAAGGCCTCCAAGAATTAACTTTTCATAATTTAGATGTAATTTTTAGAGAGAGAGGTTCTCTCCTCTCTCTTAGGATTTAGGATTAGGATTCCTCTTAAAGGAATTAGGATTTCAACTTCTTTATCAAGGTTCAATATTCCTTTTATATTTTTATTTATCCTAATGCTTTTTATTCGTATCTGATTTATGTTGCCAAATTGGCTTATGAACCATTCATGTTATAATTTTCTATTTAATATATTTTGAGGTATTTCAGATTTGACTTTGCTTTGCTTTATATGGATGCTTTTAATTTAATTTAGATATTTTCTTCCGTTTGGCTTTGGTTAAGTAATTGGTAACACTTGAGTTGTCAACCTCAGCAGTGATTGAAATTGGTAGATTACTAATTAATTTGGATCGCTCTAAAGCTAGTCTTCCCACAGGGATTGATTAGGACTTGAGGATTAAGCTAATTAGTCCACTTGACTTAACTGAGTGGGATTAAAACCCAATTCTCATCACATCTGATAAGGATTACTAGGACAGAAATTCCACATTCTTATACCTTTCCAAGAGATTTTATTATTGTTAATTTATTTTACTTGTCATTTAAATTACCTGTTCCTTACTTTCAAAATCTCCCAATTTACAAGACTCATAACCAATAATAAGAACACCTCCCTGCAATTCCTTGAGAAGAAGACCCAAAATTTAAATATTTCAGTTATCAATTTTAAAGGGATTTGTTACTTGTGACAACCAAAACGTTTGTACGAATGGATTTTCTGTTGGTTTAGAAGCTATACTTACAACGTGATCATATTTTTATATTTCTTTAATGATAGAACTTCCGCTCCTCAAAAAAGTATGAAAAATTATATATTAAATCGAAGCACCGGACGTTAGCTTTCCAACGCAACTGGAATCGTGTCGTTTGGACCTTTGTAGCTCAAGTTATGACAGTTTTAGTGCGAGAGGGTCAGGCTGACAGCTTTGCAGTTCCTTCAACTTCCTGTATTCCTTTCACTTTTGCATGCTTCCTTTCCATCCTCCAAGCCATTCCTGCCCTGTAATCTCTGAAAACACTTAACGCACATATCAAGGCATCGAATGGTAATATGAGAAGATTAATAATTAGCAAATATAAGATCAAAGAAGCATGTTTTCAATCATAGCACAAAATCAAGAAGGAAAAAGTAAAACCATGCAAATAGTATGAATAAGTGGGTAAAGAGTTGATAAAAACTACTCAATTGAGCATAAGATAAACCATAAAATAGTGGTTTATCAACCTCCCCACACTTAAACATTAGCATGTCCTCATGCTAAGCTCAAGAGAAGCTATAAAGAAGTGAAGAGGAATGATAGAGAGTATGCAATGCAACCTTTCTATGTGAATGCAACTACATGCAAAATGTTTCTACCTACTTGGTTAAAAGTAAATAAGTCCTCCAAGACAAATATGAATCAAATTCCACTAATTCAATTTACATAATAAAAGACAAGTAAACTTGTAAGAAGATAGCTCATGAAAGCAGGGAATATAGAATCAAGCATTGAACCCTTACTGGTAGTGTATATCACTCTAACTCTCAAGTGTCTAGGGTCAATCACTCTATTCTTCCCTAGTCATGCTTTATAAACTTTATTCTTCATCTAACCAATCAACAAATATTTAGCATACCAATGCAAACATCATGAGGTCTTTTCAGGGTTGTAATGGGGTTGAGGTAAAGGTAAGGATATATATATATATATATATATATATATATATATATATATATATATATATATATATATATATATATATATATATATATATATATATATATATATATAAGGCTAAGTGAGCTAACAAAGTGAATCCTTGATTAGTCTAAGATCTCACCTAACATATACATACTTTATATAATTTAAAATACTTTACCTAGCTACCCAAATTTTTCCCACTTTTGTATTACGTGCTCATGTATCAAACTTATTTTTGAATTTTGTCCCATGTGCATTGATTCTTTTTATTTTGCATTGGGGAAATTTTTGTATACCCTTATTTAATTACTTAAATTTTTTTTTTCAATGCACATGGTAATTTAATTATTTTGATTTCACATGAGCATGCTTCCCAAACCTTGAAATAACTTATTCAATTTAATTCCCTTTTTTTTAGCATCCCATGTTGAAAAGAAGGTAACTAACCCCTGGAAGTCGGTATCGACCTCCCCACACTTAAAGATTGCACCGTCCTCGGTGCATGCTAAGATGTGCAAGTGGATGGGGGTTGTAGTTCCTCACTTGGGGCTCTTTTTGTTCCTGTCATTGCCAATGGTTTGGGAGTAGCTTTCTCTTTACCCTTCTTGGTGGCCATCCTGAAAAGGGAAAAAGAAAGTAACTTTTAAAGCTAAGGGTTAGAGCAAGGAAGATAGCGGGAAAGGTGGTAATCAATGCACAGCAAGGAAGAATGACGTTAACACATGGTCATGACTACATGTGAAAAATCATCAATGGAAATATAGCAAGTGCATATGATGACAATTAAATGCAAGGTGTTTATTGGCATGCTGGCAAAGGCATGAGTAGTATAGATCAAGCATTCAATGTCCAAGTTAGATTACTAAGTCTTTCAAACTAACAACATGTTTGTAATAACAATTATATTTAAATAATATAATATAAAAAGGGTTTTGTGAAAAGCAAGCATTTAGAGTAATAGAATAAAAGAAATCTAAAAATAGTGCACAATGCCATACGGGTTTTTTTCACAAACACATAGCAAGCATGGTAAATAAGCTATTGAAAGTATTAAATTGAACATGCAAGCAACCCTTTAAAAGGCAATATAATTGTCAAACAATTCCTTCAATAATCCACAAAAATATAGAAAATAATGACCCAAATAAATATCTAACACCAATGAAAATAATGCAATGAATGAAAGTATGCAAATAAATTAAATGAAATAGAATGGAAGTGAAGAGGGATGAGAAGTTAAAGAGATGAAGAAGAAGAAAGTAAGAAAGGATAAGAAGAAAGAAGAAAAGTTAGAAGAAATTAGGATTAAAAAAGAAAAGATAAGATAATTGACGTTGATCTGGATAAGTTGTGCGGCGCAGGCGACGCGAACGCGTGGGTTATGCGTTCGCGCGGATAGCGCTTCTATGAAGTGACGCGGACGCGTGGGTCACGCGTTTGCATGGAGTGATTTGTGCCATTAGTGCGAGGGCAGCCTCGCAGTCGCGCAACTCTCTGTTTTAAATGCATTTTGCCAAAAATCTGGGTGACGTGGTCGCGATCGCGTGGTTGGCCTTGTTTTGAAAAACGGCGCAGATGCGTGAGTCACGCGTTTGCGTTGGAGGGCTTGGGCTTCCAGGGCGAGTCCAGCCCCACTCTATCACAACTTGCTGCCATACACCCGTTTTACGTCGATTTTACAAGGCCATGCGAACGCGTGGAAGGCATTTTTCCCACATGACGTGGACGCATTAGCGACGTGGTCGCGTGGATCAATTTGTGCCAAAGGCACGCCTCCAGCCACGCTTTCGCGTGACTCTCTGTTCAATCTTGTTTTCCTCCCAACGCACTTATGACACGGACGGGTCGGCGACGCTGTCGCGTCGCGTGCGATTTTTTTTAATGCATGAAAAAACGCAGAATGCAAAATGCAATGCTGATATGGATGTTATGAATAATTCCAGGTTCAATAAAATAGAATAAAACTAAAAACAAACAAAACGAAATAAAATTAAAATTGAGAAAGGAACGATCATACCATGGTGGGTTGTCTCCCACCTAGCACTTTTAGTTAAAGTCCTTAAGATGGCCACTTGGTGAGCTCCTTGTCATGGTGGCTTGTGCTTGAATTCATCCAAAAATCTCCACCAATGTTTGGAATTCCAGTAGCCTCCGAGATCCCAAACTAGGTGCAGAAAGCCTTCAAGTAAGTTAAAGCAAGTGATAAGGCCGCAAGAGTGTTGATTGCCAGAATGAATTCCGGGGTCCCAAATCTTGCTTTTGCACCCGTCTTCTTGTTGATCATTATGATTCCATCCGGGTGGCAAGCAATTTGAATTCTCGCTAAAGCGGCTAAACAACTTCCTAGACCCATTCAGTTGAGCTTTACACCAACCCTTGCATTTAAACTTTGAGCACATAACCATGTTGAACCTTGCTTGACAACTCCAACCACTAACCATCTTCCTCTTACTCTTAATGCCACAAAGAGCTCTAAGTTGACCATCCGTCCCTAGTAGCCCATATTCAAGTGGAATTAGAAAGCTAAGGGATATGAATTTTACCCACTTGAATGTTGTGAAGGATGATGGCAACTTAGGGGGAGGTATTTCTAATGAATTTGCAAGCTCCACTCCCTTGCGCTCTTCTCTGACAACTTCCACCTCTTTGCAAGTTTCTTCAATATCAACCTCTTCCTCTTGGTAGCTTTCTTTCAATTCAATCTCTTCTTCATTGCTCACCAAGGGCATGGGAGACTGTGCTTCTTCTTCTTTAATCTCCATCTCTTGACTTACCTCTTCCAAGTCTTCAACTATGATATGCCTTGGAGGTTGTACACCCTCTTCAACATCAAATTCAAACTTCTCGGCGGAATCCTGTACAGTTCTCGATTCCCATGGAGGTTCAGCAACTCCTAAATCTTCAACCATTTCTTCCTCTGCAACTATTATGGCTTCGTCCACTTGTTCCAATACAAAGCCATGTTCCTCATTGTCCACCGAAGTTTCTAGTGTCTCCTTCATGCTACGCTCTTCTTTAGATTCTCCACATGTAGCCATGGGAGTACTTTGAGTGCTCAGATGTTGAGAAGCTATTATATTTACTAACTCGGTTAAGGCAGTAGTGAGTTCCAGTACGTCCCTTTGCATCTTCGCTTGCCCTTGAAGAAGACCACGAAGGAAGTCATCCATTGGGGATTGGGGTGGATATGAGGGTTCATTATTTTGGAGAAAGGGTTCATAATAGAAAGGTGGTTCTTCTTGATTAGGATATGGAGATGGTGAATATTGAGGTGGTGGTTCTAGGTGTGGTTCATATGGTGGTTGGTGTGGTGGATATAGGTTAGGGTCATATGGTGGTGTTTGGTGGTAAGGGACTTGTGAGTATGGTGATCCAGAGTTGTGTTGAGGAGATAGTTCATGAGCATATGGTGGGACTTGTTGGAAACTACAAGGGGGTCCACCATAGTCATCATTTTGGTATGCATCACAGAATGGTTATTGGTTATAGTGCATTGGAGGGGGTTGTTGCCAAGAGGGTTAATCAAATCCTTGTGGCTCCTCCCATCTTTGATTTTTCCAACCTTGATGCCTATTTTCATTATAGTTTCCATTCCTTACAACAACATTGGAACCAAACTTAAAGCGATGGGGGTGAGAACTCATAAGAGCAAATAAAAATTAAAAACGAAAATAAAACAAATTTAAATTAAAAGGTTATTGAAATTTAAATTTTGAAGTTGAAAATTAAATTTTGAAATTTGATTTTAAATTTTTGAAATTTGAATTTTGAAATTTGAAATTTGAAATTTGAAATTTGAAATTTAAATATTGAATTTTGAAATTTGATTTTTGAAATAAGATAAGATAAGATTTTGAAAAATATATGATTTTTGAAAAAGATTTGAATTTTGAAATATAAAACTAAGATAAGATAAGATAAAAATTTTAAAATAAAAATCTGAATTTTTTTTTTTGTAAATTTCGAAAATTCAATTAAAATAAAGAGAAAAGATATTTTTGAATTAAATGAGGAGAGAGAAAATAATAAAATGACACCAAACTTAAAATTTTTAGATCAAAACGAAGAAAACAACTAAGAACAACTTGAAGGTCAAGATGAACACAAAGAACAACTTGAAGATCAAGATGAACACCAAGAACAAATTTTTGAAAAAAATTTTTAATAACTAAATAAAAACCAATAACCTGTTAATTTACGAAAAAGAAAAAATAAAAACAAATAAACAAGCAAAAAGCAAATATTTACAATAACCAATAATAAGGCACACGTTAGCAATTCCCCAGCAATGGCGCCATTTCAGAATAAACTCCCGTTGCAAGTATAGTTTCTAAACCAAGCAATCATCCCTTCTTACAAACGTTTTGGTTGTCACAAGTAACAAATCCAATAAAATTTATAAATCGAAGTATTCAAACCTCGGGTCGTCTTCTCAAGGAATTGCAGGGAGGTATTCTTATTATTAGTTCTGGAAAATAGTGTTTTTGGGTTTTGAAAGGTTTGAACAAGAAAAATAAATTGCAGGAATTAATAAATTAATATCTAATAAAACTCTTGGCAAGGTATGAAAATTCGGAAGTCCTATCCTAGTTATCTTTATGAGAATTGAGTTTAATCCCACTTAGTTAACCTTTACGAAAGCAAGGGAAAGTCAAGTGGACTAATTAGTTAGATCCCCAAGTCCTAGCCAACTCCTAAGGAAAGACTAGAGTTAGTGGAATTCAATTCAATTAGCAAAAATAACAATTAACAATCACGATAAGTTTGATAACTCAAGAGCCTCCAGTTAATCAATTAAAGCCAAGAATATAAAAAGCTAAATAAGAATCATAAATCTGAAATATCTCAATTCATATCAAATAGAAAAAATCCTAACATGAATGGTTCATAAGCCAATTTGGCAACACAAGTAATTAAATAAAAGTATTAAAGTGTCTGAAAGTAAAAGAGAAATATAAAGTAAAAGGAATATTGAACCTGAGAGGAAGTTGAAATAATAAGAAATCCTAAATCCTTTAAGAGGAATCCTAATCCTAAATCCTAAGAGAGAGGAGAGAACCTCTCTCTCTAAAAACTACATCTAAATTATGAAAAGTTGTATATATTAAAGCTTGATCATGAATAAATGGATTCCCCCACTTTATAGCCTCTAATCTGTGTTTTCTGGGCCGCAAACTGGGTCGAAAACAGCCCATAAATCGCTGGAGAAGAAATCTGCCACACTGATTTTCGTCACTGCGACGCGTCCACGTGGAGCACACGTTTACGTCGCCTAGCATCAAAACAACTATGACAAATTATATATCAAATCGAAGCTCCAGACGTTAGCTTTCCAACGCAACTAAAACTGAGTCGTTTGGATCTCTATAGCTCAAGTTATGACAGTTTTAGTGCGAGAAGGTCAGGCTGACTGTTTTATAGTTCCTTCAACTTCTTGTATTCCTTCCACTTTTGCATGCTTCCGTTCCATCCTCCAAGCCATTCCTGCCGTGTAATCTCTGAAAACACTTAACGCGCATATCAAGGCATCGAATGGTAATAAGAGAAGATTAATAATTAGCAAATATAAGATCAAAGAAGCATGTTTTCAATCATAGCACAAAATCAGGAAGGAAAAAGTAAAACCATGCAAATAGTATGAATAAGTAGGTAAAGAGTTGATAAAAACTACTCAATTGAGCATAAGATAAACCATAAAATAGTGGTTTATCATCCCTCTCCCAGTGATGAGTCCAATTTACACCCCATTTAAAAATTGGTGAATTAGTTCTTTTAGCAAGCGCACCAAAATTATCGTCAAGTAATAACCCACAGTGGAGTGGGATCGTATCCACAGAGATTGGTAAATTCATGAAGTTTTAATTGATTGATGAATTAGTTAAGTGGAACAAATAGATTGTGAATTGCAGAATTATAAATGACATAAATATAAATGGCTAGAATATAAAGAAAAGCAATAAAGTGCAGAAATGAAAATGGCAGAAT
The DNA here is from genome assembly GCF_003086295.3 of Arachis hypogaea. Classification (NCBI taxonomy): domain Eukaryota; kingdom Viridiplantae; phylum Streptophyta; class Magnoliopsida; order Fabales; family Fabaceae; genus Arachis; species Arachis hypogaea. The sequence continues at coordinate 80,427,272 of NC_092046.1, read as the reverse complement.
GTAAAGTGCAGAATCATAAATGACTAGAATGTAAATGGGAATGGGGAATTGCTGAATGTAAAATTAAACTATAAAGAAAGGGATAGATAAGAATGGGGAAATTCATTGAGATCAGGAGATGTTGTCTCTTTGGATCAAATCTAGCTTATATCCTCTTCAATCATGCAACTCATTGACCTCTTGGCAATCATGATTGATTGAGCCCCAATCCCTTGGTGACTCAATCTCTCATATCTTGATCAATAGCCAATTCCTTGGTCTAATTGCTCATGAAGAGAGATATGTTTGGTCCCTGATTATACCACACACCATCATAGGTCCAAGTAGAGGGAGGATTATATGTCACATATCCAAACAGCAAAACCCATATTCTACTCAAGTGTGAGAAGGGATTTCAAGCATGGTTTCATGTTTCCTTTCCCAAGGTTCCCATGAAACCCATTTTGCATTAAGATAATTGACCACTAAGCATTAAGAACGAAATTTCTTCTAGCAAATCAAAGAAGAAGATGAAGAGAAGAAGAATTTCACTATTATCAATCCATCAAGTACAACAGAGCTCCCTCTCTCAATGAGAGGGAATTTAGCTAATCAGAGCTCAAAGAAAAGTACTCAAAAGTGAAGTGTAAAAGTGGATCTAAAACTAATCTCTCTAACTGCTTAACCCGCTTTTCAGTACTCCTTGGGGGTATTTATACTACTCCTAGTAAAAATAAAAAGAATTACAAAAGTGAAAAAGGAAAATTACATTTTGGAGGGAAAAGAAGCTCAATAAGTGTGACTTCCCAGCTGGCGTGTGGTTGGCACTCCAGTGGCATGTCACGTGCTCTTCAATTCTAACTTGGCGTGCCACGCCCAGCCCTTCAAGTGGCACGCTTGTCTTCACTAACAACCTTGGCGTGCCACGCCTTCGAGCTCAAGTAGCACGCCCTAGCCTTTTTCCACTTCTCTTTGCCTTTGGAAACTTGAACTAGCGTGGCACGCCCAGGGTTTGGCGTGCCACGCCTTTGCTGTATGCTTGGCCAAGCTTCTCTGGAAAGTTGGACTAGCGTGGCACGCCCAGGATCTGGCGTGCCACGCCCCTTTGTGAATAAGTGGTTTCTCTATTTGGCGTGCCACGCCACGAACTCAAGTGGCACGCCCCAATGCTTCTTTGCTCTCTGAATGACACTGGCGTGCCACGCCTGGGATTCAAGTGGCACGCCTAAGTAATTGGCCTCCTTCACCCTCTCTGGAAACTTATACCAGCGTGCCACGCTTAAAGGTTGGCGTGCCACGCCCATGATCTTGCCTTGGTTCCAGTAGCTGGCGTGCCACACCTCAGCCTTCAAGTGGCACGCCATAGTGAGATGCTTGGGTTGACGTGCCACGCCTTCAACACCAAGTGGCAGGCCCAGCCCTTGCATTGGTCTCTTTGTGCATTGGCGTGCCACGCTTGGTTGCTCAAGTGGCACGCCTAAGTGAGATTGAGTGGTTGGCGTGCCACGCCTTCGACCTCAAGTGGCACGCCCAGTCTTCAATTGCCTTCAGCCCCTTCTATGGGTTATTGTACCAGCGTGCCATGCCATGCTGCTCAAGTGGCACGCCCACACATTTGTGAACTCTTCAAGCTTGGCGTACCACGCATGGGTTCTTAAGTGGCACGCCCAAGTGACTTCTTGGAGCTGGCGTGCCACGCCTTCGATACCAAGTGGCACGCCATAGTGGAATTTCTTCCTGGAGTGGTGAGTTGGCGTGCCACGCCCCTTTGCTCAAGTGGCACGCCCTAGTAGCTGATGGGTTAGGCGTGCCACGCCCAACCTGGCGTGCCACGCCCCTTTTGTGTCCTCCATTGTTGCTCTCTGGAACTTTGTACTAGCGTGCCACGCCTAGTCCCTGGCGTGCCATGCCCACATGCATGCTTGGACTTTCCCCCTGGAATTTAGTACTGGCATGCCCCGCCTAGCTCCTGGCCTGCCACGCCAATGCATTTTTGTGGTGTTTGCTCCCATGTGGCATGCCAGTTTCACACGCCCAACTTCTTGTTGTCTTATACCAATTTTTTACGCCTTTTTCACCTGAAATTCAGCACAACTCATCTCAAAGTAGTGTACCATAATATTCATAAAATAATGTATGAATTGTACTGATCAAATTAGATTTATGCTCTTTTATGGTCCTCTTTATGCAAGAAAGAAGGGTAGATGATGCAAGTCATCACAACACCAAACTTAAGCTTTGCTTGTCCCAAGCAAATCAATGTGAGTAAGTCTTTATAACTTGAGACCTTTGCTTTGAATGATTGCAACACAACTAAGGGTAAGACTAAGTGTTCAACACATGTATGAATGTTTTAATGTCATGAAAAACTCTTAGATCCTTGAGGGTTCTTTCAAGTATAGGCTTTAGGGGTCATTTCTATTGATTGTCACCTATAGTAGCAAGAGTTGTTTTGCTTTCTTGACCACGACTCTAAGTGTTTTGTCTCAAGACAACCTTTTAATTAGGCTTTCAATTAGCACTCCCAAACCAGTTGGTTTTAGGGTACTAGGTGTTGAAACACCCCTAAGAATTTACTTGCCCAGGTCTCTTCTTGACACATATTCACCACAAGCATCTACTAGGATCTTTAATTCTTTTTGAGCTTTTTAATGTTTCTTTTCCATCCTGGTAGTTGATGCTCAGAGCCTTGGGCCTTTATTGCTGACTACTTCTTGGTTCTATGGATATTCAAGGAACATCCCTTAACCTTCTCTTGTTATACCTTCTAGGACTAGTTGCTTTCCATGACTCATTTTCTTTTTAGTTCATCCATGGTTCTACACTTAGTTTCTTATTTCTTAGTTTGTTTGATGATCTATCTTGGACTTGGTTTTTCTTATTGTTTTTGCACAACTCACAGTAACTCTTATGGAGATAAGCTCTACTTTCATTTATGTTGAAATGAAGACTTGAAATACATGACATTTTCTTTCTTGTAAACTAAAGGACTCACAAAGACTTTAAACATGAAATAAAACTATCCTAGCATGATTATTTATTCAAAAAGTAAATCAAACAAAAGCTTAAAATAGGATTTCAGAAATTAGAGAGTGTCAACCATGGGACTCAACAACCTTGAGCAGCTTCATCTTTAGTTCATTGGCCTCTTCCCTTTGTCCTTCTTCTTGGAAGGGGAGGAGCCACCTTCATCTAGCTTGGAGGAACCTTCTTGTGCTTTGGCGTCCTTGGGCTTCCAAAATCCAGCCCTCCTCATATAATTCCTTTCATCCTCCTTATGTTTGGCTAGGATTTCCTCTTGTCTTGCACTTAGCTCCTTCATTCCTTGCATGAAGGTTGGGTATCCTGGGTTTAGAGCGGCCACAGCATTATACAAGTGATTCAGCTTCACTTGTGTATTGATGTCATACTGCCTCCTGGATATGGTTCTAGCATCATAGAGATTTCTGAATTTGGCCAAGTTCCTCTGTTGCCATTTGCATTGCTCTACTATTTTGTCCAGTGCACTTCGCACCTCTCCCCAGTCAAATTGTTCTTGCTGCTCTTTCCTCATATGCTCCCAACTCCCTTAGAGTTGTTGAATGTTTTGGTTGACTTGGCTCCATTATTATTTCTGAGTCTCCTTGAGTTGATTGACATCTTCCCTCAAGTGGTGTAGGTCTCCCTTCATTTGGTGTACATCTCCTTGCAATTGTTTCCAGTTGAATCCCTCTGGAAATTGTTGATATTGGTAGTGTTGTGGTGGTGGTTGAAGTGCCAGGAAGTGAGGTTGCTCTTTTACCTCTTCCTCTTCTTGTTGTTGTTGTGGTCCATGAGCATGAGCTCTTTGTTCTCTGGCCCTTTGAAGTGGGTTAACAGCCACCACTTTAGCCATCTTCTTGGCAGTTATGAATTTGTCTTGCTTCACAAGCCCCTCATCAATGATCTTTTCAACTCCAGCCTCATCACATAGCCTTTGTATAATGCTGGGGAATGCCAACCTTGTGTTGTCACTAGTGCTTTTCAGCAATTTATTGATGTTGTTGGCAATCATCTCCCCCACGTTGACATTCTCACCTTTCATGATGTTGTAGATGAGCACAGCTCTCCTTGGTCACCTCTGAAGTGTTGGATGTGGGGATTATGGACCTCCTCACAAATTCTAGCCACCCTCTAGCTTGGGGGCCCAAATCTCTTTTTCTCAATTGGTTGGGTATCCCATCCTTATCATTTATCCAGTGCACATTCAGCACATAAATTTCATTCAGGATCTCATCAAACCCAGGGTCTTGCTGCTTCATTCTTTCTTCATAGCTCCGAGTGGAGCTTGTCCTCTTCATCATTAGCATCCTTTCTATGCTAGAGGGACTATAGTCAATAGACTTCCCCCTTACATAGCTAATGTAGCCATAGTGTTGTCCTGGTTGAGGCACAACGTTAGCATAAAATTCCTTCACTAAGCTCTCTACCACCTTCCTTGGTGGGTTGCATAGGAGTGACCAGCCCCTGCTGTTGATTTCAATATTGATTTTAGGGTGCTCGTTCCTCCCTAGTTGGAACCCAACTTCTAGAATGATCTCCCTCTCACTCACCCAACCATAGAATTGATTTTGGTTGAATGTGGAGAGGAACTTGTAGTCATTGAAAGAGCTTGAGGATCCAGAGGTTGGTTCCTTGGTTTTTTTTTTTCTTTGAGGCTGAGCTTTTTGGTGGTGCCATTAGGTTGAGAGAGTGTGTTTGAGGTTGTGAAAAAATGGGGTATGGGGGTTGCAAGAAAGGGCAAGAAAAATAAGGTTTTGCTCCAACACCAAACTTAGGACTTGATTGTCCCAATCAAGAAAAAGAAGAAAGAAAGTAGGGGGAGAGAGATAGTAAAAGGCGAAAAGAGAAAGGAAGATGAAGGGTGTATGTATGCTTTTCGGGTATGATTTGGGTTTTGAAGTGGGAGAGGAGTTGGGGAGGTGAGGCTTTTATAAGGGGTGAATGGTGTGGTTCGAAAGGTGGGAAATAAAAAGGGTTAAATATTTTCCCACTTAGGGAGTGGCGCCTAGCGTGGGAAGAGGCGCCAACTCTTATCTCACTGTGTCTTCTGCATGTGTTGAGTTCCAAAGTGCAAGTACACTTTGACTTCCTTGCTTTGTGAGTTGTTCACCATGTGTGCCCTATCTTCTCTCCTGAAATTGAAATTGAAACCCATTAGTAATGACAAAAGAACCCCTTCACATTCGTTCTCATCAAGAGTAATTCGGATTGCAACTGATGGGTCTTAATCCTTTGGCATCTTTATAAATTGGTTCCATCATTGTGTATTTAATGTGTTCATAAGAATGGAATAATACCAATCTTTTTATTTTCTTTTGATTCCAATTCTTCTGAACTCATTAAACCACATTCATGTTCTTGCCCAAAACATTAAGTGCTTTCAAATTGGGTAACTTGGGCTTGCTAGGTGATCCTTGGTAGTGGCTACACCAAACTTAATCTCTGGGCTTACTCTTCAAAATCAAGCTACTAATTGGTTGTAAGCCTAGATTAAGTGGGTGAGTGGCCACACCAAACTTAGCAATTTAGCTAGTTCTCAGCCCATTTACTCATCGGTAGTTATGCCTTCATCAAGTTGCAATTCCAGAATAGAAAGAAATAGAAGAGTGTAAGAATATTCTAACTACCAAAGCTAATATCAAACTTCCTATCCTACTATTGCAATCTAATCCTAACTTGGTAATGTAACACAAATGTGAGACTGAAAATTAAACTATCTAAAGTAATAGATTTTAAACTACTTCTAAGAAAAGCAATAAATAAAAAAGGATAAAGTGTTGGGGTGCCTCCCAACTAGTACTTCTTTATTGTCACTAGCTTGACATTCCTTCATCTTCAGTTGAGCTTGTAGCTCACTCTCTGCTCCTCTAAGGAGCCTCCCAAATAGTGTTTGAGTCTATGGCCATTGACAGTAAAAGTTCTCTGAGTTCTGTCCTCCATGAGCTCTACATGACCATAGGGAAACACCTTGAGTATGGTGAAAGGTCCTGATCATCGAGACTTAAGTTTCCCCGGGAAGAAATTGAGTCTTGAGTTGTAGAGTAGCACCTTCTGTCCTTCAGTGAACTCCCTTCTTGCTATCTTTTGGTCATGCCACCTTTTTGTTTTCTCTTTGTAGATTTTTGCATTCTCATATGCTTGATTTCTAAACTCCTCCAGCTCATTGAATTGCATTAATCTCTTTTCTCCAGCAGCTTGCTCATCATAGTTTAGCATTTTTAGAGCCCAAAACGCTCTATGCTCAAGTTCGACTAGCAAGTGACAAGCCTTGCCATATACCAGTTGGTATGGAGACATCCCAATGGGTGTCTTATAGGCTGTTCTATAGGCCCATAGTGCATCATCCAGCTTCTTAGACTAATCTTTTCTTGAGCTTCCAATAGTTTTTTCAAGGATTCGTTTTAGCTCTCTGTTGGAAATTTCAGCTTGCTCGTTGGTCTGTGGGTGATATTGAGTTGCCACTTTGTGCTTGACTCCATATCTGAGAAGGAGTGTCTCAAGTTGTTTGTTACAGAAGTGTGTCCCTCCATCACTAATGAGAGCTCTCGGAACTCCAAATCTACTGAAGATATTTCTTCTCAAGAAGCTTATCTCAACTTTGTTGTCATTTATTGCGGTGGCTCTGGCTTCTACCCACCAATATGTAGCTATTTGAGTAGGAGGTTGGGAAGGGTCCCATGAAGTCAATCCCCCATACATCAAATAATTCCAGCTCTAGTATGAATTGCTGTGGTATCTCATTTCTCTTGGTTAGTGTTCATACCCTGGGTCGAGCTATGCGACCCGGGATATTTAGCGACAAAGCGACCGACCTCTTCAGGTCAGACTATCCGACCTCTTCTTAAAGAGCTCGGCCAAATTGCCAGGAAAGCCCAGTAAAGGGCCCAGATAGAGGAACACGACCCAAATCCAAAGGCAGCCCAAGCCTATAGAGGTAAGGGCAGTTCCCTTGAAGATAAGATGATCTCACTCAAAGATAAAGATAAGATAAGATAACTAACTTATCTTATCTAAAAAGGTCACTCCACACCATTATAAATACACTGGAGCACCCAGGTATAACTCATACTCTGATTCTACTAAAAACCTGCTTAATACCCTTGCTAACTTAAGCATCGGAGTCCCTTGCAGGTACCCCCCACCCTCCAGTGATGAAGGATTAGCAGTGCAGCCAAGCTCAACAAGTCGGATACGATAGCTCCAGCCTCCACTCGCAGCCGGACACATCATCTCCGATCAGCACAGAAGATCTCGTCCGAGATCGACCTACAGTTTCAGGTAACCCTCGAAACATTGGCGCCATTGCCAGGGAATCTGGAAGTCATCCCATCACCATGGCGGACAACCATGACAACGACCATGATTAAGATCTAAAATATAGAACGCCACACAAAAATGCGGACACTACACCAAAGGATACCCTGGAATCTAACGGGGATAAAAACTCACCAAACCCGGGAGCTCTAGAGACGCTTCAAGATCGTTTAAAACAACTTGAAAAAGAAGCCCAACATCAGCAAAAAGCTGGGAAAGATCTACAAAGGGAGATAAGGTGGCGTCGGGAATTAGAAGATAAACATCTAAAACTTGAAGCTGATCTCAAAGCCAAAGCTACTCGATCCACCCATGAGGACAGCTGTCGCAAGGATCAAGATCCATTCACTAGGGAGATCATGAAGACCAAAATCTCTAAGGACTTTAAACTCCCGGACATGCCTTTATACGATGGCACGGCAGATCCCAGCCATCACCTCAGTAATTTCAGAAGTCGAATGTACCTCACCGACGCCTCCGACGCAGTCCGCTGCAAAGCCTTCCCGACTACCTTAACCAAGACGGCGATTAGGTGGTTCAACAACCTACCCCCTAGTTCCATCTCATGCTTTGACGACTTGGCCAAAAAGTTTCTAGCCAGATTATCTATCCAGAAAGACAAAACCAAGTACGCCCCATGTTTATTAGGAATCAAACAAGGAGATTGGGAAAGTTTACGCAGCTACATGAAAAGATTCAACAAAGCATGCCTGGATATACATAGCCTACCAATGGCCTACGAGAGGGGCCTTTTAGCCAATCTATATCGAAAAAACACCGTGCATATCTAAACAAAGTGCAAGAACGAGCAGAGAAGTACATCAACATGGAGGAAAACTCCCGACTAGGAGAGACCTCAAAAGCCGGATTCACCTACCCCTCCCGGGATAAGGATAAAGAGTCCAAAAAGAAGGAAGATTGACATAGGGAAAAAATAAATAAATACCACAATTACACCCCTCTTCGGGTGTCCCTCATGGATGTCTACAGGGAAGTTTGCCACACTGAGAAAATACCCCCAGCTCAACCACTCAAAGGCAAAAAAGGAGGTGAAAATCGGACTGAATATTGTGAATACCATCGAATCCGCGGGTATTCTACCAACGAATGTTTTTACTTAAAGAACTTCATAGAAAAACTAGTAAGAGAAGGGAAATTGGATCGGTATCTGACCACCCAAGACGATGAGCAAAGAAAAAGAAGAAGGGACGAAGATGCCGGATGAACTGAGCGATCACCTCGTACACCAGAAAGACACATCCACATGATACATGGTGGATTTGCGGGAAGAGGAATCTCCGAATTATCTCGTAAAAGATATCTTAAAGAAGTATACCATGTCGAGGGAAAGGAGGAAGAACCCGACCTCCCCGCAATCACTTTCACCAAAGAAGACGCATCTAGTATCATCTCAGGACACGACGATCCCATGGTCATCACTATTATACTAGCAAACGAAAATCTCCACCGCACACTGATAGACCAGGGGAGCTCTGCCGACATCTTATTCAAAACTGCCTTCGACAAGCTCGGCCTGGAAGAAAAAGAACTCAAAGCCTATCCGAACAGCCTGTTCGGACTGGGAGACACCCTAGTTTAACCACTTGGATACGTCTCACTACACACAACCTTCGAAAAAGGAAACCAGTCAAGAAAACTCAAGATAGACTATATCGTGGTCGACGTAAGTTCAGCTTATAATGCCTTAATAGGTCGGACAACATTGAATTAGCTCGGCGCAATAGTCTCGACTCCACATCTATGCATGAAATTCCCAACTGAAGAAGGGATAGCTACAATAAAAGCAGACCAGAAGACGGCACATCGCTGCTACAACGAATGTCTAAACCTCAGAGGCAGAGGAGAAGAGTTCCACACAATTGAACTTGGGGGAGTTCAGAGGCGGGAAGAACTCCGCCAACAACCCGAAAGTGAAGTAGAGAAAGTCTAGATCAGAGACATCCTGGACAAAACAACCAACATTGGAACAATCCTAAAGGGAGACATAAAAGAATCACTCGTGCAGTTCTTACGAGATAACGTTGACCTCTTTGCATGGAAGGCTACAGACATGCCAGGCATAGACCCCGAGTTAATGTGCCATAAGCTAGTAGTCTACCCAGGATCTCGGCCAGTACAACAGAAACATAGAAAGCTTGGACCCGAACGATCCCAAGCTATAGAAGAGCAAGTACAAGTTCTACTGGAGGCAGGATTCATAAAAAGAAGTCAAATACCCACTATGGTTAGCTAACGTCATCTTGGTGAAAAAATCAAATGGGAAGTGGCGAATGTGCACCGACTACACTGATCTCAACAAAGCCTGCCCAAAAGATCCATATCCACTCCTAAGTATCGATGCTCTGGTAGACGCCTCCTCCGAATATAAATACCTCTCGTTTATGGACGCTTATTTGGGATACAATCAAATCCCAATGTATCCACCCGACCAAGAAAAAACTTCATTTTTAACCCCAAAAGCAAACTATTGCTACATCGTCATGCCTTTTGGTCTTAAAAACGCGGGAGCTACTTACCAGAGATTAATGAATAAGGTCTTCACGGATCATATTGGAAAAATCATGGAAGTCTATGTGGACGACATGTTAATAAAGACACAAAGTGAAGAGACGTTACTGTCCGACCTCGCCCAAATATTCGACACCATAAGAAGGCATGACATGCGACTTAATCCTGCAAAATGCACCTTTGCAGTAGAAGCTGGCAAATTCCTGGGTTTTATGCTCACACAAAGAGGAATCGAGGTAAATCCGGATAAATGCCAGGCCATAATCGATATGAAGAGCCCGACTTGCATCAAAGAGGTACAAGAGCTTAATGGAAGACTGGCAGCCTTGTCCAGATTTCTAGCGGGATCAGCGATAAGATCTCTCCCCTTCTATGCTACTCTAAGGAAAGGAAAGAGATTCGAATGGACAACAGAGTGCGAACAGGCCTTCCAAGGTTTCAAAAGATTCCTAGGACAACCACCTATCCTATCTCGGCCACGAGAAGGAGAACCACTCATATTATACCTCGCGGTAGGAAGTCGGGCAGTAGCCTTAGCACTAGTTCGAGAAGACAATAACGGGCAACAACCCGTATACTTCATCAGTAAAGCATTATAAGGATCCGAGCTGAACTACCAAAAAATAGAAATATTTGCCAATTCTCTCATACTAACATCTCGACGACTTCGTAAGCTCACACCATTAAGGTTCGGACCAGCCAGCCCATAAAAGGGATATTGCAGAAAACAGACCTAGCGGGCAGAATCTTGCAATGGGCAGTCGAGTTGTCCGAATTCGACCTTCAATACGAAACTCGGACTGCCATCAAATCACAATACCTGGCCGACTTTATTGCAGAATTTACAGATACCCTGGAAATCCCCACGGAATGGAATCTCTACGTGGACGGTTCCTCAAATAAGACTGGAAGTGGCGCGGGTGTGATAATTGAAAGTAACCAAGAAACCCAAATCAAACTCTCTCTCAAATTTGGGTTCCCTGCCTCAAATAACCAAGCTGAATATGAGGCACTACTAGCTGGTTTAAAGCTGGCTAAATAGGTTGGAGCTCAAAAACTCATCATCTTCAGCGACTCACACGTGGTCACTTCACAAATAGCAGGAAGCTACCAAGCCAAGGACCCCACCATGAAAAAGTACTTGGATAAAACCAGGGAACAGCTCAGACAACTCGGGGAGTATAAGCTCCGTCACATACCCCGTGAACAAAATGCCCGAGCTGATGCACTCTCAAAACTAGCCAGCACCAAACCAGGGGGCAACAATAGAAGCCTCATCCAGGAAATACTACATAACCCGTCAATCTCGGAAGAGGAAAAAGTCCTAGCCATAACAGGTCTAGATCAAGGATGGATGACTCCTATAATTAACTACCTCAAAACAGAAACACTTCCTATAGATGAGAAGGAGGCAAAAAGGTTAAAATGGGAGGCACAATACTACACTATCATAAACAACACTCTATACAAAAGAGGGATTTCAATACCATTGTTAAAATGTGTTCTAACTTCCAACACAAAAGAAATTCTAGAAGAAGTACACAGTGGCATCTGTGGCAATCATCTCGGAGCGCAAGCACTTGCCAAAAAAAGTACTCCGGGCAAGGTTCTATTGGCCAACTCTACAAAAAGAAGCCACAGAGTTCATAGAGACATGTCCACCATGTCAGAAACATGCCAACTTCCACATCGGCCCGCCAGAGGAACTCATCAACGTAACCTCACCTTGGCCATTCACAAAATGGGGACTCGACCTTCTCGGACCCTTCCCTCAGGAATCGGGACAAGTAAATTCCTCATAGTGGGAGTAGACTATTTCACAAAGTGGATCGAGGCAGAACCCCTAGCTAATGCCACTGCTCAAAGAAGTCAAAAATTCCTATATAGGAACATTGTCACAAGGTTTGGGGTTCCATACTCTATCACCACAGACAATGGCACCCAATTCACAAATACAGGCTTCAGAAAGTTAGTGGCCGACTTGAACATAAAACACTAGTTCACTTCCGTAGAACATCCCCAAGCGAATGGACAAGCCGAAGCTGCCAACAAAGTCATATTGGCTGGGCTAAAATGGAGATTACAGGATGCAAAGGGAGCCTGGGCTGAAGAACTCCCACAAGTCCTATGGGCATATCGAACAACGCCGCATTCCACCACAAAGGATTCAACCTTCCGATTAGCGTACGGAATGGAGGCAATGATCCCATTGGAGATTGATGAAGGGTCGCTTAGAGTGATCCACTATAATGAAGAAGCCAACTCCCAACTTCAAAGGGAAGAAGTCGACCTACTCCCAGAAGTCCAAAAAAGAGCTCGGATCAGGGAAGAGGCATTAAAACAATGAATGGCTTTGAAATACAATCAAAGGGTAGTGTCGTGAGGTTTTGCTGAGAACGACCTCGTCCTAATCCAAAACGATATCAGAACAACTCGACCTGGAGAAGAAAGTTGGCAGCAAACTAGAAAGGACCCTACTGAGTCATAGAAGTACTTGGAAATGAATACTACAGACTGTCCGAACTCGATGGGCGAGAGCTTCTTAGGTAATGGCACGCCTACAACCTAAGAAGGTACTATAGTTAGGGACGATAAAGGATCTTAGGATAAGGTGCACTCTTTTTCCTTAAAAGGTTTTTTAATGAGGCATCAAGCCAAGACCTATAAATTGACCGACTTAGAGGGATAAAGCTCCCACATGTACATAGTTGCATTTTCTTTTGAATAAAATCTGTTTAGATCTTCTATAAATTCCCAAGGCGCATTAATCTGAAAACCTTCACTGCACGATCACGATAAAGGCCAACAGAGATGAAAACCAAATTCATTAAAAGGTCGACCAAACGAGGACTAAACCCAATTTTTACAAAATCGGCAAAGATGAAAACAGAGTAATGCAAGAAGTTATCGAAAGTGATCCATAGAAAGGACCTGACGAGGTCTTAAAAAAATGGATTCCTAAAAAATAACTTAAAGACTGGCCGACATAAAGAAGTCGGACCAGTCGTAATAACCAAAGTTATAAGTAAATCCCTAGAGAGAGGTCTGGCCAACCCTATAAAAGAGGATTACTATAACTTAGAAGGGCCCGACATGATGAAGTCGGCCCAAAACATAAAAGTTATAAAAGTAATCCCTGAAAGAGACCTGAATAAGGTCCAAGAAAGAGGATTACAAAAATAACTTAGAAGGGCACGACATGATGAATTCGGTCCAAAACATAAAAGTTATAAAAGTAATCCCTGAAAGAGACCTGAATAAGGTCCAAGAAAGAGGATTACAGAAATAACTTAGAAGGGCACGACATGATGAAGTCGGCCCAAAACATAAAAGTTATAAAAGTAATCCCTGAAAGAGACCTGAATAAGGTCCATGAAAGAGGATTACAAAAATAACTTAGAAGGGCATGACATGATGAAGTCGGCCCAAAACATAAAAGTTATAAAAGTAATCCCTGAAAGAGACCTGAACAAGGTCCAAGAAAGAAGATTACAAAAATAACTTAGAAGGGCACGACATGATGAAGTTGGGCCAAAACCCTAATGTTATAAAAAGTAATTCCCAGCAGAGACCTCGCAAAGGTCCAAACAAAACGAAGTACTAAAAATAACTCCAGGCTAAAGCGAGGAAGCCGACATACCAGTGGATCCAAACATCCATAACCTCAAAGGAATCAAGCCACAAGTATGAAACACAAAGGCAATCCAAAGAGGTCGAGCAACATGGCTCCAACACTTCCAAAAAGTCTAGAAAGGTACCAAGACAGATAAAAACAGACATGATATGAAAAACATGAAGTTATAATAATAACAAGCTCAATAGGCTACCAGAACCAGCCCCAAAAAGCTTAGAAACCATTTTGTTTTTCAAAAACAGGTTGCTAAACAAGCAACTAAGAAAGTGTCAAGAGGCCAGCAACCACCAATTACAAAATAAAAAGTTCAAAAGCCCACAAGCCGAGCTATTTACACAAACATTCAGAAAATTCATTTAAGATCCGAAGGCTTTTCGGCAGCATCAGCACGGGGTAAAGGAGGGCAAGTCTAAAGAGGCACTGCATCCACTGTCCCGTCATCCCTGTTTAAGATCTGGCAATCAAGTTCTGATTCGGGATGATCAACCTCGGATGAAGGAGCTGAGGAAGTCGGCACAACAGAAGTCTTGACGGCAGGCACAGGAGGGGGTTCAACATCATCGTCATCAGGGTCGTCAGGGACAATCTTGCCATCCTTTACAACATTGTCCAGGCTGAAGAGAGTAAGGTCGACCTCGGGTGCAAGATCTCAAACCTGCTCCTTCAGGTTCTCATAAGCAGCATTTACGCTGCCTACAAGGTGACCCTGGAGCTCGAGCATAATCAACCCGGACAGACTCCAACTCCTCCCTAAGACGCATCACTTCCCTGTAGGACGTGACACAGCTATCCTTGTGCCTCAATGCTGTGTAGTGACATCCTTAACTAGAAGGTTCTCCACCACTCCATTAGGTACTATAAGGGATCTATTGGCCAGTTGTAGTGACATCCTTGTGGGCTTCACCTCCTCTATTGACAACTTCCTCATCATAGAGAGTGGCATCAAATTGATGCTGGATCCCAAGTCACATAATGCTTTGTCAATTGGTATGTTCCCAATGGTGCAAGGTATGAAAAAGCTTCCTGGATCCTTGAGTTTGGGTGGCAAACCTTTTTGGATTACAGCATTGTATTCCTAGGTGAGGATCACAGTTTCCTTCTCTTTCCAGCTCCTTTTCTTAGTGATGAGTTCCTTGAGAAACTTTGCATAAAGTGGCATTTGTTCTAAGGCTTCAGTTAGCGGAATTTTGATCTCGAATTTCTTGAAAATCTCCAAGAACTTAGGGAATTGTTGATCCATCATTTCCTTGTGCAATCTCTGAGGATAAGGTAGTTGAGGAACATATGGTTTTACTTCCTCTTTCTTCTCTTGTGTTTGTGTCTCTGAGACTTGCTTGCCTTTCTTTGGAGCTTGTTGTTCATTGTCCTTCTTGTGATCTACCATATCATTTTCCTCAATCTTTGCCTCTTCCTTGCTGGCATCCTTGTTGTCCTTTCCCAATGTTTTACCATTCCTAAGCTATATTGCCTTCCACTCCTCTTTTAGATTAGGGATGGTGTCACATGGGAAGGCATTGATTGGCCTCTCAGTATGCTGCTTGGATAGTTGCCTTATTTGTCTTTCAAGGTTTCTCATGGATGCTTCATAGTTATTACTTGCCATCTGTTGACTCTTCATGAGCTTCTCCATTATCATCTCAAAATTAGAGATTCATTGAGACTCTTGATGTGGCTGGGGTTGTGGATGAGGGGTTAGTTGTTGATGGAAGTTGGTTGAGTTATTTGGAGGGATATTTTATGGGTAGAATGTGGATGTGGAGACATTATTTTGTGGTTTTCTGTATGGATTGTTGTTAGTGGGGTGATAGTTCTAGTTACTTATGTTGTGAAAGTTATTAGGAGTAGAGTTCCTCTGCCATTGGTTCTGGTTGTCTCCCCACCTCAAGTTGGGATGGTTCCTCTATGAGGAATTGTATGTGTCCCCCATGGTTCCTCTATGAGTTCCTCTGCCATTACTTTTACTTATGTTGGCTCAGGCTGCTGCTCATTGTTGTATGCCTAAAAGCTTTCTTCATTTATACCCCATGCATTTGGAGCTTGGCTTGTTGTACTTATTGCTGTCAATTGAAGTCCATCCATCTTTTTTACCATCTTGTCCATCTGCTGCAGGATTTGTTGGTGCATTAGCTTGTTTGGGCTAGGATTGCATCCACACCCTCAAGCTCATATACACCTTTCTTTGGAGTTGCTTGTCTCTCCGATGAGTAAAAGTACTGGTTGTTAGCCACCATATCTATGATATCATGTGTCTCCTCTGGAGTTTTCATCATTTGAAGTGACCCTCCTGAAGAATAATCCAGTGCCTTTCTTGCTTTCATAAAAGTTCTGAAGCTTCACCCATTCACTAAACATATCCGAAGGACATATTCTAATCAGTGCCTTATATCTCTCGCAATACTCATATAAGGATTCTCCCTCCAATTGTCTGAAAGTTTGTACCTCAGTTTTGAGCTTGATAATTCTCTGATGGGGGTAGAACTTGGCCAAGAAATTGTTAACCAAGTCATTCCAATTCGAGATGCTCTCTTTTGGGAAGTGTTCTAAGGGTTACCTGAAACTGTAGGTCGATCTCAGATGATATCTGCTCTGGGGGCCAGAGCAGTTGTGTCCGACCTGGTGGAACTGGTGGAGTTGGAGATGGTGCTGATCCTTCGTCACCGGAGGGTGGTGGTACCTGCAAGAGACTCCGATGCTTAAGTTAGCATGGGCTTTAAACAGGTATTTTGTAGAATCAGAGTATGAGTTATACCTGGGTGCTCTAGTGTATTTATAATAGTGTGGAGTGACCTTTCTGGAGATAAGTTAGTTATCTTATATGATCTTTGAGTGAAGTTATCTTATCTTCTAAGGGGAACCGCCTTTATTTTTCTAGGCTTTGACTGCCTTTAGATTTGGAATGTGTTCCTTCATTTGGGCTTGCTTTGGGCTCCCATGGAGATTTGGCCGAACTCTTTAAGAAGAGGTCGGGGAATCCAAACCTGAAGAGGTCGGTCGACTTGTCTTTAATCAGCCCGGGTCGTACAGCTTGACCCAGGAGATGATCAGTGCCCCTGCTTGAGTACGGTCCTCCTTATGAGGTCGTGTCTTTTTAGACTTCGATCTCTTTTTGGAAAAGCCGAGCTCGAGCATTCTTTGTTGATCTCGTTGTAGAACTCCTATTATTGGCTTGAATGTGGAACATTTCCTCTTTTAATTATGGCACGCGTGGTGCACGAAATTGTGATCACACTTTTCACAATTCTGCACAACTAACCAGCAAGTGCACTAGGTTGTCTAAGTAATACCTTACGTGAGTAAGGGTCGATCCCACGGAGATTGCCGGCTTGAAGCAAGCTTTGGTCATCCTGTAAATCTTAGTCAGGCGGATTCAAATGGTTATGAGTATTGATAATTAAAAGATAAATAAACATAAAATAAAATAAAGATACTTATGTAATTCATTGGTGGGAATTTCAGATAAGCATTTGGAGATGCTTTGTTGCTTCTGAACCTCTGCTTTCCTATTGTCTTCTTCCAATCATGCGTGCTCCCTTCCATGGCAAGCTGTATGATCCTCTCGGATGAAAAATACTAGATACGATCTCTGGACGGCTAATCAACTGTCGGATTTCTCGTCTCGGATGGAAAATACCAGGTACAGCTACCGCACGGCTAATCATCTGTCGGTTCTCACTAGCGTTGGAATAAGATCTCTCTATCCTTTTTCACACTGTCAATATACCCAACATTTGAAAGTTTGAAGCTCTTCACAGTCATCCATTCCCAGATCCTACTCGGAATACCACAGACAAGGTTTAGACTTTTCGGATCTTAGGAATGCTGCCAATGGTTCTAGCCTATACCACGAAGGTTCTAATCTCAGATTTGGATGCTTTGTTGTTAGGAGAGACGATGTGAATCACTGATTAGAGACCCAAGAGAATATACTCTGGCTGTCATCCAATGACTACGTTGAACATCATGTAGACCGCTTGTGGTTGTCAGGCACGCGGATCTTGGCTAAGCGAGTAACGAAAATAGTAGGTGATTGTCACGGGTCACCCCTTCATTCTGGCTTAATTGAATTAAGTACGAGAGTATATCTTGGAGAAGAAGTAGACGTGAATTGAAAGAGAAACAATAGTACCTGCATTAATTCATGAAGAACAGCAGAGCTCCGCACCTTAATCTATGAGGTGTAGAAATTCCACCGTAAAAAATACATAAGAGAAAATCGTCTAGGCATGGCCGAATGGCCAGCCTTCAAGTCATAGGATAATAATATAATAATCCCCTCATACAATAGTAAAAAGTGCTATTTATACTAAACTAGTAACTTAGGTTTACAGAAAATGAGTAACTAAGTGTAGATAGTGCAGAAATCCACTTTCGGGGCCTACTTGGTGTGTGCTTGGGCTGAGCATTGAAGCTTTCATGTGCATAGGCCACTCTTGGAGTTAAACGCCAGCTTGGGTGCCAGTTTGGGCGTTTAACTCCAGTTTTGGTGCCAGTTCTGGCGTTTTACTCCAGAAAAGGGTCTTTAGTGGGCGTTTGAACGCCAATTTGGGCCATCAAATCTCTTACAAAGTATGGACTATTATACATGGCAGGAAAGCCCAAGATGTCTACTTTCCAATGCAATTGAGAGCATGCCAATTGGGCTTCTGTAGCTCCAAAAAATCTACTTCGAGTGCAGGAGGGTCAGAATCCAACAACATCTGCAGCCCTTTCTCAGCCTCTGAATCAAATTTTTGCTCAGGTCCCTCAATTTCAGCCAGAAAATACTTGAAATTACAGAAAATTACACAAACTCATAGTAAAGTACAGAAATGTGATTTTTGCATAAACACTAATAAAAATATAATAAAAAGTAACTAAAACATACTAAAAACTATGTAAAAACAATGCAAAAAAGGGTATAAATTATCTTGGCAATGTATAAGGAATTGAAGTCCTATCCTAATTATCCTTATCAGGTGTGAAGAGAATTGGATTCAGCTCTTTTAATTAACCCTTGCTAAACAAAGGAAAGTCAAGTAGACAAATTAATTTGATCCTCAGGTCCTAGTCAACTCCTGTGGAGAGACTAGAGTTATTAGAGTGCAAATTAACCAGCAAGGAATTCCAATTTCAATCAACAGCTTAGTTTGATAACTCAAGTATTATAAATTACTTAACCAAAGCCAAAAGGGGAAAAAAATCTAAATTGAATTGAAATCATCATAAATAGAATAAGACAATTATTAGTCTAAAATACCTTAAATTATATTAAATAGAACATTCAAATCTTAACATGGAAAAGTTTATAAGCCAATTTGAAAAGATAAATAACAATTAAAATAATAGAATAAATAAAACTAGAAAGTAATTTAAAGGAACATTGAACCTGTGGCTGTAGAAGCAATCCTAAAAATAAGAGAAATCCTAATCCTAAATTCTAAGAGAGAGGAGATAACCTCTCTCTCTCTAAAAACTACATCTAAAACCTAAAATTATGACTTATTCAGTTGTATCTGCATTTGTATTTGATTTCTCCATTCTCTGGCTTATATTCTGTATTTCTGGCTTGGATTTGGGCCGAAAGAGGGTCCAGAAATCGCTGGGGGCGTTTTTCTGCAGATTTTTGTACGTGGCATCTGTCACGCGTCCGCATGGGTCACGCGTTCGCGTCATCTGGGAGTTTTCCTTGTCACGCGTACGCGTCGATTACGTTCTGCTCAAGGCGCACGTCTGCGTCATCCATGCGTTCGCGTCGCTGCATTTTCGAGCTAGGCACGCGTTCGCGTCGTCCATGCGTTCGCGTCGCTGCCCTTTTCTTCAAAACTCCATTTTTATATTTTCCTTCCATTTTTGTATGTTTCCTTTTTGTCCTTTGATCCATTCCTACCCTATGAGATCTGAAACACTTAACACACAAATCACGGTATCGAATGGTAATAAAGGATAATTAAAGTTAATATTTTTAAAGTATAGAAAACATGTTTTTCACATATATCATAAAATAAGGAAGGGAAAGTAAAACCATACAATTTACATGAATAAGTGGGTGAAGGATTGATAGAAACACTCAATTTGAGCCCAAATTATGTCATAAAATATGGGTTTATCATTGGCGCAGTAAAGTCACCAAGCATCTTCCATGCATCTCCACCATTGTTGTTGTTTTCGGCTGCCATGTCTTCTTTCTTTTTTCAAAAATTTCTGTAAGGTCCTCTCTTAGCTTCCTCTTCAGATTCCTTTCAGGTTCAGGATCAGCTTCAACAAAAATGTTCTTATCTTTGTTCCTGCTCATATGAAAAAGAAGAGAACAGAAAATGAAGAGGAATCCTCTATGTCACAGTATAGAGATTCCTTTAAGTGAGTATAAGAATAGAAGAATAGAAGAATGAGGTAGAGAGAGAATAAGAGGAATTCAAACACAGAGAGAGGTCTGGGTTCGAATTATGAGTAGAAGAGAAGTGTTAGTAAATAAATAAAATAAATAGAAAGAGATGAGAGAGAGTATTCGAATTTAAAAGGAGGGAGAAGAAAAATATTTTTATTTTTATTTGATTAATTAAGTTAGAATTCGAAATTAAGAAAAGAAATAAAATGAAATTAAAATTTAAAACAATTAGTTAATTAAAAAGAATTTTGAAAAAGTGGTCAGGGGTTTTCGAAAATTAGAGAGAGAGAAAGGTAGTTACGTGGTTTTGAAAAAGATAAAAATTAGTAAACTTTTAAAATCAAACAAAATGTCAAGTAGTTTATTGAAAAACAGATTTGAAAATAATTTTTGAAAAGATAAGAAGTTAGAAAAAGATTTTGAAGTTAAATTTTGAAAAAGATATGATTGAAATTTATTTTGAAAAAGATTGAAAAGGAATTAAATAGATTTTATTTTTAAAATTAAAGTTGATGACTTGACTAACAAGAAACTAAAAGATATGATTCTAGAATTTAAAGATTGAACCTTTCTTAATAGGAAAGTAACAAACTTCAAATTTTTGAATCAAAACATTAAATGTTAGCAATGATTTCGAAAATTATGAAATAAATATTAAGAAAAAGATTTTGAAAATTTATTTTGAATAATTTTCGAAAAAAAACATGAAAAAAAATGAAAAAGATTTGATTTTGAAAAAGATTTGAAAAGATATAATTTTTAATTTGAAATTTTGACTTGACTAACAAGAAACAACTAAAATTTAAAAATTTTGACTAAATCAACCCAAAATTTCAAAATTTATGAGAAAAATAAGGGAAAGATATTATTTTTTATTTTTTTGAATTAATGAAGAAAGAGAAAAACAACAAAATGACACAAGACATAAGAATTTAAGATCAAAACAAATAATGCATGCAAGAACACTTTGAATGTCAAGATGAACACCAAGAATACTTTGAAGATCAAGATGAACATTAGGAACATATTTTTGAAAATTCTTTTAGAAAAGAAAGACATGTAAGACACCAAACTTAGAAATTTTTAATGTTTAGACACTATGAATTCGAAAATGCACAAGCAAAACAAGAAAAGACACAAAACAATAAAATTTAAAGATCAAACAAGGAAAATCATCAAGAACAACTTGAAGATCAATGAAGAACACAATGCATATAATTTCGAAAAATTTGAAGAAAAATTAAAACATGCAATTGACACCAAACTTAAAATTTGACACTAGACTCAAACAAGAAACACAATTTTTTTTTGGTTTTATGTTTTATTATTTTTTTCGAAATTATTTTGGAAAAAGAAAATAAAGAAATTCAAAACTTTTATTAAGAATTCCAAGATTCCTGTAACGCTAGTCTAAAGCTTCGGTCCAAAAGATTAGACATGGCCAATGACCTAGCACAGAATTATAACTGAGAATCCAAAGCTTCATGCAATGTTATTCTAAAGCTTCGGTCCAAAAGAATTAGACATGGCCAAGTGGCCAGCCAAGCTTTAGCATAACAAATACAGACATGTCCTTTCTACGATGGAAAGTGGAAACCTCAGTCCAAAAGATTAGACATGGCTTAACAGCCAGCCAGGTTTCAACATGTCACATGAAGCTCTATAATTCATTCTTAAAAATTTTTGAATGACTTTTCGAAAACACATATTTTAAATATTTTTTTGTATTTTTTTCGAAAATAAAAATAAAAAATAGAAAGCTTAAATATGAAATAAAATTACCCAATCTAAGCAACAAGATGAACCGTCAGTTGTCCAAACTCGAACAATCCCCAGCAATGGCGCCAAAAACTTGGTGCACGAAATTGTGATTACACTTTTCACAACTCGCACAACTAACCAGCAAGTGCACTGGGTCGTCCAAGTAATACCTTACGTGAGTAAGGATCAATCCCACGAAGATTGTCGGGTTGAAGCAAGCTATGGTCATCTTGTAAATCTTCGTCAGACGGATTCAAAT
Organism: Arachis hypogaea; assembly: GCF_003086295.3. Lineage (NCBI taxonomy): Eukaryota > Viridiplantae > Streptophyta > Magnoliopsida > Fabales > Fabaceae > Arachis > Arachis hypogaea. The sequence continues at coordinate 80,405,411 of NC_092046.1, read as the reverse complement.
GGTTATGAGTATTGATAATTAAAAGATAAATAAACACAAAATAAAATAAAGATACTTATGTAATTCATTGGTGGGAATTTCAGATAAGCGTTTGGAGATGCTTTGTTGCTTCTGAACCTCTGCTTTCCTATTGCCTTCTTCCAATCATGCGTGCTCCCTTTCATGGCAAGCTGTATGATCCTGTCGGATGAAAAATACCAGGTACGATCTCTGCACGGCTAATCAACTGTCAGATTTCTCGTCTCAGATGAAAAATACCAGGTACAGCTACCGCACGGCTAATCATCTGTGGGTTCTCACTAGCGTTGGAATAGGATCTCTCTATCCTTTTGCACACTGTCACTGTGCCCAACATTCGCAAGCTTGAAGCTCTTTACAGTCATCCCTTCCCAGATCATACTCAGAATACCACAGACAAGGTTTAGACTTTCCGGATCTCAGGAATGCTGCCAATGGTTCTAGCCTATACCACGAAGGTTCTAATCTCAGATTCGGATGCTCTGTTGTTAGGAGAGACGATGCGAATCGCTGATCAGAGACCCAAGAGAATATACTCCGGCTGTCGTCCAATGACTACGTTGAACATCATGTAGACCGCTTGTGGTTGTCAGGCACGCGGATCTTGGCTAAGCGAGTAACGAAGATAGTGGGTGATTGTCACGGGTCACGTCTTTATTCTGACTTAACTAAATTAAGTACGAGAGTATATCTTGGAGAAGAAGTAGGCGTGAATTGAAAGAGAAACAATAGTACTTGCATTAATTCATGAATCCAACAGCATCTGCAGTCCTTTCTCAGACTCTGAATAAGATTTTTGCTCAGGTCCCTCAATTTCATCCAGAAAATACCTGAAGTTATAGAAAAACATACAAACTCATAGTAAAGTCCAAAAATGTGATTTTGGCATAAAAAATAATAAAAATATAATAAAAAGTAACTAAAACATACTAAAAATTATGTAAAAACAGTGCCAAAAAGGTTATAAATTATCCGCTCATCAGCGCGTTTTGCTTTATCTTGGAAACATGCGAATGTCAAAAACTCATTAACTGTTTGCCATTTCTTTTATTTCCCTCGTTGTATCTTCATTTTAAATTTCAAAGCCTCTTCCCTCAGTTTCTCTTCTCTTCTCTTACTGCAACTTCTCCCTTCTCCTTACCCTTCTATTTATGGGCCTTCGTGTTTTCTTTTTCCTCACTTGCAAAGGTGATCGTTGGCGTCGTTTCGGTCGTTGCTTCAGTCTCTGATCGTTTATCGTCTCCTCTCCCCTGCAGGTTGATTTTTTCATCTTCTCTCTCTTTTACTTTTCACGCCGTTCTTTTTATGCTTGTGCTTATTTGGGCATGAAAAAGTTTTGACCTTGCTCGGGTTCGTGTTAGAAAGTTTGAATCTTTTCTGCATCATTGTGCCTGTAATGCGTACCTTGAGGGTTTTCACACTTTGTTGCTTGTTTCTGTCCCTTTTACTTGATTTCTTTATACGTAGATCTTTTCCTGTTTATAGCTTGAAGTAATGAACTGTTAATTTTAAAAAGGCCATATATTTTTTATGATTTCTACGTGGTCTGTCTGATGTTGATGGTTTGCTGTTTTGTATGGATCGCCCTTTGTTAGAGAAGGCTTTATCTTCTTTGTGTTTTTAGGGCTTAAACTGCGAGATATTTCTTTTTTCTGGACCCTTGCTTTGTTATTGCCTCCAAAGGATGCCCCTGGACCTTGGTGTGAGTCTTGGGGTTTCCTTTTTCTGCTGTTTCTGAGTCTTTTAACATTCACATGCTATTGTCAGAGTTATCTCCATATTTGTCCGAGATGTTTCCTATTTTGTCTGAGCTGTTTAATTAGTAACCCATTTTCCTTTTTCTTACTGTAGGACTAGTTGACCCATGTCTTCTCGCAAAAATATTGTTGAGATGTCTACCAAGGTCCCGGATGGCATGCCCGACTGGCTGGACTCCCTTGTTTTGATGTGTGTTTCCGTGGTTGATTCTGAGTACTGTGTGTGACTTAGGAGGCATTATAGGATTTGCGGTAGTAGAGATCTGGAGAAAAACTACGAGTTGGTAGTGCCCGATCCAGATGAAAGGGTTTGTTTTCCTTCTCTTACTCAGGGGGAACGTCCCTTCTTTTATACGTATGACTATTTAGCCAAATGAACATTACCATTCCTTTTACTTCCTTTGAGACCGACCTGTTGTGGTCCTGCAACGTAGCTCCTTCTCAATTCCACCCGAACTCGTTGGGCTTCATAAAAATCTTCCAACTGTTGTGTCAAGAACTGGATGTTCAACCTTCTCAAACTCTCTTTCTTTACCTTTTTGTTTTGACGAAGCCTGGGGTAGCTAAGAAGAAGGCCTCCTGGATTTCTTTCCGTGCTTCCCAGGGAAAGAAAGTGTTCTCCAAGTATGATGAGTCTTTTAGGGACTTTAAAAACTTCTATTTCAAGGTCTGAGCTGTTAAAGGAGCTCCGCCTTTCTTCTTGGACCAAAATGATGAACCAGCTTTCCCTTTATGCTGGCAAAAGAATGTGGTGGTGTCTAGGTATTCTTGGGAAATGTTGGATGAAATTGAGCAGGCTTTTGTACATGTACAAGTGGAAAATTGGGGGGAGCCTCCCCATCTTGATACGAAGAGGTTCTTAGGGGATCCCTCCCTTCTTCGAGCTGAATTGGGTAGCTGCCAATTTCTTTTTAGCCTTGTTTGTATTTTGTTTGTTTTGTCAATCCACCTCTTTTTTTTTTGCAACTTTGGTTTTGCTGTTTTATTTCTTCAGAGATGGTGAAGACCACTGATTCCATGAAGGCTTTTAAGAGGGCGAGGAAGGCGATTGCAGCTCAGAACATCTCGGTCAAAGTTTCTGGGGAGGAATCTTCAAAGGTTACTCAGAGGAGGTCGACCTCGGATACTTCCCGGTTGAGGAAAGTTATACTTACTCCCCAGGTTTGCCTGGTTTCTTCTTATCAACCCCAGTTGACCCCTGGTGCTGCCTCTCCTTCTGCTGCTGGTCCTCCTCCCAAAAAATAGAAGACTGTTGAGCCCTATGACCTGGATGCCCCTGACTTTGATGCTGTGGGGTTTGTTGATAACCAGATCACTTCTTATGGCCTACTTCCCATGGACGATGTGTCCATCCTGCACCATCTAGATTTTATCACCAGCAATAGTGTTCGAATGGCTCACATGGGTGCGGCCTTGTTCCGTACTGTCCAAGAATCTCCTGTTCATGCTATTAAAGCCTTTATGAAAGATGCCAAGTCCGAGTTCAATAGGATTAAGGCTTTGAAGGATGAACTGGACGCTAAGGCGGCCAAGCTGGAACTAGATGTTGAAAAGGAGAAATCCAGGGCGATTTCTGCGGAAGCTGCTACGAATCTAGCCGAGAAGATGGCCAAGAAGTCGAAGGAGAGTTATACCCGTACTTATGGCGAGTTGCTGGAGGTCAGGGAGAGGCTTGAATCGGCCCATGCTGACTATTCTGAGCTTCAAGGTCATCTCATGGGCAGTGTGACGGATGCAAATGAGAACCTAAAAGCTCAGGTCCGAGTTCTTGCTCCCGAGCTCGACCTGAGTCTTTTTAGTTTGGATAACATCATTAAAAATGGTAAGATTGTTCTTGCCCCAGATGAAGATGAGGAGGATGGTCCTCCCCCTGAGCCCCCAATCAAAGCTCCTGCTGCAGCGACTTCTTCGACTCCTGCTGCTGAGGTCGGCCACCCTGAGTCCGACCCCGACGTCCAGATCTTAAATCGGGAGGATGGGACTGTAGATGCGATTCCGATGAATATCATTCCTCCCTCAACAACTCAGGGTGCCGCACTTGAGTAGAGCTTGGACTCCCTATGACTTTTCTGATGTATTTTGTATAGCCCGATTTGTAGGCTTTTAGACTTTGATTTCTTGTAATTGAGCCCGGCGTGGCATTGCATTTTAGTTGCTTTTCTTAGCAACTTTATTTAGGAAAAACAAATGCTTTCGAAATCCTAGGATCGACTTTCAGGTGCCCTCCTGAGTTTTTATTTTAGTAGCTTTGTCTCTCTTGATATGACTGTTTGCAGCTTTTGGCACTTCCAGGAATCTTTAGAGTGTTGGAATTTTGCTGTCCAACCTCTTTTTGATTGCCTTTATGTTTGTTTGTTTCCTGCTTTAGTCAAAGTGAACTTTAAGGCTAGCTTTGTTTGACAACTTTTTAGTATTCTTCATAGAACGCTTTTAAACCAATTTTGGTAGCTTTTGTTGCGAGGTCGTGGCTTTTTTGGGGCGAGCTGTGTCCCTTCTAGCGCTCGTCTCTTGTTAGTCCGACTTCTTCTTGTCGATCTTTCTCGAGTTATTTTAAGTAACCCATTTTTAATCAGACCTTACCAGGCCTCTTTCTATGGATTACTTTTTATAACTTTGTAGCTTTGTTTGGTTGGTCCGACTTGTTCACGTCGGTCAGCCCTTAGTTATTTTTAGCAATCCATTTTCACTCAGACCTCGTCAGGCCTCTTTCTATGGATTACTTTTTATAACTTTTGTCGCTTTCATGTCGATTAGTCCGACTTCTTCATGTTGGTCCATCCTAAGTTATTTTTAGCAATCCATTTTTACTCAGACCTCGTCAGGCCTCTTTCTATGGATTACTTTTTATAACTTTTGTCGCTTTCATGTCAATTGGTCCGACTTCTTCATATCGGTCCATCCTATGTTATTTTTAGCAATCCATTTTTACTCAGACTTCGTCAGGCCTCTTTCTATGGATTACTTTTTATAACTTTTGTCGCTTTCATGTTGATTGGTCTGACTTCTTCATGTCGGTCCATCCTAAGTTATTTTTAGCAATCTATTTTTACTCAGACCTCGTCAGGCCTCTTTCTATGGATTACTTTTTATAATTTTTGTCACTTTCATGTCGATTGGTCTGACTTCTTCATGTCGGTCCATCATAAGTTATTTTTAGCAATCCATTTTTACTCAGACCTCGTCAGGCCTCTTTCAATGGATTACTTTTTATAACTTTTGTCGCTTTCATGTCGATTGGTCCAACTTCTTCATGTCGGTCCATCCTAAGTTATTTTTATCAGTCCATTTTTACTCAGACCTTGTCAGGCCTCTGTTTATGGATTACTTTTTATAACTTCTTCCATTAATCCGTTTTTATCACTTTTTCATCTCGCCGATTTTGTAGAAATCGGGCGGTGAATACTTTTTTCACCTTGCCGACCTTCGTCGCAATTGAACGATGAATTCGGTTTTCATCATGATCGGGCGGTGAATTTGGTTTTCACCTTGTCGACCTGTAGCTTTGCCATCAGGCGATCAATTTTTGCGTTCAGATTAATGCGTCTTGGTAGAGAGACTTTGTAGAGAATCTGGAAAATTTTATTCAAATAGAAAATAGGCATATAGGCAAGAATATATACATGCGGGTGCTTAGCCTTCTAAGTCGGGTAATTCTGTAGATCCAGGTTTGGTGCCTCATTAAAAAACCTTTTCAGGATAAAGAGTGCACCTTGACCTAAGATCTTTCTAACTATAATACCTTCTTAGGTTGCAGGCATGCCATGACCTTGGTAGCTCTCACCCCTCGAGGTCGGACACCTTGTAGTAGCCTCTTCCTAGTACTTCTATAACTCGGTAGGATCCTTTCCAGTTAGCTGCGAGCTTTCCTTCTCCAGGTCGACCTGTTCCGATGTCATTTCGGATTAAGATGAGATCGTTGTTGGTGAAACTTTGCTGGACGACTCTCTGATTGTATCTTGAGGCCATTCGACGTTTTAACGCCTCTTCCCTAATCCGAGCTCTTTCTCGGATTTCAGGAAGTAGGTCAAGCTCTTCCCTTTGATTTTGGGAGTTGACCTCTTCATTGTAGTGGATCATTCTAGGGGATCCTTCTTTGATTTTTATCGGGATCATTGAATCTATTCCGTAAGCCAATCGAAAAGGTGATTCCCTTGTGGTGGAGTGTGGAGTCGCTCGATATGCCCAGAGGACTTGTGGGAGCTCTTCAGCCCAGGCTCTCTTTGCGTCCTGTAATCTCTGTTTTAACCTGGCCAATATGACTTTGTTAGCTGCTTCTGCTTGTCCATTAGCTTGCGGGTGTTCAACGGATGTGAATTGGTGCTTTATTTTTAAATTCGCTACCATCTTCCTGAAGCCTGTGTCCGTGAATTGAGTGCCATTGTCTGTGGTGATGGAGTAAGGAACCCCAAACCTTGTAACAATGTTTCTGTACAAGAACTTCTGACTTCTTTGAGCAGTGGCACTAGCTAGGGGCTCTGCCTCAATCCATTTTGTGAAGTAATCCACCCCTACGATGGGAACTTGACTTGTCCTGATCCTTGAGGAAAGGGTCCTAAGAGGCCGAGTCCCCATTTTGCAAATGGCCAAGGTGATGTTATACTGATGAGCTCCTCTTGTGGGGCGATGTGAAAGTTAGCATGTTTCTGACATGGTGGGCATGTCTTAACGAACTCGGTTGCTTCTTTTTGTAAAGTCGGCCAAAAGAACCCGGCTCGGAGTACTTTTTTGGAGAGAGCTCGTGCTCCAAGATGGTTGCCACATATTCCACTATGTATTTCTTCTGGAACCTCTTTTGTGTTGGAGGCCAGCATACATTTTAATAGGGGCATTGAAATCCCTCTTTTGTAGAGGCTGTTGTTTATGATGGTGTAGTGTTGTGCCTCTCATCTTAGCCTCTTCGCCTCCTTCTTATCTGTAGGGAGTGTCTCTGATTTGAGGTAGTTAATTATGGGGGTCATCCATCCTTGATCCCGACCTGATATGGTTAGGACCTTTTCTTCCTCCAAAATTTATGGGCTCTGTAGTATTTCCTGGATGAGAATTTTATTATTGCCCCCTAGTTTGGTGCTGGCTAATTTTGAGAGTGCATCAGCTCGAGCATTCTATTCCTGAGGTGTGTGGCAGACTTCATATTCCTCGAGTTTTCCAAGCTATTCCCTGGTTTTGTCCAGTATTTTTTCATGATAGGGTCCTTAGCCTGGTAGCTTCCTACTATTTGCGAAGTGACTACTTGGGAATCGCTGAAGATGGTAAGCTTTTGAACTCCGACCTCCTTGGCCAGCCTCAAACCAGCTAGCAATGCTTCATACTCGGCCTGGTTGTTTGAAGCAAGGAACTCAAATTTTAGGGAGAGTTCGATTTGGGTTCCTTGATCGCTTTCTATTATCACACCCGCACCACTCCCGGTTTTGTTTGAAGAGCCATCTACATAGAGATTCCATTTGGTAGGAGTTCCCGGGGTGTCAGTGTACTCGGCGGTGAAGTCGGCCAAATACTGAGACTTAATGGTAGTCCGAATATTGGAGATCGAACTTAGATAGCTCGATTACCCACTGTAGAATTCTACCGGCTAAGTCTGTCTTCTGTAGAATACCTTTCATGGGTTGGTTGGTCCTAACCTTGATGGTGTGAGCTTGAAAATATGGGCAAAGTCGTTGAGAAGTTAGTATGAGGGGGTAGGTGAACTTTTCTATCTTTTGATAGTTCAGTTCGGCCCCTTGTAGAGCTTTGCTGATGAAGTAGATGGGTTGTTACCCATTTTCATCTTCTCTGACTAGTGTTGAGGCTATTGTCTGAGTTCCCACTGTGAGGTATAATATGAGTGCTTCTCCTTCCGTGGCCGGGTAAAGATGGGTGGTTGTCCCAGGAAGTTTTTGAAATCCTAGAAGGCTTGCTAGCACTCTGTTTTCCATTCAAACCTCTTTCCCTTTCTTAGTATGGCGTAAAAGGGGAGAGATCTTATGGCCGATCCGGCTAGAAATTTGTACAAAGCTGCCAGTCTTCCGTTGAGTTGTTGTACTTCTTTGACGCAGTTTGGACTTTTCATGTTGAGTATAGCCTGGCATTTATCCGGGTTCGCCTTGATTCCCCGTTGTATTAGCATGAAACCCAGAAATTTGCCAGCTTCTACTGCAAAAGTGCACTTTGCAGGATTAAGTCGCATGCCATGCTTTCTTATGGTATCGAACATTTTGGTGAGGTCGGTCAGTAATGATTCCTCACTTTGTGTTTTTACCAACATGTCTTCCACATATACCTCCATGAGTTTCCCAATGTGTTCTACGAAGACTTTGTTCATCAATCTTTGGTAGGTAGCTCCTGTGTTTTTGAGCCCGAATAGCATGATGACATAACAGTAATTTTCCTTTGGGGTTAGGAATGAGGTCTTCTCTTGATCAGGTGGGTACATCGGGATTTGATTGTATCTTGAGTAAGCATCCATGAATGAGAGGTATTTGTATCCGGAGGAGGCATCCACTAGGGTGTTGATACTTGGGAGCGGATAGGGATCTTCTGGGCAGGCTTTATTGAGATCGGTGTAGTCGGTGCACATCCGCCACTTCCCATTTGACTTTTTTACCCAGACAACGTTGGCTAGCCATAGTGGGTACTTGACCTCTTTTATAAATCCTGCCCCCAGCAAGGCTTGCACCTCTTCCTCCACGACTTGTGACCTTTCTAGTCCAAGTTTCCTACGCCTTTGCTGTACTGGATGAGATCCCGGGTATACTGCCAGTTTGTGGCACATTAGTTTGGGATCTATGCCCGGCATGTCTGCAGCCTTCGATGCAAAGAGGTCGGCATAATCCTTTAGGAACCGTATCAGAGGCTCCTTTATATCTCTTTTCAAGGTTGCTCCAATACTTGTTGTCTTATCTGGGATATCCCCGATCTGGACTTCCTCGATCTCGCCCTCAGGTTGTGGACGAAGTTTTTCCCATCCTTAAACTCTCCCGAGCTCGATAGTGTTGATTTCTTCTCATTTGCCTCTAAGGTTTAGACTTTCGTTGAAACATCGCCACGCAATTTTCTGGTCTCCTTTTACCATGGCGATCCCTTCTGAAATTGGGAATTTCATGCATAGATGCGGAGTCAAAACTACCGTGGCAAGCTGATTCAGTGTTGTCCGACCTATCAAGGCGTTGTAGGCTGAGCTCACGTCGACTACGATGTAGTCTATGTTGAGTGTCCTTGATCGAGTTCCCTTGCCGAAGGTTGTGTGTACTGAGATACATCCAAGTGGTTGGATTGGAGTATCTCCCAGTCCAAACAAGCTGTTCAGATATGCCCTGAGCTTTTTTTCTTGTAGGCCGAGTTTGTCGAAAGCGAGTTTAAACAAGATATTTGCTGAGCTTCCTTGGTCCACCAGTATACGGTGGAGACTAGCATTGGCCAATATGATAGTAATGACCAGGGAATCATCATGTCCTGGGATGATGCATGCCGCATCTTCTTGGGTGAAGGTAATAGCAGGGAGGTCGGGTAATCCTTCTCCCTCAACATGATATACTTATTTAAGGTGCATTTTGTGAGATGATTTCGAGATCCCTCCTCCAGCGAATACTCCATTTATAATATGAATGTGCCTCTCCGGGGTGTGAGGTGGTCGCTCTGCTCGTCCGACCTCTTCATCTCTTCTTCTTTTTCTGGTTTCATCCGTCTTATTTGCTAAGTACCGATCTAGTCACCCATCTCTTACCAGTTTTTCTATGACATTCTTTAAGCCGAAGCACTCGTTGGTAGGATGTCCATAGAATCAGTGGTATTCACATTATTTTGTCCGATTTTTCCCTCCTTTTTTGCTCTTGATTGGGCGAGGTGGTGGAATCTTCTCAATGTGGCATACCTCTCAGAAAACATCCACAAGAGACACCCGAAGAGGGGTGTAATTGTGGTATTTTTTAAGTTTATCTCCATGCCGATCTTCTTTATTTTTGGAGTCTTTGTCCTTATCTCGGGAGGGGTAGGAGAATCTGGGTTTCGAGGTCTCTCCTAGTCGAGAATTTTCTTCCATGTTGATATACTTCTCTGCCCGTTTCTCTACTTCATTTAAAGATGTTGGGTGTTTCTTTGATATGGAGTGACTAAAAGGTCCTTCTTGCTGGCCATTGATGAGACCCATGATGGCTGCTTCTGTTGGTAGGCTTTGTATGTCCAGGCATGCCTTGTTGAATCTTTCCATATAAGATTGGAGACTCTCCCTGTCACCTTGTTTGATTCCTAATAAGCTTGGGGCATGTTTGGCCTTGTCCTTCTGGATGGAGAATCTAGAAAGAAACTTTTTGGCTAAGTCGTCAAAACTTGTGATGGATCTAGAAGGCAAACTATCGAACTACTTAATTGTCGTCTTTGTCAAGGTAGTCGGGAAGGCTTTGTAACGAATAGCATCCGAGGCGTCAATGAGATACATTCTGCTTCTAAAATTGCTGAGATGATGGCTAGGGTCAGAGGTTCCGTCATAAGGGGTCATGTCGGGAGCTTTAAAGTCTTTTAGAACATTATCTTTCAAGATTTCTTTTGTGAAGGGATCTTGATCCTTATGGGGGCTGTCCCCGTGAGGGCTGTCCCCGTGATCTAAATTCGGTTTTGGCTCTAAAGTCGGCTTCGAGCTTTAGTAGTTTGTCCTCTAACTCCCGGCATCGTCTAGTTTCTCTTCGGAGGTTTCTTTCGGCTTCGCGCTGGTATTCAGCCTCCTGTTCGAGCTGCTTGAGACGATTCTGCTATTCTCGGAGAGCTTCTAGAATTTTTTTGTTTGGAGGGTGCTTGTCTCCGTTTGGTTGAGAAGTATCTTTCGGTATGGTGTCCGCGTTCTTGTGCGGCATCCTATTTTCTAAATCAGAGTTGTGATCGTTGTACATGTTGTCTACCATGGTGATGGGATGACTTCCAGGGTCCCCGGCAACGGCGCCAATGTTCCGAGGGTTACCTGAAACTGTAGGTCGATCTCGGATGAGATCTGCTCTGGTGGCCGGAGCAGTTGTGTCTGACCTGGTGGAACTGGTAGAGCTGGAGATGGTGCTGATCCTTCGCCACCGGAGGGTGGTGGTACCTTCAAGAGACTCTGATGCTTATGTTATCATGGGCATTAAGCAGGTATTTTGTAGAATTAGAGTATGAGTTATACCTGGGTGCTCCAGTGTATTTATAATAGTGTGGAGTGACCTTTCTGGAGATAAGTTAGTTATCTTATCCTATCTTTGAGTGAGGTCATCTTATCTTCTAAGGAAAACCGCCTTTATCTTTCTAGGCTTTGGCTGCCTTTGGATTTGGGTTGTGTTCCTTCGTTTGGGCTTGCTTTGGGCTCCCATGGCGATTCGGCCGAACTCTTTAAGAAGAGGTCGGGGAATCTAGACCTGAAGAGGTCGGTCAACTTGTCTTTAATCAGCCCGGGTCGTACAGCTCGACCCAGGGCATGAACACGAAGGTTTCCAACCATTGAGTTGCTTTGTCCCTTAAAGAGAAGGGAAATAGAAGTAGCTTGTAGTTGTCTGGATGTACTCCATTAGTTTTGACAGTGTCACATATCCTTAGGAAAACGGATAGGTGTTGATTTGGGTCCTCCAAAGCACCTCCTCCAAACTGGCAGTTGTTATGAACTAGAGTAATGAGCTGAGGTTTAAGCTCAAAGTTGTTGGCATGTACATTAGGAGTAAGAATGCTACTCCCACAATTCCTAGGATCAGGAATAGTATAGGAGGCTAGCACTGTCCTGGGAGGTTGGTTGTTGTTGTTAGCCACTCCTTCCTCATGTATCTCATCCTCCATGACTTGATCCAAGTCTTCTTCAGAATCCTCTTCACCAACAACTCTTTTCCCTCTAGATTTTCTTTTCAATCTTAGAAAAGTTCTCTCTGGCTCAGAATCAAAGGAGGTTGATGTTGCCTTTCTCCCTCCTGGCATACACAACACAAAGACAGACCAAAAGCAAAATGATCACTCTATTGCTAGTGTACGTGGTAGAATTAGCAGACACAATGTGTCAAACAGTTAGTATCCTTAAACAAAAACAAAGAAAAATGCTCAATCTAGACTATCACCCACTTAATCATTGTTAATCTGAATCAATCCCTGGCAACAGCGCCAAAAACTTTATTACTGGAAATTTGCACAGCACAAATTCCTTCAGCAAGTGTACCGAATCGCCAAGTAATAACTCACTGTTGAGTGAGGTCGATCCTACAGGGATTGATGAATTAAGCAACTTTAGTTAAGTAATCGATCTAGTTGAGCAAATATTTGATGATTTTTGTGAAATTTACAGAATGTAAATGACATAAAAAGTAAATGACTTAAAGATAAAGAGCTGAAAGTAAATTACAGAATGATAAAGAGCAAAAAATTTAAATGACAAGGAATTAAAAGAGCTAAAACTTAAATAGCAAGAAAGTAAAGGCAAGAATGTAAATGGCGATGAAAATTAAATTGCAAGAATGTAAATGACATAAAAAGTTAATGACTGAAAGATAAAGAGCTGAAAGTAAATTATAGGATGATAAGGAGCAGAAAATTTAAATGACAAGGAATTAAAAGAGCTAAAACTTAAATAGCAAGAAAGTAAAGGCAAGAATGTAAATGGTGATGAAAATTAAATTGCATGAAATGTAAATGGGCTTTGGGTGCTGGGAATCGAAGATAACAAGAAACCTAAAGCAATTGAAAGGAAAGGCAACAATGGGTGAGATTCATTAGGGATTGGAGATATTATAATCCTTCTTGAAATAGTGGGTCTCAACTTCATTCTCAATCATATGAAGTAAATCTATTACGGATTATAATTAATTGAGTTCCAATTCCTTGGCAACTTAATTTCTCTTAACACAACCAATTGCCAATTCCTTGATCAAATTGTTCATGAGAAGAGGTTAAGTTCAATTCTCTTATCCACAAGCCACACAAGCTCTTAAGATCTCAATTCAAACTAGGAATTTATTGATCAAAAGAGTTATGAGAGAAAGAGCTTCACACTAATTTCTATGATTCCCCTTCTGAGGCCCACATAAAAATTCAAATGGATTTAAACCCCCTTCCGGTAGTGAATAGATCTATTAAGTACAGAAGTTATCTCTTAGCTACAATAAACGGATTAAGAAGAAGAGGAATTTCCTTAATTCATTTGAATTATAACAGAGCTCCTCCCCCTAATGATGTGGGGTTTAGTTCATCATTGCTTTGGAAAACATAGAAAGAAAAAGAAAGTACATGAAAAGTAACTAAGTACACAGAAGAAAGAAAATTGATTTAGAGTTTTCCAATTAGGATCCTCTTCTATCAGAGTCCGTTCTCCTTTCAAGTTCAAAACTCTTCCTATATATACTACTTGTGTGATCTTCAAATGAGTCTTCAAGTACTTAGATGTGGGCCCTTGGCCTTAGTTGAAGCAGTTAGCAAACTCTTTGGGCTTTTCTCAGCTTTCTGGAAGGTATTAGTTGAAGCTGCATTGACGTTAGGGCGGACGTTAGTGTGGATAATGCTCTGTATATTGCATGGCTCACGGACGTTAGTACTGGCGTCAGTGGAACTAGCGTTGCTACTAACGCCCCAAGTCTTCCTTGCTCCACGTTATCGCTGGCTTTTGTGGCATTAACGTGGCCACTAAAGCCACATCTTGCTCTTGTGTCACGTTAGCACTGGCGTTAGTGGCACAAACTTTGCCACTAACGCCATTCCTTCCTTGGAGTGATACCATCGCTGGCCTTAGTGAGTGGCTAACTCCACCACTAACGCCACTCTTCCTTGCTTCCCCTATATTAATACTGGCCTTAGTGGTGTTAACGTTGTCACTAACGCCACTCCTCCCTTAGAAGCTGGCGTTGATACTGGCGTTAGTGTCGTTAACATGGCCACTAACGCCATTCCTCTCTTGCTTTCCTCTACTTCCTGTTGCCTATCATCAATCAAACAATTGCATCAAAGTTTTTCTATAATCAGAAGATAATGCATCATTCATTGCATCAAGTAGTTATTTCCATTAATCTCATGAAAATATGTATAATTCACAGTGTTGATTGAATCAAGACATGCATACATAACTCATCCAGATGCTTGATTGTTGACTAAGAAAATGCATGAAATAAATCTAAAACATACTAAAAATGGCTTGTAAAGCTAGCCAAGATGCCCTGACATCAACGTCTAAAGAGGATCGCGTACACGTCAATGAGGGATGGGGAGCATAGGTCGTGTACGCAAACAGCATGTACGTGTGAGGTGCTCTCTGCCTGGCCTTAATGCACACACATACAAGGAATGCGTAGGCGTCTTGGGCCAATTTCAGGGCAATGCGTACGCATGCAGCAAGGTCGTGTACACATACAAAGCTGGGGGCCAGTGAAATTCGCATAAGTGAAGGCCCTATACGCATATGATGCTCTCTGTCCAGGGGCAATGCGTACGCATACAGTCAATGCGTATGCGTCTTGGGCTAAATTACCGCGTATACGTACGCATAGGTTATGTCCGCGTATGCCTAGATAGCTGGAAACAAAAAAACTTTCTGTTCCGCTTCCCAAGAGGCTTCCCTACACATAATACCACCAATTTCTGCATTCTAAGGCTCTAAACAAATAGAACAAAGTTCTTAAGGTACATATTTACATAAACAACAGGGATGCAAAGTATCAAAAATCTAAAACTAACAAAAATCAACCAATCCAAACAAGTATTCATATGAAAACAAAGAAAAATGGAGGATCATACCATGGTGGGGTGTCTCCCACCTAGCACTTTTCTTTAACGTCCTTAAGTTGGATAGTCATGAGATCATGATTCATCTCTTTGGGACATCCTCAAGGACATCCATCTTGTCCTCCTTGTTGCTCTTGGTAAGAGTGTCCTTCAAGGGAAGATGCTTCTACTTGTTAATTAAACCATGATTGGGTGCCTTGTTTCGTTGATAGCATGGAAGTTGTGGATCATTTTCCTCTTTTTTGCCAACTCTTTTTATTCCCAAGCCTTTAATGACACCTAACTCATCATCATTTCCAAATTGGACTTCAACTACATCGTCTTCAACTATGTCACAACCAAAAATGGAATGCACCTTTAAGGGTTGCCTCATAATTTCCTCCAATTTAAACTTCACCACTTTCCATTTGGTTTCAAATAAATAGTTCCCGAAAAATGTATCTAGTTTAAACCGGGATGTCTTCAAGAATGGTCTTCCAAGTATGATGGAAGATGATCTATTTGAATCAATGGGAGGTGTCTCTAGGATATGAAAATCCACTAGAAAAATTAAGTCCTGAATTCTCATCAATACATTCTTAGCAACCCCCACAACCAAAACTATACTCTTGTCCGTTAACACAAACCTAGCTCCGAATCGCTTCAACGGTGCAAGGTTCAACTTCTCATAAACCAAAAGTGGCATGATACTGATGCGGGTTGAAATTTTCCAATTAAGAATTTATAGAGAAAACAGCAGTGCAAGTACAGTTCTTAACTGACTAAAATTTGCTTATCAATTTAGAAAAGAGTTGTCACTATATTATGTCTTCTCTGTTCGTACCTATACGTTTAGTTTTTGATGTGTGAACGCTTCGCGTTTTGTAAATTTTGCTTTACGCAAGTTGAGCTTTTATTCCTTCATCGGGCTTCTAGTGTTACTATTTTCTTCTATATATATAATATTATTGGAGCTTTAGAACTGTCGTGGCACTTTGTTATTCTTTGCCTTACGGCTAGAGGTAAGGCTTGGGGTAATGAGGTGTTACACTGCTCTTCTTCTTGTTGTGCTTCTTGTTGTAGCACTCTCTTCCTCCTCTGGGGCCTTCTTTCCTGTTGAGCAGCTGTAACATATGACATTGATAAACCCCAATTTTGTAGTTTATCTTGTGTAGAATTTGGGGGGTTTTATCAATATTTTCCACACTTATTCATATAAATTGCATGCTTTTGTGTTTTCTTCCTAATTTTGCTTCATGGCTTAAAACATGCTTTTTAACCTTAAAAATGCTATATTTTAATCCTCTTCTATTACCATTCGATGCCGTGATGTGTTTGTTGAGTGGATTCAGGATCTATAGGGCAAGAATGGTCTAGAAGATGGAAAGGAAGCATGCACAAGTGGAAGGAATATGAAGAATGAAGCTTTGGAGAACTGGAAGTGAGGCGCACGCGTGGTTTGGCACAGCAATGACCGACGCGTACGCATGCTCGACGTGTACGCATGGCTTGTAGAACTCAGATGACGCGCACGCGTGGCCGATGTGCACGCATGACGCCCAGCACGTGATATTATTAATGAAATCGTGGCTGGCGATTTCTGAGAGGCTCCAGGCCCAAATCAAACTTGATTCTGCATGGAAAAGACCCAGGAATTGATGGAGGAAGGGGGGATCCAATCATTCACACAATACACTTAATTTTAGCTAGTTTTTTTAGTTCTTGTTTTCTATAGAGAGTAACTCTTACTTCTCTTTAGATTTAGTTTGTTTTTTATCTTCCTTTGTTGGAATTCTAAATTGGGTCTTGTTAATTTTAGTTTCAATTACTTAATTTGAGTTCTCTAGTTCTGATTTTGTTTAGATCTTGTGTTGAAATTGTGTTCTCTTGTTATTTCTCTTTTTCTTCTCATTTTATGAACTTTGTGGATCTTGGATTTCTATTAGTGCATTGATGTTTTCTATGATTGATAGTGTTATTTGAGTTGTTTTCTATTGATAATTGTTTGTGGGTACTTATAATTTTGATGAGGGAAAATCGATTCCGCACAAACTAACCAGCAAGTGTACCGGGTCGCATCAAGGAGTAATCACTCACCGGAGTGAGGTCGATCCCATAGGGATTGATGGATTAAGCAACTTTAGTGAGGTGATGAATTTAGTTAAGTTAATATTAATGATTTGAGTGAAAATTGATTGAACAGACTGTAAATTGCAGAAAGTAAATTGCAAAGACGTAAATGACAAAAAATTTAAATTGTTGAATCTTAAAGTGCAAGAAATTTAAAAGAGCTGAAATTTTAATTGCAATAAATGTAAATAACTGAATGTTAGAGTGCAAGAAAGTGAATTGCATAATCTAAATTGAAAGGAAATTTAAATTGCATGAATTATAAAGGAAATTTGGTGCAGGGATTCAAACAACAAAACAAATCAAATGAAAATTGAAATTAGGGAAGTTTGAAATGAAGAAAATCAGAGAAAGTGATTCATCAGGGATCGGAGATATTGTAATCCTTCATGAATCAAATGGATCTCAACTCCTTCATCAACCATTTAAGTAGATCTATGGCGGATTGAAATTGATTGGATCCCAATTCCTTGGCAATCCAATCTCTCTAATCACAATCAATCTTGCCAATTTCTTGATCTAATTTTCATGAGAATAGTTAGATCATGTTCTCTTATCCATTAGCCACACAAATTCTCAAAACCTCAATTCTTCCCGAATAGTGTTGGTAATAAAAATTGTGAAGGAAAGAGCTTCAGATCTAATGCAAGTGATTCTCCTTCTGAGGCTCACACAAGCAGTCAACTGAATTCAACCCCTTTCCAGAGTGAAGAATTCTAAATAAAAACAAAAGATATTATGTTGTCAATTTAGGTTATAAATTATCATGTTTGATTTGATTTTCTATTTAATGCAATTTACGGTATTTCATATTTATTGCTTTTTCCATTATTTGTTATCATTGGTTTTACAATTGTTGGTTTTAGTATTTACATCCTCTTATTGCTTTTCTATGCTTTTATTTTGCGCCCACCAAGTGTTTGACAAAATGCTTGGTTGGATTTCAAATTAACTTTTTATATGCTTAGCTTGGATTGAGTAATTAGAGACTCTTGAATTATCAAAGGTCTTTTATTGATTGGTGATTGAGATTTGCTAATTGGCTTGAGATTCACTAACACTAGTCTTTGACTAGGACTTGTGAACTTAATTTAACTTTACTCACTTGACTTTTCTTCATTGTTTGAGGTTAACTAAGTGAAAGCAAAAGGTAATTACCACTATAATTGACAATGATAATAGGGATAGGAATTCTAATTATCAAACCTTGCTAGGATTTTTCTTAGTAGTTATTTTATTTCCTTGTTATTTACATTACTTGTTTCTTAAGCTCAAAACCCAAAAAGATATAATCCCATAACCAATAGTAACATACTTCCCTGCAATTCCTTGAGAGACGACCCGAGGTTTAAATACTTCGGTTTATTTTTATTGGGTTTGCTTTAGTGACAGACAAATTAAATTTGATTAAGGTTTAATTGTCGATTTAGATCTATACTTGCAACGCGACTATTTTTGTGAAATTCTTTACCGACGATTTTTTCCCCATCAAAATGCATGAAAGGAAGTTGAAGAATGTCCATGAAAAGAAGGAGGAGAAGCAACAATGGTGGCAAAAGTTGGACCACTAATGTTGCCTCAAACATTGGAAGGAGAGGCAAAGCAAAAGTTCTGCATAATTCTGGTGTCAACGTTGGAGGGAGCGTTGGCAAGCCAACTTTAGCTCCAACGCTATGTGATACAAACTGCTTTCTAGAAATTGGAAAAATTGAATGCGACGCGTATGCATGGGCGACGCACACGCGTGCATAGTGGAATTTTGATGATCCATGCGCACGCGAGGGTGACGCACACGCGGGAATGCGCCAACGTTGGAGGGAACGTTGCCACTCCAACGTTGAGGCAAACACGTGGGATAACTCTTCAAAATTGGGATTTTGAGATTTGGCATCCACGCGCCTGCGTGGGTGACATGCACGCGTGGATAGGCCAACGTTTGAGGGAGCGTTGCCAGTCCAACGCGAGGTCCAACGTTCGCGATATGTGGTCCAATTCTGGAATTTAGTAAAGTGCATCGACACGCACGCGCACATGATGCATACGCGTGAGCGTGAATGGTAACAATCCTTTCGCACGCATAAGTGACGCGCACGCGTGGATAGGCCAGCGTTGGAGGGAACGTTGCCACTCCAACGCTGGGGCCAACATCTTTGATAGCCTTTCAAAAATTGGACTTAGGGAATTTACATCCACGCGCATGCGTAGGTGACGCGCACGCGTGGATGTGCACTCTGGTCCCAAACTCGCACACGCATAGGCAGCGTGGATGCGTAAATGGGTAAAATAGCTCATCCACGCGTACATGTACGCGTACTTGTGGACGAGCGAATGTTGGCACCCCAACATTGAGTCAAACGTTGATTGCAGCAACCAAAATCCAATTTTCTTAAAGAACGTTTGATTCAACGTTTACTAAAAAACGTTGACTCAAACGTTGATATCAGAATTGCACAATTGAACACCTCTCTCTTTTCAACAGCATTGGGAGTCAATTAGATCAACTTCAACAAAGGCCAAAAGCCCAAATCAGATGACTGTAAGATCAATTGAAGGAGTGTATAAATAGTTTAAAGTTAAGTTAGTTAGGGGTCTTACGGAGAGAGAACGCAAACTCTGCCCATTTACTTTCTCTGTACTTTGAAATTTTTATTCTGGAATTTATTTTTCAACTTCGTTTTCCATTTTTAGAGCTATGACCAACTAAACCCCTTTCATCGGGTTAGGGAGCTCTGTGTAATTCAATGGATCAATATTAGTTTTCATACTTCTTCTTCTTTCTTTTCTCTTGATCTGCCTGGAAAGAATTTGTTCTTCATTTAATCATTCAATTGTCTTGGGAAAGAAATTGAATGTAATTGGGTTCTGTGATTGGCTTGAGAGAGAAATCACAGAATCATGCTTGAATTTTTTCTCACATTATGATTAGGTTAGGGCTTGGATGGATATCGTGACATGTAATCCTACCAACACTTTAATCTATGAATGTGTGCGGTAAAATCAACGACCATACTTCATCTCTTCCCATGAGCACTTAAATCAAGGAATTGGGCAATTGTTCACGCTCAGATAGATTGGATTGCCAAGGAATTGGGATCCAATCACCTAAGATTGCCAAGGAGATCAATGAATGCATTAATTGAGGAAGAGATAAAAATGAATTTAATCCAGAGAATTATAACATCTCCTGACCCCAATGAATCCCCTACTCTGATTTATCATTCTCTTTACATTCTGCTCTTTAATTTGATGCTCAATCCCTATTCCCATTAACTTTCTTGTAATTTAAGTTTGTGCTCTTTACATTCTGCAATTTAATTTCTGTTCGTTTAATTTCTTGCAATTTAAGTTTCCAACCAATTTACATTCTGGAATCCCAATTTCAAATCTGATTTAGTTCAACTAGAACATTTTTCCAATTAACATTGATCAACCAACCAATCCCTATGGGATTTGACCTCACTCTATAGTGAGTTTTTACTTGATGACAAACTGGTGCACTTGCCGGTGGAAATTTGGTGAGAGACAAGTTTTCGTGGCATCAATGATTTCTTCTATGGCAGGCTATATCTAATTGACGCCAATCTTAAGAGATCGCCAATCTCATTGAATGTGAAGCTCCTGCAGTTCATTCTCTTTTGTGATCCTACACAAAATGCCACAGACAAGGTCAAATCTTCCAGATTTGAGGATGCTGCACCTTTGGTTCTAGCCTCAACCACAAAGACTCTAATCTCCCCGTACCTCGGCTGAACTGGTGTCTCGAGATGTCCTCAACAAAGTCAGGGATTAGCCATCTAAGAGATGTATAATCAAGTTGGTGGTTCATCATTGTCCAATGAAAGACTCACTCTGAACCCCTTTAGAATGAGATAACCTTGTGCCGGTTCAACGCATTCATAATGATGAAGAACGGATATACATCTTAGAATAGAGAATCAAACGTGAATTGAGATAGAACAGTAGTACTTTATTAATCCATAAAAGTCAGCAGAGCTCCTCCCCTCAACCTAGGAGGTTTAGAAACTCATACTAATAGAAAATACAATGTGGAATTCGAAAATACGGCACAAAGTCCTGAACAAGGGTGATCTTTCTCCTTTAAATACTAAACTAATGACTAAGGATTACATAAGAAGGGTAAAACTATCTTTTGGTGCTAAAATTCATTTCTGGGGCCCACTTGGTGAGTGTTTGGGTTGAGCTTGATTTGGATCCACGTGCTAGGAGGCCTCTAGGATGCTGAACGCTGGCTAGGGGGTCCTTTATGGGTGTTGGACGTTGGTCTCTTCTCCTTTGTGCGTTGGATGCCAGAATAGAGCAGGAGACTGGCGTTGAACTCCACTTTTGGGCCTTCAATTCTGAAACAAAGCAAAGACTATTACAAATTTTTGGAAAGCTCTAAATGTTAGCTTTCTATAGCTGTTGAGAACACTCCATATGGAGTTCGGTAGCTCCAGAAAATATCTTTCGAATGCAAGGAGGTCAGATCCAGACAGCATCTACAGTGATTTCTCTGTCTCTGAATCGGACTTTTGCTCCAGCTCCTCAATTTCAGCCAGATGATGAATGGATTTTTGATGGTAAAGAATTTCACAAATGAAAGCTCATTGCAAGTATAGCTTCTAAACCAACAAAGAATCCTCTCATACAAAAAATTGTTTGTCACAAGTAACAAACCCCTAAAAATAATAACCGAAGTATTCAAACCTCGGCTCATCTCTCAAAGGAATTGCAGGGAAGTGTTCTTGCTATTGGTTATGGATTGTATATTTTGGGGTTTTGATAAGAGACATGAAAGATAAATTGCAAAGGAAGTAAACTAATAACTAAGAAAGCTCTTAGCAAAGAATGAGAATTGGAAGTCCTATCCTCATTATCGTCCTCAATTATGACATCAATTGTCTATTGCTCCCATTTAGTCAACCTCTAACTATGAAGGAAAGTCAAGTGGATAAATCAATTTGAATCCTCAAGTCCTAGTCAACAACTAAGGAAAGACTAGAGTTAGTGGAATTCAAATCAACTAGCATCATTGAATTATCAATCAACAAAGGATTTTGATAACTTAAGAGTCTCCAATTGCTCAACCAAAGCCAAGAGGAGAAAAATCTACTCTAGCATCCTTCCAAGCTTTTTATCAAACACTTGGAAGGCATAAAAGCAAAGCAAGATAAAATTGCAAGAAATATAAATCTACAACTACTCAATTGCAAGGAAATTAACAACAAAAATTCAAATCAACAATGAAGGAACAAGAAACATAAGTTGCATTAAAAGAAAAATAGAAGAAACAAAAGTGCATCAACGACAAGTAAACAATTACAAGAATGAAATACAAAACTAGAGAAAGGAGAGGTAGAGGAACAAGAAAGTGTAAAGGAAAAGTACATGAAAGCAAGAATTAAACCTAGATCTAAGAAATCCTAATCTAACCTAATCATAATTCAAGAGAGAAGAGAGAGCTTCTCTCTCTAGAAACTAACTAAAGCATTCCCTCCAGAATTCAATTATGACTTCCCTCCCTTTGACTCCTCTTGATTTCTGCATGTAATAGGCTCAGAGAGTTGGATTTGGGCCTGAGAAGCCCAGAAATTGCCCCCAGCTTTTTCACTTTAATAAAGACACGTGCGACCATCGATGCGTACGCGTGGGTCACGCGTACGCGTTGCTTGGCAATTTGTGTTCCACGCGTGCGTGTCTGCTGTGCGTGCGCGTCAATGAATGCATCCCAAATCCTTGATTTTCCATGATTTCTCCACTTTGCATGCTTTTCTCTTCATTCCATTGATGTATTCCTAGCCTTTTCAACCTGAAACTACTCAACAAACACATCAAGTCATCTAGTGGAATCAAAGGTGAATCAAAATTAACCAATTAAGGACCTAAAAAGCATGTTTTTGCTCTCAAGCACAAATTAGGAGAAATACACAAAACCATGTCATTTCATGGAATAAATGTGGGAAAAGGGTGATAAAATCCCCTAAATTCAGCAAAGAATGCACCACCAAATAGTGGTGCATCAAATCTCCCCACACTTAAACCATAGCATGTCCTCATGCTAAATCAAGAAAGAAACAAAGGGTATCATCATTTATTCACATGTAAACTAGCTAAATGCAATCTATCTATATGCAACTATCTAAATGAATGCAACTACTTGGTGAAAATAAATCAATTTTCAAGAAAGAATATATAAGCATAAGGCTCAAGGTATTAACAACCAAGCCAAACCACAATTGAATTGAGTTATTAAAGATTATACAAACTTGCAAGAAAAGAGATGATTGCAGGTGAAAACATGTAATTGAGCAATCGAACCCTCACCGGATGTGTATCCGCTCTAGTCACTCAAGTGTATAGGGGTTGATTCACTCAATTCTCTCCTAATCATGCTTTCTAAGATTTATTTTTCATCTAACAATAAACAATTATTTCATGCATGCATACAATTATCATGAAGTCTTTCTCATAGGTTGTAATGGGGCTAGGGTCAAAGTAAGGATGCATATGGTCAAGTGAGCTTGACATTTGAATCTTTGATCAACCTAAGCTTCCCACCTAACCTATATAACCACCTATATAAATTTAAAGCTAATCTAACTACCCATTCTTCACTTTTTCACACACTCATGCATTCTCTCTTTTCTTGATTACAACTCATATGCATTGATTATTATTGAGCTTCACTTTGGGGCAATTTGTCCCCTTCTTATTGCTTTTCTTTTTTCCTTTCTTTTTCTATTTTTTTTCTTTTTATATTTCTTTTCTTTTTATTTTATCATTTTTTTTATTTTTGCAATAAAGGATATACAAAAGTATCAATGCATATGATTTTACATTTAATTAACACATGAGTGTGTACCCATTTCCCAAGATCTTCAATGAAAATACAAAATTACCCTTTTTCTCAACCAATGTCCCAAGTTTCCCCACACTTGAATGATACACACACTCACTAGCCTAAGCTAATCAATGATCCAAATAAAGGACATTTATTGTTTTCCGCTTTAAGGCTTGTAATGTGCTAATAATTAAGAACAAGTGGGTTAATCGTAGGCTCAAAGTTGGCTAACAATGGAAGATAAAAGGTAAGGCTACTTGGGTAAGTGAGCTAAATAAAATGATGGCCTCAATCATATAAAATCATGTCTACACAAAATAATGGACATAAAGAATCAAACAAATCAAAGATTACAATCATAGAAAGAGAATAATGCACACAAGAAGGAAAACAAATGGTTATAAGATGTAACCACACAATTAAGCTCAAAACACACTTGCTTGTGTTCTTAGCTCAAAAATCATGTTCCACAAGATATAAATCAAGCAAGCTCAATGAAAAATTTTTACTCAAATCAATTGGGATGTCCTATAGATAAATTCCTTGAAAATTTCATTCTTTGACTAAGCTTATTATATATGTATATGCAAAAATAAGAAATGCAACTAAAAATCCTAAAAGACCTAAAAATGAAATACAAAAGTGTTGAGATTAGAAATTTGTCACCCAAAATCGACGACTGGCCGGACGACCTCCCCACACATAAAAGTTTGCACTGTCCTCGGTGCATTCAAAGATGAGCAAGGGGGTACGGCGACTTTCTGAGTTGCCACCTTTAGCTGGCGGATCAAACGGTTGCTGTGTGTTCTTTCCTCCGCTTCCGTTTTAGCTCATAATGACTCATCTTGAAAATAGAAGACAGGATAGTAAGAAAAAAAAATGCAAAAACAAGGAAGTACATTGTTGGAATGAGGTACTAACCAC
Organism: Arachis hypogaea; assembly: GCF_003086295.3. Classification (NCBI taxonomy): domain Eukaryota; kingdom Viridiplantae; phylum Streptophyta; class Magnoliopsida; order Fabales; family Fabaceae; genus Arachis; species Arachis hypogaea. The sequence continues at coordinate 80,381,078 of NC_092046.1, read as the reverse complement.
TAGAATTGAATGAGTGAATTAGTGTGACATCACTACAAGAAAAAAGGCCTATGGGCACGCTTTTTTCTTGCCACGCTTTAAAAGTGTGGCCAAAAGTGGTCAATGGCCACGCTTTTGTGAGGGTGGCGATTGAATAGAGATTCGGCCACGTTTTATCTCGCCACGCTTCAAAAGCGTGGCGAAAAGGGTCAATGGCCACACTTTAGTGGGGTGGCAATTGATTAAAGATACAGCCACGTTTTTTCTGCGACGCTTTAAAAGCGTGGCCATAGAGAGAAACAGGGACGATTTAAAGTGTGGCGAAAGAATTTCATTATAGTATCATTTATAAAGCGTGCCCATATCCTAATATTCTTTTGGTACGCTTTAAAAGCATGGCCAAAATATTTTAAAAAAAAACTAATAACCCCAAACCCAATAATCCCTGATTCCTACTAACTCTAAAACTTGGCCAACGCTTCGAGACACTCTCACTCTCTGTCATTCACAACCCCAAACATAATAACCCCTTGTTCTTCTCCTCTTTTCCAGGGTAGATGCTGCCTCTTCTCTTACCGTAACCCTAGAACCCAAGCCTAGCACACTGAATTATAACCCGATCCAGCTTCACCTTCCACATCCCTATCTTAATCTCCAGCTCCCGCAAACCCTAATCCCAATCCGACTCTGCTCTCCGCACCACCGCCCCCGCCGCCGTTGCAGCAACACCATCCTACATTCGCCTACGTGCCGCCTCAGGTCTCCGCTGGGCCTCCCTTCGCGGCTCCCGCTACCCCCTCCTTCCGGCCACTGCCTCTTCTGGCCCCGCACTGCTCCCCGCTACCAAATCCATCTGGAGGCGCCGCTCCGCCAAGCCTTGCCTACTAGAATCCGTCGATTCCACCTCCTGGTGATAGTTCTACGGCTGCAATGGCTCGTAGGGTCCCTTTTGCTGCCGGTGCCGTTGTGGTTTCGGCGGCTGTGCCACACATGCAGCCTATGATGTCGTATCAGGTTCCTCCCGGCAAGCCCGCCATCCTAAACGGTTACGCCGCCATCGCAGGTTCTCCTCAAATGGCTGTACCTCCTGCTGGTGGGTCTTGTTGCTTCCATAGTTCAATTGTTTATTATTGTTAATATCTCAATTATTATTATTTTTGTTGTTGATATTTTGCGATTATGTGTGTTTGTGCATTTAGTACCTGTTCCGAATCGTTGATGTCAATCATTGGGAGAGAAAGAGACAAGGTTCAAGATCTTCAAGGAAAACCTACGGTTTATTCACGAACATAACAGCACTGGGAACAAACCCTACAAGCTTGGCTTGAACAAGTTCGCCGATATCACCAATGAAGAGTACAGAGCCAGGTACCACGGCACCAAACCCCGCAACTCCTTCCAACAATAGCGATTGCTCTCTGGTAACAAGAACTGTGACCGTTACGTATTCCGTGATGAGTTGCCTGCTTCTGTTGATTGGAGGGAGAAGGGCGATGTCTCCCCCCTTAAGGATCAAGGCCAATGCGGTTAGCACATTAAATTAGGGTTTAATTTTGATGCTCTATAATATTAATTCCTCGAAAAGAATTTGATTTGATGTTTTGGATTTTGTTGTGAAGGGAGTTGTTGGGCATTCTCAACACTTGCTGTGGTGGAAGGGATCAATAAAACCGTGAGGGGGGAGTTGATATCTCTGTCAAAGCAAGAGTTGATGGTCTGGTTCTGGTAATGCTTCTAAACTTTTTTTTTCTAAACTAGGATTAAGGTCTAAGCTTTGTTATTATAATTTATAATGTTAGATTTGTTTAGAACATGTTATTATAATTTATAAGGTTGATTTGTTGTTCTGAACTTCTGAATATTGTTGATTTGTTCTCTTTGTTTGGTTCTAATATGTTTTGATTTTAATTACATATAATGTTGATTTGTTCTCCAAGTTTGGGTCTGATTTGTTTTGAATTTAATTAAAATATGTTCAGATTATTGTTGCTTTGTTCTCCTTGTTTGTTTTTTATTTATTCTGATTTTAATTGAAACATTATTGTTGATTTGTTATCCTTATTTGGTTCTGATTTTAATTGTGCAAATTTTGATCTATTTTAGAGATTTATTTGTTCTTTATCAAATTATGGATTTGGACGGTTTTGATTTGGTGTAACATGATCAGCTTTACCACTTCCTTGTGAGGAGGAACGTCAGCAATTTCAATGTCGTGACAATGAAGGGCAAGGTTTGTTTTTACCTCTCTTATCTTTCTCAGTGGTAAGATTACTGCTGGTTTTCCTTCTTTATAAGGTAAAAATCCAGTGTGTGATTAAGCTTGATTAAATTCAGCTAGAGCTCATTAATCTTTGTGATCAGTTCTGTCCAAATAGATTACTAATTTGCTTGTGTATGATTAAACCTTGTTACTTTGTGAAAGAATGAACTAATTAACAGCCTTAATTTGCTTCTGTTTTGCTTGCCATTTAGGTTCACTAATCCATCTTCATTAAACACAATGTAATAAGTGCCTCACTCCCTTGCATGTAATTGTTTGCAGTTCTTAATTTATCTCAGAGTTCCACTGACTCACCGATTCCAACCATCAAAACCCTAACTCGGATCCGTACCCTACAACATGGCTTCCAGTAATCACCTCCTCCTACTTATTTTTCTAATATGTTTTTTCAATTTTAATAAGCTTGGATTTTTATTTTTTATTTTAGTGCATTGAAAACCCTATCTGAACTAAGCAATGAAGCACTTTCTTGTAATTCTTGAATGTGTATGTGTGTTTTTCAACGTGTCTGTGACGATGCTATTGTTTTGACCAGTTTTAGAAAATGTCAAAATTCATGAAAAAATCGTGAAGATGAGTAATGCTTATCAAAGGTAGATTTTCATAATCATTGTTTATGTACTATAACAATATTGTTGCTTACGTGAATGCTTCATGAAATTACCACCTGAAATTGGAAATTTGGAGAAACTTGAGAAGCTTGATCTTGATGAGACTCAGATCACACATCTGCCAAAAGAGGTCCAAAAGATATTGAGGTTAGAACATGGCTTCAATTGGGGTGTCAGAGATGCTTGGAAACCCCATTAAGTTGAGTGGTGCAGCAAGGTCAGCACCATCAGCTTCTACCCCTGCCACCTTCAAGACTGTGGCACTCTTTGGTAAGAAGAAGGCAGTACCACCTCCTCCTTCAAAGAAAGCTGCTGCTGCTATCACTCCTGCCAATGATGAACTCGCCAAGTGGTTTGGTAAGTGGTTGCTCCTATCTTCACATCCTTTCTTTCTTTTGTTCTTTACCATATCTAATCTAGTTACTAGAAAAACTTCTACATGAACTACTTTTTATTAAATTACAAGTATTCTTTTAGCAAAAATTCAGTATAGAATATGCAAATAAACTGAGAGAACCAAAGTAGCTAACAAGTCCATAGAGTATATACATGGTTGTGTTCTTTTGACAATGTAATTTGTTGAAATATGGTGATAGATGAAAATTGTCGTGTTGGTCTAGAATTTATCTTCTAGAAATAAGAACTTCGTTATTAGCATAGTTCTAAACCAACAAACAATTTCCACATCAAAAATTTGAGTTGTCACAAGTACAAATCCCAAATAAGAATTAACCGAAGTATTTAAACCTTGGGTCGTCTCACAAGAAATTGCAATGAAGTGTTTAATTATTGGCTATGAAGATGCAAGGGGGTTTGATTTTATATTTTTACAAGAAAATAAATGGCAAGAAAAATTAGATGACAAGAAAGTAAAATGATAAGAACTAATAAAATAAAGGAAAAGTACTCTTGGCTAGACATAGGTAATTGAGATCACCATCCTTGTCTACAAACCAAATATTGATAATTATGAGGAACCAAGCTCATTAAGTGTACTTCTATACTTGAAGTATATCAAATGGCTTAATCAACATCAACCCATAAGTCCCAACAGTGTCAATGGGTATCAAATTGATCACCAAGGGTTCTCAAATCACCAATCCAATGAGACCCAATGACTCAAGGTCCACTCAGTTCCCTTAGCCTAGACCAAGAGTCAAGAAAACTACTCAAAAACTAGTGTAAATATTTTATCAAACACCTAGAGTGCAATAAAAGCAAACATCACAAAATGCTAGAATTAGTGAAACCCATGACTACCACAAGCAAGAAATTAACAATAACAACTAAGATAAACATAAAAGAGCATGGAAACATAAGATTCCATTCAACGAAATCAAGATCCAACAATGTTCATCAATATAAAAGAGAGTAAAATAAGAAATTAACAGGAGAAACTAAGAATATTAAGACAATAGAACACTAAAACATAAAGAGAATTGAAATCAAAACAAGAATTGAAAGAGAAAATTAAGAGAGATTAACCTAAACTACCCTAAATTCTAGAGAGAAGGGAGAGCTTCTCTCTCTAGAATTCTACCCTAAAACATGATGAAAAATAAACTATGACTACTGGGTTCATTCCCCCCTCAATCCTTGGGTTCAATAGCATCAGAAATTAGTTGGATTGGGCCTAAAATGAGCTACAAACCGCTGGCCACAATTTTACTTTAGTGAATCATGCTGCTCCATCGGTGCATGCGCGTACAGTGCGTGTATGCGCCTCTAGACACGAAGCAACTATGACAAATTTTATATCATTTTGAAGCTCCAGATGTGCTTTCCAACGTAACTGAAACCGCTACATTTGGACCTCTGTAGTTCAAGTTATGGTCGATGGAGTGCGAAGAGGTCAGGCTTGACAACTTTGCGGTTCCTTCATTTCTTCAAGAGTTCTCCCACTTTGCATGCTTTTCTCCTCACTTCTTCCATCCAATACTTGTCTTATGAACCTGAAATCACTCAAAAAATATATCAAGGCATCGAATGGAATTAAAGTGAATTGAATTTAGCTTTTTTAAGGCCTAAAAAGCATGTTTTCACATTTAAGCACAAATCAAGGGGGAATTGCAAAACCATGCTATTTCATTGAATAAATGTGAGAAAAGATGATAAAATCCTCCAAATTAAGTACAAGATAAACCACAAAATTGTGGTTTATCATATGGTAATAGAGAAAAGAAGAGAAGGAACTAACAAAGTTTGACTTAGTAGTAAGAGGAGGGTAACTTATTGCTATAGCCTATAATCTCCTAATTAGTCCTAATTAAGTTCTTGTAATTAACTAACAAAGTTTTTTTTATATACTCTAGTTGTACAATTCAAGGTAGGAAACTAGTTTCTGATCATTGCTTGCATTTGGTGACAGGTCCTGACAGAAGGATCTTCTTGCCAGAGGGTCTCTTGGACCGATCCAAGATCCGACCATACTTGACTGGAGAAGTGCCCGGAGAGTATGTGGATTCTTCTCTAGCTAGTTCCCTTTGAATCACAAACATTCTGAAACTTTGACCTGTTTTGCTTAAATTTTTTTTATATTTGTTGATGCAGCTATGGTTATGATCCTTTTGGTCTCAGCAAGAAGCCAGAGGACTTTGCCAAGTATGTCTTAACACTTTTTTTCAAACTTGATATATATCCTTTTGGTCACATTAGTTTACGAACTGCTTTTCATACATTTATTATTTGAAGTATACTAGTTAATCCCTTTTTTCTGATGTTAAATTGCTCTCTAGTATGCTTGGCAAGTAAATCCACTTTATTGAATGGGAATGATCATCTTTCTTGTTCCATAATTGGTTTCAAGTAGAAAATGAATGTGTAAATGCATGCTGGTGCATGGCAGAAGTTTGGCCAATTAAGAGATTGTAATGTAAGAACAACGTTGCGGGTATAGCCCTTAACCAGCTAAAATCTGCCTCACCAATTTAGAAAGATGTCACAAAAATTCAGAATAAAAATACTGGGGGTATGAATCCCAGGTTGTTTCCCAACAAGTTGCGAGAAAGGATGCTAATTTATTAATTAGGAATTTTCCGAGAGAGTTTGAGTTTGGTTGATAAGCAATTAAATAATTGTAAATTAAAGCAATAGAAACTAAGAATGATTATTAATATTCTAGATAAAAAGCCTTGACTGGGGGAATGATTAATTGGAAGTTCTATCCTTGTTGGGGTCTCTTAAGTGTAGTATTAAAAAGGTTGTTGTTTCAACTTAGTTAACCCTTACTAAATAAAGGAAAGTCAAGTGATTGAGTTAACTCTTATTCGCAAATCCTAGTCCTCTCCCTTGGGAAGGTCTAGCGTTAGTAAATACAGAACTAGCCAACAACTACCAGTTTAATCAGCACTTAAGCCTTCCAACTCAAGTGTCTCCTTTTAATCAACCCCCATGTCAAGTATGGAGTCTACTCCATTGACATGAATATAACGTTCATAAAAATATAAGAAGACATGATGAATTAAATAAAATAGGGATTCAAAATTATTTAAAAGTAAAGGTAATCTTTTGCAGTAACAATCCATGAAAATAATCCAATTACTACTTTAAACAAGAATTAAGAATATAGAATAAATAAAAGACTAAGTAAAGAAACAAACTAGAATAGTGTCTTCAACGGAGGTAATGACTCTTCAATATCCATAAGCATAAAACTAAAATATGAATGTAAAGAGAACTTAGAGGGAAAGTAATCCTCTCTAAATTCAGATCTAAAAACCTAAAACTATCCTAATGAGAATGTGTGAATGTCTGTAAAATTGTGTTGTTTCGTTGTGTTGAGTCTCTGCATATTCCCTGGCTTTATTCTTTGTTTCTGGGCCAAAAACTGGGTCAAAATGTGGCCCGAAATTGCCCCCAGCATTTTCTATTATTTCTGCAGATCGCGCAGGTCATGCGTACGCGTTAGTCACGCGTGCGCGTCATTCAGCGATTTTCCATGTCACGCGTACGCGTCGTCCACGTGTTCGCGTCATTTGTGCAGACTCCAATCCACACGTACGCATCAGGCACGCGCACGCGTCGCTCTAACTTTCTCCATTCCATGCACTCGCGTGAGCCATGCGCGCGCGTCGGTGTTCACTGGTCATCTCCTTAGTTTCTTGTGTTCCTTCCATTTTTGCAAGCTCCCTCTTCATTCTCTAAGCCATTCTTGCCATATAAAACCTGAAACACTTGACACACGGATCACGACATCGAATGGTATAAAGGAGAATTAAAATATACTAATTAAAGATCTCTAGGAAGCAAGTTTTCAACCATAAAACAATACTAGAAAGGAAAATGTAAAACCATGCATTTAGTATGAATAAGTGGGTGAAGACTTGATGAAACCATTCAATTAAACACAAGATAAACCATAAAATAGTGGTTTATCAACCTCCCCACACTTAAACATTAGCATGTCCTCGTGCTTAGCTTAAGGAGATAAAACAAATGAGTAGGGAAAAGTAAGACTCATGCAATGCAATGCAACCTATATATATGAATGTAACTATATGATAAAATGATTTTGTCTACTTAGTTAAAAATAAATAATTTCTTCAATATAAAAATAAATCAAATTCTACTAATTCAAATTATACAATAAAAATAAGTAAACTCGTAGGAAGACACTGATGGTGTATATGCACTCTGGTCACTCTAGTGTATAGGGTAACCACTCTACTCTTCTCTAATCATGCTTTCTAAACCTTGTTCTTCACCTAGCCAATCAACAAGTATTTAATGCACCAATGCAAACATCATGAGGTCTTTTCAAGATTGTAATGGGGCCAATGTAAAGGTAAGGGTATATATATGGTTAAGTGAGCTAGAAATTGAATCCTTGATTATCCTAAGCTATCACCTAACATACATACTCTTATTTTCTTCTTAAATCATCCTTAACTACCCAAAATTTTCCCACTTTTGTTTTACACACTCATGCATCAACTTTTCTCTTAACTTGTATCACATATGCATTGATTTTTATTGAACTTAACTTAGCATTGGGGTAATTTTGTTCCCTTATTTATTTATCTAATTACTTATTTATTTGAATATTTGAATACACACACACACACACACACACACACACACACACACACACACATATATATATATATATATATATATATTTTAAACAGGAAAATAAACATAGCTTATCAATGCACATAGATTTATAATTTTTTTCTAGTTTCACATGAGTAGGTACCCAAATTTCCAATATTTTATCATGACACATTCCCTTATTAACCAATGTTCCCATAGTTTCCCATACTTAATTGATACACAATTTCTATCTTAAGCTAACCAAAGATTCAATTTGGGGTATTACTTGTTTTTCTGCTTAAGGCTAGTAATGTGGTAAAATATAGAACAAAGGGGATTAAAAGGCTCAAATTGGCTAACAAGGGTAAATGGAAGGGTAGGCTATTTGGGGTAAGTGAGTTAATAAAATAATGGCCTCAATCATATGCATGCATATAACACATTAAATATTGGACATATAGGATGGAACAAAGTAGAGATTACAATCATAGAGAAGTAAACACAGAAGAATAAAATTTTATGGTTAAATATTGTAACCATTTCATTAAGCTCAAGTCTCACAGGTTGTGTGTTCTAGCTTTTAACTATGTTCCAAATACAACTTCCAAACAAGTTTAACACAAGAGTTTTCATTTAAATTAGTGAAAATTTTCAAAAATAGGGTCTTAAAGAGAAACTTATTATTTTCAAACCAATTAGAACATGCATGAAAATAACCTATTACTATGCATTTTATCCTATCTTAAACAAAAGAAAAATTAAATAAATATCCTATTCTATTGGTGTTAAGAAAGGGAAATTACCTCCGGAAGTCAGGTACTGACCGACCTCCCCACACTTAAAGCTTGGCACCGTCCTTGGTGCCATTAGTCAGGAACAAAAGGGGGCTGGTAGCAGCATCTCCACAATTAGGACCGTCATGGCTTCATGTGCTGGTAAATGAAGTGGAGTCCCAGGTGTTTGGGTCTTCTTTAGGTGGGTGGTTACCAACAAGTAGCTCCTTGAGGTATGTAAATCGATGCTTGTTACAGTGCTCCCTTTGCTTTCCTTTCCGGTCAAGCCGGTCTAGCCTTTCAATTATCTGATGGAGCAGTTGGTTTGTTGAAGGTGCTTGTGGTGTGGAAGGAGTAGGAATATCTTTGGCCGGTTCTACAGGCCGGCTATTCGTGGCTGCTGGAGGTCTGATATACTTCCCGTTAGGGACGTACTGATCATCCCGTGGAATCATGGCCTTGGTGTCCCCAGCTCTATAAGAGACTTCGGCTGCTGAGACTAGATCTAAAACCAAGACGGGAAAAGGTAGGTTGCCCACAATCTGTACGTGTCCCATAGCATGCCGAATGTGTCTTGGTAAATTGAGGTGCTGGTCTATAAGGATACACCATAGTAGAACAACCATGTCTGCGGTGAAGGAGGACTCGTGAGTGCTCAAAAAGACGTAATGGGACATAATCTGTGCCCATACTCAAGCCTCCAAGGTGAGTGCTGAAGCCAATATACTCTTAGGTCAAGATCGATGGTATCCATAGATTCATCTACTGCCAGGTTGTGCTATAACCCTGAGAACGGCGTCCCAGTCAAATTGGTATGTCTGGCATTTGAATGAGGCTTCTTGGAATGCGTCCAATCCTTCTGGAGCAGGGGGAAGATCTAAAGCTCGCTGAATGGCCTCTTCTGTTATGGGAACTTGCTTCTGAGGGACATAAACAGACTGCATGGTTGGCATGTGAAAATTGGAGTAAAATTCAACTACCCATGAAAGATTAACCTGCCGTGGCTATCTTCGTAGGAATCCCCAATGTCTTTGTTTAATTCGGGGGGTCAACAAATTCAACAATGTTGGTGGGGAGGACGAGAAGGTACTCATTATTATAGTTTCTCTCAGCCAGGATGGGGAACATCTGCTCAATTAGTGGTTAGTAAACTGCACAGTGTCCTTTGCTGGGAAAACTTTCTCCTTTTCATCGACCTTGATGTTCCTCTTTATTCGTTTTGTTGAGGGCTTTACTGCTGTTGAAGATGGCTCTGCCACTAGTTTTCTCTTTGTTCCTTTCCTTCCTGGTGGTTTGGGAGTAGCTTTCTCTTTACCTTTCTTGGTGGCCATCCTGAAAAAGGAAAAAGAAAGTAATATGTAAAGCTAAGGGTTTGAGCAAGGAAGAGGATGGTATAGGTGATAATCAATGCACGGTAAAGAAGGATGTCGTTAACACATGGTCATGACTACATGTGAAAAGTTCATCAATGGAAAAATAGCAAGTGTATGTGATGACAAGTAGATGCAAAATGTTTATTGGCATGCTGGCAAAGGCATGAATAGCATAGATCAAGCATTAAATGTCCAAGTTAGATTATCAACTCTTTCAAACTAACAACTTGTTTGTATTGACAATTATATTTAATCAATAAAATATAAAAGGAGTTTTGTAAAAAACAGGCATTAGAGTAGTAGAATAGAGTAATATAGAAATAATGCACAATGCCATACGGGCTTTTTCACAAACACATAGCATGCATGGTGAATATGTTATTAAAAGTATTAAATTGAACATGCAAACAACCCTTTAAGAAGTAATATTAATTGTCAAACAATTCCACAATAATTCACAAGCAAAATATAGAAGTAAATAATCACCCAATTAAATCTCTAACACCAATTAAAGGAATAAAAAGAAAAGAAAAGAAAGAAAAGGGAAATATAGATAATGAAAGTGAAAAGAAAAAGAAGAAGAAAACATTAATAAAAATAATAAAAAAAGTAAAAAGTAAAAAAGAAAGAAAAGAACCTTGATAATAGATCTGAAACATAAGGGAAGAGGAAGTAAAAAGTGAGAAAGAATAAAGAAGGAAGGAGAGAGAAGAAAGAAATAAGAAGGGAAAAGAAAAGATTTAGATTTGGGAAAGAAAAGATATGATATCTGGCGCTTATCTGGATAAGCTGTGTGTCGCATGTGACGCGGACGCATGGGTCACGCAATTGCGTGGTGTGTGATAATTTCAGGCGACACGGACTCGTGGGTCACGCGTATGCGTGGCCTGATTTGTGCTATTGGCACGAGTGCAGCCTCGCGTACGCACAACTCTCTGTTTTAAACGCATTTTGCCAAAAATCTGGGTGACGCGCACACGTGAATGGCTTGATTTTGTAAAACGACACGGCCGCGTGGGGCACACGTTCACGTGGTAGGGCTTGTGCTTCCAGCATCATTCCATCCCAGCTCTATCATAACTTACTGCCATATACCCATTTATGTCGAATTCACAGGGCACGCGTGCGCGTGGGTGACGTGCACGCGTAGGAGGCTATTTTTCAAATGACGCGGATGCGTCAGCGACGCGGTCACATGGGTATGTTTTTGCCTAAGGCATGCCTCCAGCCACGCTCTCGCGTGACTCTCTGCTTCTTTTCTTCCTTGTTTCTAATGCACTAATGACGTGGACGCGTCAGTAATGCTTGCACTTCGCGTGCATTTTTTTTTATATATGCAGAATGCAAATGAAAATGCAGGCTATATGCAGCTATATGAAGAGGTTACGAGAACAGTCATTAACAAAAATAAAAATAGAATAAAGTAAAATAAAACTAAGATTGAAACGGAACAAACATACCATGGTGGGTTGTCTCCCGCCTAGAACTTTACTTTTAAGTCCTTAAGTTGGACGGTCTTCAGGCTCATTCTGCTTCTGTTGGTGGGTTTTCCAAGAGGAAAACCTCTAGCTCTTTGTGATCCTTCATCTTCTCTCCATGATAAAGCTTTAGGCGATGTCCATTGACCTTTAGGAATTTGGAGCTAGAAGGATAACGCAGGTGAAAAACTCCGTATGGCTATGCCTTTTCTACTCTGTAGGGACCTTCCCATCTTGATCTCAATTTACCTAGCATAAGCCTCAGTCTGGAGTTATAAAGAAGAACTAACTCCCCTGGTCTGAATTCTCTCCTTTTTATGTGCTTGTCATGGACAACCTTCATCTTCTCTTTGTATCGTCTGGAATTGTCATATGCTTCTAGGAGAAGATTCTCCAATTCTGCTAGTTGCAGCTTTTTTTAGCACCAGATTCTTCAAAATTCATATTGCATTCTCTTACAGCCCAGAAAGCCTTGTGTTCCACCTCTACTGGAAGGTGGCAAGCCTTTCCGTATACCAAGCGGAAAGGGCTCATCCCAATAGGTGTCTTATACGCTGTTCTATATGCCCAGAGTGCATCTTGTAGCCTGGCACTCCAATATTTCCTGTGAGGTTTTACTATCTTCTCCAGAATGCGTTTAATTTCTCTGTTAGACACTTCTGCTTGTCCATTGGTCTGGGGATGATAAGCTGTTGCTACTTTGTGAACTATCCCATGCTTTTTCAGTAATCCTGTTAGTCTCCTGTTACAAAAGTGAGTGTCTTGATCGCTCACGATTGCTTGTGGTGATCCAAAGCGACAGATAATATGGTTTCTAACAAAGGAAACAATAGTGTTAGCATCATTAGTAAGGGTGGGAATCGCTTCCACCCATTTAGAAACATAATCTATAGCTAACAGTATATAAAGGTAACCATTAGAGTTTGGAAATAGACCCATGAAGTCAATGCCCCAAACATAAAAAATTTGACAAAAAAGCATAATCTGTTGAGGCATCTCATCCCTCTTGGATATATTACCAAATCTTTGGCATGGGGAACAAGATTTACAAAATTCAGCAGCATCTTTAAAAAGAGTAGGCCACCAGAATCCACAGTCTAAGATTTTTCTAGCTGTTCTTTGAGGGCCAAAGTGTCCTCCACTTTCAGAAAAGTGGCAGGCCTCTAAAATGGGCTGGAATTCTAATTGGGGCACACACTTTCTAATTACCTGGTCAGCACCATACCTCCATAGATATGGGTCATCCCATATATAATATTTAGACTCGCTTTTCAGCTTGTCCCTTTGATATTTAGTAAAATTGGAAGGGAAAGTATGGCTAACTAGATAATTAGCTACAGGTGCATACCAAGGAACTACTTTAGATACTGCATGCAGGCTATCAAATGGGAAAGCATCATTTATAGGAGTGGAGTCATCCTTAACGTGCTCAAAGCAACTCAAGTGGTCTGCTACTAAATTCTGGTTACCACTCCTATCCTTAATTTCTAAATCAAATTCTTACAACAACAGTATCCAACGTATCAACCTTGGTTTGGACTGCTTTTTAGCTAATAAATATTTTAGAGCTGCATAGTCTGAGTACACTACTACCTTAACACCAAGTAAATAGGCTCAGAATTTATCCAGAGCAAAAACAATAGCAAGAAGCTCTTTTTCAGTAGTAGTGTAATTAGACTAAGCAGCGTCTAAGGTTTTAGATGCATAAGCAATTATAAAAGGATCCTTACCTTCGCGCTGAGCCAGCACTGCTCCTACTGCATGGTTGTAGGCATCACACATAATTTCAAATTGCTGGCTCCAGTCTGGTCCTCTCACAATTGGAGCTTGAGTCAGGGCGATCTTCAGCTTATCAAATGCTTTCATGCAATCCTCACTGAACTCGAACTCAATATCTTTCTGTAGCAGTCTGGATAAAGGTAATGCTACCTTACTGAAGTCCTTAATGAATCTCCTGTAAAAACCTGCATGGCCTAGGAACGAACGGACTTCCTTCACGAAGGAGGGGTAAGGTAAACTAGAAATGACATCCACCTTTGCTGGATCTACTGAAATACCAGTTTTATAGACAACATGTCCTAGAACAATCCCTTGTTTTACCATAAAATGACATTTTTCAAAATTCAATACAAGGTTTGAACTAACACACATGTCTAATACTCTATCTAAAATATCCAAGCAGAGGTCAAATGAATCACCATATACGCTAAAATCATTGGTGCACAAAATTGTGATCATCAACAATGGCGCCAAAGACTTGGTGCTCTCAAACGTGAATCACACTTTGTCACAACTTCGCACAACTAACCAGCAAGTGCACTGGGTCGTCCAAGTAATAAACTTTACGTGAGTAAGGGTCGATCCCACGGAGATTGTCGGCCTGAAGCAAGCTATGGTCACCTTGTAAATCTCAGTCAGGAGGATTCAAATGGTTTTAGAGATTTGATAAGTAAAAGATAAATAAAATGTAAAACAAAGATAGAGATACTTATGTAATTCATTGGTGAGAATTTCAAATAAGCGTATAGAGATGCTTTTGTTCCTCCTGAACCTCTGCTTTCCTGCTGTCTTCCTCCAATCCTTCATACTCCTTTCCATGGCAAGCTGTATGTTGGGCATCACCGTTGTCAATGGCTACATCCCGTCCTCTTAGTGAAAATGGTCCAATGCGCTGTCACTGCATGGCTAATCATCTGTCGGTTCTCGATCATACTGGAATAGGATTCAGTGATCCATTTGCGTCTGTCACTACGCCTAGTACTCGCGAGTTTGAAGCTCGTCACAACCATCCCTTCCCAGATCCTACTCAGAATACCACAGACAAGGTTTAGACTTTCCGGATCTCAGGAATGGCCGTCCATGGATTCTAACTTATACCACGAAGATTCTAATATCTCGGACTCGGTCCCCTGTATTAGATACCTAAGAGATACTCATTCTATCTCATCTTCATGTAGAACGGAAGTGGTTGTCTGGCACGCGTTCATAGGTGAGAATGGTGATGAGTGTCACATAATCATCACATTCATCATGTTCTTGGGTGCGAATGAATATCTTAGAATAGGAATAAGCTTGAATTGAATAGAAAAACAATAGCACTTTGCATTAATTCATGAGGAACAGCAGAGCTCCACACTTTAATCTATGGTGTGTAGAAACTCTACCATTGAAAATACATAATTGATGATGGTCCAGGCATGGCCGAATGGCCAGCCCCCATAAAGGTCTAAGATAGCATAAAACTGATCAAAGATGTCTAATACAATAGTAAAAGGTCCTATTTATATCAGACTAGTTACTAGGGTTTACAGAAATGAGTAATTGATGCAGAAATCCACTTCCGGAGCCCACTTGTTGTGTGCTTGGGCTGAGAATTGAGCTTTACATGTGTAGAGGCTTCTCTTGGAGTTGAACGCCAATTTGTAACCTGTTTCTAGCGTTTAACTCCACTTTGTAACCTATTTCTGGCGTTTAACTCCAGAACAGGGCAGGAAGCTGGCGTTGAATGCCAGTTTGCGTCATCTAAACTCGAGCAAAGTATGGACTATTATATATTTCTGGAAAGCCCTTGATGTCTACTTTCCAACGCAATTGAGAACGCGCCATTTGGAGTTATGTAGCTCCAGAAAATTCACTTTGTGTGCAGGGAGGTCAGAATCCAACAGCATCTGCAGTCCTTCTTCAACATCTGAATCTGATTTTTGCTCAAGTCCCTCAATTTCAGCCAGAAAATACCTGAAATCTTAGGAAAACACACAAACTCATAGTAAAGTCCAGAAATGTGATTTTTATTTTAAAAACTAATAAAATTATACTAAAAACTGACTAAATTATACTAAAAACTATGTAAAAACAATGTCAAAAAGCGTATAAATTATCCGCTCATCACAACACCAAACTTAAATTGTTGCTTGTCCCCAAGCAACTGAGAATCAAATAGGATAAAAAGAAGAGAACATACTATAAATTCCAAAATATCAATGAAACTTAGCTCCAATCAGATGAGCGGGACTAGTAGCTTTTTGCCTCTTGAATAGTTTTGGCATCTCACTTTATCCCTTGAAGTTCCGAATGATTGGCATCTATAGGAACTTTGAATTTAGATAGTGTTATTGATTCTCCTAGTTCAGTATGTTGATTCTTGAACACAGCTACTTTATGAGTCTTGGCCGTGGCCCTAAGCACTTTGTTTTCCAGTATTACCACCGGATACATAAATGCCACAGACACATAACTGGGTGAACCTTTTCAGATTGTGACTCAGCTTTGCTAAAGTCCCCAATTAGAGGTGTTCAGGGTTCTTAAGCACACTCTTTTTTTTGCTTTGGACCTTGACTTTAACCGCTCAGTCTCAAGCTTTTGGCTTGACACCTTCAGGCCACAAGCATATGGTTAGGGACAACTTGGTTTAGCCGCTTAGGCCAGGATTTTATTCCTTTAGGCCCTCCTCTCCACTGATGCTCAAAGCCTTGAATCCTTTTTATTACCCTTGCCTTATGGTTTTAAGGGCTATTGGCTTTTTCTGCTTGCTTTTTCTTTTTCTTTCTCTTTTTTTTTTGCCATTTTTTCTTTTCTTTTTTTTCTTTTTTCGCAAGCTTTTGTATTCACTGCTTTTTTTTGCTTCAAGAATCAATTTTATGATTTTTCATATTATCAATAACATTTCTCCTTTCTCATCATTCTTTCAAGAGCCAACATATTTAACATTTATAAACCACAAATTCAAAAGACATATGCAATGTTCAAGCATTCATTTAGAAAACAAAAAGTATTGTCACCACATCAAAATAATTAAACTAATTTCAAGGATGAATTCGAAACCATGTACTTCTTGTTCTTTTGTTTTTAGAACAATTTTTATTTAAGAGAGGTGATGGATTCATAGGATATTCATAGCTTTAAGACATAGAAACTTAAATACTAATGATCATGTAATAAGACACAAACATAAATAAAACATAAAGCATAGTAAACGAAAAACAGGAAAATAAGAACAAGGAGATTAAGGAATGGGTCCACCTTAGTGAGGGTGGCGTCTTCCTCTTCTTGAAGAACCAATGGTGCTCTTGAGCTCCTCTATGTCTCCTCCTTGTCTTTGTTGCTCCTCCCTCATAGCTCTTTGATCTTCTCTAATCTCATGGAGAATGATGGAGTGCTCTTGGTGTTCCATCCTTAGTTGTCCCATGTTGGAACTTAATTCTCCTATGGAGGTATTGATTTGCTCCCAATAGTTTTGTGGAGGGAAGTGCATCTCTTGAGGAATCTCAGGGATATCGTGGTGAGGAATTTCCTCATGCTCTTGTTGAGGTCCATGATCTCTTGTTTGCTCCATTCTTTTCTTAGTGATGGGCTTGTCCTCATCAATGAGGATATCTCCCTCTATGTCAATTCCAGCTGAATTGCAGAGGTGGCAAATGAGGTGAGGAAAGGCTAAACTTGCCAAAGTGGAGGACTTGTCAGCCACCTTATAGAGTTCTTGAGGTATAATCTCATGAACTTCCACTTCCTCCCCAATCATGATACTATGGATCATGATGGCCCGGTCTATAGTAACTTTAGACCAGTTGCTAGTAGGAATAATTGAGTGTTGGATGAACTCCAACCATCCTCTAGCTACAGGCTTAAGGTCCGATCTTCTCAATTGAACCGGCCTGCCTCTTGAGTCAACTTTCCATTAAGCTCCTTCCACACATATGTCCATGAGGACTTGGTCCAACCTTTAATCAAAGTTGACCCTTCTAGTATAGGGGCGTGCGTTTTCTTGCATCACTGGCAAGTTGAACGCTAACCTTACATTTTCTGGACTGAAATCTAAGTATTTCCCCCGAACCATTGTAAGCCAGTTCTTTGGGTTTGGGTTCATACTTTGATCATGGTTCCTAGTGATCCATTCATTTCCTTAGAACTCTTTAACCATTAAGATTCCGACTTGTTGAATAGGATTAGAGAGAACTTCCCATCCTCTTCTTCTAATCTCTTATGGGATCTCCGGATACTCACTCTTTTTGAGCTTAAAAGGGACCTCAGGGATCACCTTCTTCTTGGCCACAACTTCATAGAAGTGGTCTTGATGGACCTTCGAGATGAATCTCTCCATCTCCCATGACTCAGAGGTGGAAGCAATTGCCTTCCCTTTCCTCTTTCTTGAGGTTTCTCTGGCCTTAGGTGCCATTGATGGTTATAGAAAAATAAAAAGCAATGCTTTTACCACACCAAACTTAAAAGGTTTGCTCGTCCTCGAGCAAAAGAAGAAAGAAAGCAGTAGAAGAAGAAGAAAATGGATGAGATGGAGGGAGAAGGTGTATTCAGCCAAGGGGGAGAAGTGGTGGTTATAATATGTGAAAATGGAGTAGTGTTGAGGGGTTTATAAAGGGGTGGGGGAAAGGGTAGGTTTCGGCCATTAGGGTTGGGTTTGGGAGGGAAAAGAATTTGAATTTTGGAGGTAGGTGGGGTTAATGGGGAAGAGTGGATGGATGTGAGTGGTTAAGGGTATTTGGGGAAGAGGTAATAAGGTGATTGGTGAAGGGTATTTGGGGAAGAGTGTTATGAGAAGGTGTGAAGAGGAGAGAAGAAGAGGTGTGGTAGGTGGGGATCCTGTGGGGTCCATAGATCCTGAGGGGTCAAGGACTTAGCATCCCTGCTCCAAGTAGGCATGCAAAATGCCCTTAGAATGCATGTCTGGCGTTAAATGCCAGCTTGCTGCTTGTTTCTTGCATTTAACACCAGCTTTTCTCCAATTCTTGGCGTTAAACATCAATTCCATGCTCTGTTCTGGCGTTAAACGCCAGTCTAGTGCTTGTTTCTGGCGTTTAATGACAGCTTGATGTTTCTTTCTGGCGTTAAACGCCAATTTGATGCTTCTTACTGGCGTTTAAACGCCAGTAAGCTCTTCCTCCAGGGTGAGCTGTTTTTAATACTGTTTTTCATTCTATTTTTGATTTTTTAGTAGTTTTTGTGACTTCACATGATCATCAACCTAAAGAAAACATAAAATAGAAATGGAAAATAAATAGATATAATTAAATAACATTGGGTTACCTCCCAACAAGCACTTCTTTAATGTCAATAGCTTGACAGTGGGCTCTCATGGAGCCTCATAGAAAATCAGAGCAATGTTGGGGCCTCTAACACCAAACTTAGAGTTTGATTGTGGCCTCCCAACACCAAACTTAGAGTTTGAATGTGGGGGTTTTGTTTGACTCTGTATTGAAAGAAGCTTTTCATGCTTCCTCTCCATGGTTACAGAAGGAGAACCTTGAGTCTTAAATACAAGGTAGCCCCCATTCAACTGAAGGACCAACTCTCCTCTGTCAACATCAATCACAGCTTTTGCTGTGGCTAGGAAGGGTCTGCCAAGGATGATGGATTCATCCTCATCCTTCCCAGTGTCTAGGATTATGAAATCAGCAGGGATGTAAAGGCCTTCAACCTTTACTAACACGTCCTCTACTAGTCCATAAGCCTGTTTCATTGATTTATCTGCCATCTCTAATGAGATTCTTGCAGCTTGTACCCCAAAGATTCCCTGTTTCTCCATTACAGAGAGTGGCATGAGGTTTATCCCTGACCCAAGGTCACACAGAGCTTTCGCAAAGGTCATGGTGCCTATGGTACAAGGTATGAAGAACTGTTCAGGATCTGGTTTCTTCTGAGGCAATGTCTGCCTCATTAGTGCACTCAGTTCATTGGTGAGCAAGGGGGGTTCATCCTCCCAAGTCTCATTACCAAATAAACTGGAATTCAACTTCATGATTACTCCTAGATACTTAGCAACTTACTCTGCAATGGTGTCTTCATCCTCTTCAGAGGAAGAGTATTCATCAGAGCTCATGAATGACAGAAGGAGGTCTAATGGAATCTCTAGTGTCTCTGTATGAGCCTCAGATTCCTTTGGTTCCTCAAAAGAGAACTCCTTTCTGTCCAGAGGACGTCTCAAGAGGTCTTCCTCACTGGGATTCATGTCCTCCTCTTCCTCTGGGCATTTGGCCACACCGAGTAAGGTTATGCCCTTGCACTCTGTCTTGGGATTTTCTTCTGTATTGCTTGGGAGAGTACTGGTGATGCCAGGATATTTTGGCCAGTTTCACTAACCTTTTCTTTACTATTTTTAAGGTAGTTTCATGCATTTTCTTGGAAAATAAGCTAGTTTTGGGTAGATATTCACTTACATCTTGATTCAAGCATACATTGTGTACTTTGAATGATTTCATGAGAATTTTGCATGAATTATATGATAAATTGGATGATGCATGATCCCATGATTGAGAGCAAGACTTTGATGCACTTTGTTTGATTGATTTCAGGCCAAAAGAAGAAGAGAAGAAGCCACGTTAGTGGCTACATTAGTTACACTAACGTGGAAGGAAGGAAAGCCCCAACGTTAGTGAGAAAAGTTAATGGCATTAACTTTGAAGAAGGAGAGCATGGAACGATAGCAAGGAAGACCCACGTTAAGAGTCACGTTAGCTACACTAACGTGAACTCTAACGTAGGGACAAAAGGCACCAAGAAACATTAATGGGGAAGGTGAGCCCCAATAACGCTTGCGAAAGGGGTATATGCCAACGTTAGTGGAAAAAGAGAGTGCCACTAACGTTTGCGAAGGCTAGAAGACCCACGTTAGTCTCCACGTTAGTTAGATTAACGTGGGAAATAACGTGGAAAGAAAGGGAGATACCAACATTAGTGGAAAAGGTGATCTCCACTAACGTTTGTGAAACAAAAAGACCCACGTTAGCTTCCACGTTAACTAGATTAACGTGGTAGTTAACGTGGGCAAAAGTCCCACCTGGCAGTCTGACCGTGCCTTCTTCAAACAAGAACAACTTGAGCCACAAAACTCCAAATGAGGTGATTCTAGTGGCATTGAAAAGTAGGATTCTAGAGCTTTCCAAGCATATATGGCACTACACGGTGGACACTAAATTTGAGGGAGAAAACCTGCCCTGAAGGTGCAAAGATGAACATGGTATCAACCTGTAGTAAGGCCAGCTGACCTCTTCACCTTCCAAGAAGTGTAACTCGAGTTGTAGAGCTCCAAATGATGCGCTTCCAAAGACATTGGAAAGTAGACATCCAGGTATTTCCAACAATATATAATAGTATGGGGTGGACACTAAGTTTGAGCTTCAGAAACTGGCAATAATGAAGCCCTGATCGCTAGCGTTATTGGCACTCAAGTTTTCCAGTAACTCTAGCAACTATGCCAGCAACCATGTCCACTTCAAAGGAGCATAACTTGAGCTACAGAGGTCCAATTAAGGTGATTCTAGTTGCATTAGAAAGCTAACATTCAGAGCTTTCCAACGATATATAATACTCTATAGTGGGCATGAAATTGGAGCACAAACAAGAGGCATCTTTTAAGCCCCAAAAATACCAGCTGCGCAGCAAGTGCAATGTTAGCCACAATAAATTTAGCACTAACGCCGCACTTGTAGCGTTAGTGTGGCTAACTTTAGCACTAACTTTAGCACCTGGACCTCAACTTGACTCACTTCTCTCTCAAGTCCACTTCAAAGCTCAAGCCAGCAAGCCCATAATTGTCAACCAAGCAAGACCACAAGAAGCATCCAGAATAGGAATTTTCATTTAAATGTAATTTGCTTTTAATTTTATTTTGTAATTTAGGACAGCCTATATAAAGACCTTAGTCTTTACATTGAATGCATTCTGGAATGGGGGGATTAAAGAGGGGTCTTCGGACTCCCTCCCCTCACACACTTTTCCTTCTCTTTCTTTTCTTGTACTTTTCATTTATGAATTTTGAAGTTTTATTTTTAGTTTTAATCTTCATCTTTACTTTTTTGCACTTTCTTTCTTTTCTATTTTGGTAGAGCAATGATCAACTAACTCTTTTCATTGGGTTAGAGAGCTCTATTGTGATTCAATAGATTAAGTGTAGTTCTTATTCTTCTTCTTCTATCTTTTTTCTTGATTTTGCTTGAAAGCTTTCGATCTTCATCCAATTGGGTAGTTATCTTGGAAAAGAAGCTATTCATACTTGGATCTCTTCTGAACCTTGAAAGAGGAATGAAGAGATCATCCTAGAAATGCTTTCTCATGCTGGACCAAATTGGGTTTGGAAGGATATGTGACTATAATCCTACCAACAATTGATTTGGGAAATGCATGTGGTATAATCAGTGACCATACTTCATCTCTTCTCATGAGCAATTGACCAAGGAATTGGCTATTGATCAAGATTTGAGAGATTGAATTCCAAGGAATTGGAATTCGATCAATTAAGATTGCCAAGGAGATCAATGAATGCATTGATTGAGGAAGAGATGAGAATAAACTTGATCCGGAGGATTGCAATATCTCTTGATCCCAATGTTCATTTTATTTTTAGTTCTTACATTTACTTTTCTTGCCATTTTATTTTTCTGCACTTTATTGCTTTCTTTACTTTTCTGCCATTTACATTTCCTTGTTACTTATCACTCTCCAATCTGATTCGTCTAACTAGGATAATCAATTAACCATTGATTGCTTAATCCATTAATCTCTGTGGGATTCGACCTCACTCTATTGTGAGTTTTACTTGACAAAAAATTCGGTACACTTGCCGAAGGGAAATTTGTCACGAGACAAGTTTTTCGTGCATCAACTGGGAGCAGTTTCAGTAATCTTCTTACTCAGCTGACCCACCTGTACCTCCAAATTTCTAATGGAGGACCTTGTTTCATTCATGAAAGTTAGTGTGATCTTGGATAGATCAGAGACTATGGTTGCCAGGCCAGAATGGCTCTGTTAAGAATTCTTTGTCTGTTGCTGAGAAGATGATGGAAAAGGCTTGCTATTGCTAAACCTATTTCTTCCACCATTATTATTGAAGCCTTGTTGAGGTTTCTGTTGATCCTTCCATGAGAGATTAGGATGATTTTTCCATGAAGGATTATAGGTGTTTCCATAGGGTTCTCCCATGTAATTCACCTCTGATATTGCAGGGTTCTCAGGATCATAAGCTTCTTCTTCAGAAGATGCTTCTTTAGTACTGTTGGATGCAGCTTGCAATCAATTCAGACTCTGAGAAATCATATTGACTTATTGAGTTAATATTTTGTTCTGAGCTAATATGGCATTCAGAGTATCAATTTCAAGAACTCCCTTCTTCTGAGGCGTCCCATTGTTCACAGGATTCCTCTCAGAGGTGTACATGAACTGGTTATTTGCAACCATTTCAATGAGTTCCTGAGCTTCAGCAAGGGTTTTCACGTGAAGAGATCCTCCTGCAGAATGGTCCAATGACATTTTTGACAACTCAGACAGACCATCATAGAATATACTTATGATGCTTCATTCTGGAAGCATGTTAGTAGGACACCTTTTGATCAGTTGCTTGTATCTTTCTCAAGCTTCATAGAGGGATTCTCCTTCCTTTTTTCTGAAGGTTTGGATTTCCACTCTAAGCTTGCTCATCTTTTGAGGAAAGAATTTGGCCAGGAAAGCACTGACCAGCTTATCCCAAGAGTTCAGGCTATCCTTAGGTTGTGAATCCAACCATGTTCTAGCTCTGTCTCTTACAGCAAAAGGGAAAAGCATATGCCTGTAGACCTCAAGATCAACTCCATTGGTCTTGACAGTGTCAGAGATTTGCAAGAATTCAGCTAAAAACTGATGAGGATCTTCCATTGGAAGTCCATGAAACTTGCAATTCTGCTGCATTAGAGAAACCAATTGAGGCTTACGCTCAAAATTGTTTGCTCCAATTGCAGGAATTGAGATGCTTCTTCCATAGAAGTTAGAAGAAGGTACAATAAAGTCACCAAGCATCTTCCTTGCATCTCCACCATTGTTATTAGGTTCGACCATGTCTCCTTATTTTTCGAAAATTTCTGTCAGGTCCTCTCCAGAGGGTTGTGCTTTAGCTTCTCCTAGTTTCCTCTTCAGAGTCCTTTCAGGTTCAGGGTCAGCTTCAACAAGAATGTTCTTATCCTTGTTCCTGCTCATATGAAAAAGAAGAGAACAAAAAAGAAAATATGGAATCCTCTATGTCACAGTATAGAGATTCCTTTATATGAGTAGAAGAGAAGAATAGAAGAAGGAGAAGATAAGAATTCAAACACAGAGGAGAAGAATGGCTTCGAATTTTTGAATGGCAGAGGGGTGTTAGTAGATAATTAAATAAATAGAAAGAGATGAGAGGAGAAAGAATTCGAAAATTGAATAAAATAAATAAAAAATTTTTGTTTTTATTTTGACTATTAGTTATAATTCGAAATTAAAAAAAATAAAATTAAATTAAATTAGAATTTAAAACAAATAGTTAATTAAAAGGGAATTTTGAAAAAGTGGAGAAGAGTTTTCGAAAATTAGAGAGGGAAAATTAGTTAGGTGGTTTTGAAAAAGATATGATTGAAATAGAAAACTTTTAGAATAAAAAATTCAAGTAGTTAATTGAAAAAGATTTGAAAATCAAATTTGAAAAGATAAGAAGTTAGAAAAGATCTTGAAATTAAGTTTTGAAAAAGATATGATTGAAAGATATGATTGAAAATTTAATTTGAAAAAGATTTGAAAAGGAAATTAAAAAGATTTGATTTTGAACATTAAAGTTGATTACTTGACTAACAAGAAACAAAAAGATATGATTCTAAAATTTAAAGATTGAACCTTTCTTAATAGGCAAGTAACAATCTTTAAAATTTTTGAATCAATCACATTAATTGTTAGTAAAGATTTTGAAATTATGAAACAAAATAAGAAAAAGATTTTTGAAAATCAATTTGAACTTTTCGAAAATATGAAGGAAAAAATGAAAAAGATTTGAAAAGGATAGAATTTTTAAGTTGAAAATTTGATTTGACTCATAAGAAAGAACTAAATTTTGAAAAATTTTTGAAAAGTCAACTCAAATTTTCAAAGTTTATGAGAAGAATAAGGGAAAGATATTTTTTGATTTTTGAATTTTTAATGAAGAGAGAGAAAAACAACAAAATGACTCAAAACATGAAAATTATGAATCAAAACACATGATGCATGCAAGAACACTTTGAATGTCAAGATGAACACCAAAAACACTTTGAATGTCAAGATGAACACCAAGAATTTATTTTTGAAAAATTTTTTTAAGAAAAGAAAAACATGCAAGACACCAAACTTAGAAATTTTCAAACTTTAGACACTAACAAACTGAAAATGCATATGAAAAATAAGAAAAGATACAAAACAAGAAAATGCAAAGATCAAACAAAGAAGATCATCAAAAACAACTTGAAGATCATGAAGGACATTATGCATGAATTTTTCCAAAATTTTAGTGCAAATTAAAAATATGCAATTGACTCCAAACTTAAAATTTGACACAAGACTCAAACAAGAAACACAAAATTCTTTTTGGTTTTATGATTTTATTAATTTTTTTTGTAAATTTTCGAAAATAAAAAGAATAAAAACAAAAACTTAAAATTAAAATAAAATTACCTAATCTGAGCAACAAGATGAACCGTCAGTTGTCCAAACTCGAACAATCCCCGGCAACGGCGCCAGAAACTTGGTGCACGGAATCGTGATTGTTCATTCCTTGGTAACGACGCCAAAAACTTAATATGCACGTTCATAATTTTAGTTTTTCTTCACAACTTCGCACAACTAACCAGCAAGTGCATTGGGTCGTCTAAGTAATAAACCTTACGTGAGTAAGGGTCGATCCCACGGAGATTGTCGGCTTGAAGCAAGCTATGGTCATCTTGTAAATCTCAGTCAGGCGGATTCAAATGGTTATGGAGATTTGATAATTAAAATATAAATAAAATATAAAATAGGATAGAGATACTTATGCAATTCATTGGTGAGAGTTTTAGATAAGCGTATGGAGATGATTTTGTTCCTTCTGAACCTCTGCTTTCCTACTACTTTCATCCCATCACTCGTACTCCTTTTCATGGCAAGCTGTATGTTAGGCATCACCGTTGTCAATGGCTACATCCCGTCCTCTCAGTGAAAATGGTCCAAATGCACTATCACGGGATGGCTAATCATCTGTCGGTTCTTGATCATGCTGGAATAGGATCCAGTGATCCTTTTGCGTCTGTCACTACGCCCAGCACTCGCGAGTTTGAAGCTCGTCACAGCCATCCCTTCCCATATCCTACTCGGAATACCACAGACAAGGTTTAGACTTTCTGGATCTTAAGAATGGCCGCCAATAATTCTAGCCTATACCACGAAGACTCTGATCGTAAATCAGAAGGCTAAGAGATATGCATTCAAGCTTGCTTTCATGTAGAACGGAAGTGTTTGTCAGGCACACGTTCATAAGTGAGAATGATGATGAGCATCACATAATCATCACATTCATCATGTTCTTATGTGCGAATGAATATCTTAGAGAAGAAATAGGCTTGAGTTGAATAGAAAAACAATAGTACTTTGCATTAATTCAGGAGGAACAGCAGAGCTCCACACTATAATCTATGGTGTGTAGAAACTCTACCGTTGAAAATACATAAGAACAAGGTCTAGGCATGGCCGAATGGCCAGCCTCCCCAAATGGCATATGAATTCAAAAATAGGGAAAAAGACCGATCCCTGATCAAGGATGATCAAAAGATTTAAAATAAATCACTAAAAGTAATTTTTGTACTAAACTAGTAGCTAGGGTTACATAAGATAAGTAAATGATGTAGAAATCCACTTCCGGGCCCACTTGGTGTGTGCTTGGGCTGAGCATTGAGTTTTCATGTGTAGAGACTCTTTTTGGAGTTAAACGCCAGGTTTTAGCCTGTTTCTGGCGTTTAACTCTGATTTGCAACCTGTTTCTGGCGTTTAACTCCAGAATAGGGCAGAAAGTTGGCGTTTGAACGCCAGTTTGCATCGTCAAAACTCGGGCAAAGTATGAACTATTATATATTTCTGGAAAGCCCTGGATGTCTACTTTCCAACGCAATTGAGAGCGTGCCAATTGGGTTTCTGTAGCTCCAAAAAATCCACTTCGAGTGCAGGGAGGTCAGAATCCAACAACATCTACAGTCCTTCTTCAGCCTCTGAATAAGATTTTTGCTCAAGTCCCTCAATTTCAGCCAGAAATTATCTGAAATCTCAGAAAAATACACAAACTCCTAATAAATTCCAGAAATGTGTATTTTATTTAAAAATTAATAAAATTATATTAAAAACTAACTAAATCATACTAAAAACTATGTAAAAACAATGCCAAAAAGCGTATAAATTATCCACTCATCACTTCATATTAGGAAAGCTCGGAGGCGGTTAGCCTTTGAGGAAGGTGAAAAGGTTTTTACCAATTCACCAACCATATCATCGTCATCCGACGAAGGCACTAATTACTCTTCCGTTGATACTACTAATAGTTCTTCTTTTGATCTAGGTTTTGACAACATGGCCGCTCCAAGGAGAGTTACTCTCAAGGAAGCGGGTGCACCGGATTTTGTTCTCCAACCTCTACATGTGCTTCATCCCAACTTGAATGCAAACTTTGAACTCAAGACCACTCTCATAAATCTCTTACCAAAGTTCCATGGACTTCCCGGACAAGATCCAATTAGACACCTCAAGGACTTTCAAGGTGTATGCTCGACTACTAGGTGGGAAGGATCGGATGAAGTGGTTATATACCTTACCTAGTGATGTTGTGTCCGATTGGGACTTGCTTAGAAGAGAATTCCTTGATAAATTCATGCCCGTGGAAATGACGGACAAGCTAAGGAAGGAGATCTCATGTATTGTACAAGGCGAGATGGAAACTTTATATGAATATTGGGAACGATTTCGCAAACTCCTTGATTCATGTCTCAACCACATGATTGACACTCAAGTCTTGCTTAGCTATGTGTGTGATGAGCGGATAATCTATACGCTTTTTGGCATTATTTTTAGAATATTTTTAGTATATTTTAGTTAGTTTTTATTATGTTTTTATTAGTTTTTAAATAAAAATCACATTTCTGGACTTTACTATGAGTTTGTATGTTTTTCTGTGATTTCAGGTATTTTCTGGCTGAAAGTGAGGGACCTGAGCAAAAATATGATTCAGAGGCTAAAAAAGGATTGCAGATGCTGTTGGATTCTGACCTCCCTGCACTCAAAGTGGATTTTCTGGATCTACAGAAGCCCAATTGGCGCACTCTCAATTGCGTTGGAAAGTATACATCCTGGGCTTTCCAGCAATATATAATAATCCATACTTTTTTCAAGATTTGATGGCCCAAACCGGCGTTCAAAGTTAGCATAGAAATTCTGGCATTAAAACGCCAAAACTGGTATAAAAGATGGAGTTAAACGCCCAAACTGGCACAAAAGCTGGTGTTTAACTCCAAGAAAATCCTCTACACGTGAAAGCTTCAATGCTCAGCCCAAGCACACACCAAGTGGGCCCGAAAGTGGATTCTGCACCATTTACTCATTTCTGTAAACCCTAGGTTACTAGTTTTCTATAAATAGGACCTTTTGCTATTGTATTTTCATAGATTTACACACTTGATCATACTTTGATAGACCTTTTCACGCTTTGGGAGGCTGGCCATTCGGCCATGCCTAGACCTTTTGTTCTTATGTATTTTCAACGGTAGAGTTTCTACACAGCATAGATTAAGGTATGGAGCTCTGCTGTTCCTCATGAGTTAATGCAAAGTACTATTATTTTTCTATTCAATTCACGCCTACTTCTTCTCTAAGATATACACCCGTTCTTCAACCTGATGAATGTGATGATCCGTGATACTCATCGTCATTCTCACCTATGAACACGTGCCTGACAACCACCTCTGTTCTACTTGCAAAAGCTTGAATGTGTATCTCTTGGGTTTCTAATCTAAGATTAGAACCTTCATGGTATAGGCTAGAATCATTGGTCATTCTTGAGATCCGGAAAGACTAAACCTTGTCTGTGGTATTCTGAGTAGGATCTGGGAAGGGATGACTGTGACGAGCTTCAAACTCGCGAGTGTTGGGCGTGTGACAGACGCAAAAGGATCAATGGATCCTATTCCAACATGATCGAGAACCAACAACTGATTAGCCGTGAGGTGACAGCGCATTTGGAACATTTTCACTAAGAGGACTGATGACAAGTCATCTTAGCCTAGTTTCACTAGTCTTTTTCTTTTGTTTTCAATTGATTTTATACACTTTCTTGAGCCATAAGTAAGCCAATTGGGTAGAATTTCATGTTTCCTTTGATTCAATCAACCATGGATAAATTGATACATTTTCATGAGATTTTGTGCTATAATTGTCATATATTATGAAAGAGAAACAACCTCATGATTTTGAGCATAGCTTTGATACTTTTGATTGATTGATGATAGGTGAAAAAGCTTTGAAGAAGGTTGAAGAAAAGAAGATGGCAATGGCAAGAAGGAGGACTCACGTTTGAGCTAAAGTTTGCCTCAAACTTAAGCTCAAACGTGAGGAAAGGCAAAAACATCATCCAGGGAGGCCAAAAGCTTGCGCCAACGTTTGCCTCAAACTTGAGGTCAAACGTTGGCTTGCAAAAATCTCACCCAGAGAAGCAAAAAGCTTGCGCCAACGTTTGCCTCAAACTTGAGGTCAAATGTTGGCTTGAAGAATTTCACCCAGGAAGAAAAAAAGCTTGCGCTAACGTTTCTCTCAAACTTGAGATCAAACGTTGGCGCCATTTTAGCATGAAGAAGAGTCCCTGATTGAAGGTTTAATTGAGCCACGTTTGCGCCAACGTTTGCCTCAAACGTTGGGCCAAACGTTGGCCAAAACAGATGCAAGGAACGAGCCACGTTTGAGCTCAAGTTTGACCTCAAACTTTGAGCCAAACGTGGATGACAGCACGGAAGGCCAGCTGCTAAAAAAAGCTTGAGTCAAAGTTTGCCTCAAACTTTGACTCAAGCTTAAATGGTTCATGGCCCGGTTCACAAGTGGGTTTCTTTCCAACTCCAAGAGCAATCAATAGAGGCTTTTGTCAACCCAATTCCATCAAGAGCAAGGGCCCAATTCAAGGCTTGAAGATCATTTGAAGAGAGTGTATAAATAGCTTAGAATTTAAGTTTTCGGGGAGCTTTTCCTTTTAGTTTTGCGGAGTAATTTTGGAGAGCTTTTGGTTAGAAGTTATTTTGAGATTCTGAGTCTTGGGGAAGGGGAATTGAATTCTCTTCCTCTTAGTTTTCTTGTTTTAAATTTCATTTACACTTGTCTTGAATCTTGGGTGTTGAGAATTGAGGAAATTCTGTCTAAATCTCACCTTGAGATATCTCTGTCTCACTTTACTGCAATTTTTGGAAATTGAATTTGGTTTTGCTTCTTCTACTGCTTGATCTTTACTTTTCTTGCAATTAAATTCTAAATTTGGATCTAGGAAGGCATTGAGATCTAGACTTGGTTATCTAGTCTCTTGGGTCCTGAGATCTGGAACCATCATTTTATTTTCTCTGTTGAATGCTTTTCAAGTTCATTTACGTTTCCATTCTAGATCCGGTTCAATTCAAGTCATCTTCTACTCTTCCATGTGTTGAGATTTACTGTTCTTTTGTTTAATTCTTGCAATCCCACACCCCTGACCCATTTACATTTCTTGCACTCTAAGATTCTGCAATTTACATTTCTTGCATTCTATGTTTCTGCCATTTAATTTCTTGTTCTTTAAGATTCAGCACTTTTATTTTCTGTTCTCTTTAATTCCCTGCAAATCTCCCATCCCCATTTACAATTCATGCAATTTAGCTTCTGCAATCACAAATCACCCAACCAACACTCGATTAGCTTGACTAAATCAATCACTAAACTAAAATTGCTCAATACTTCAATCCCTGTGGGATCGACCTCACTCACGTGAGTTATTATTACTTGATGCGAGCCGGTACACTTGCCGATGAGTTTTGTGTTGGATCGTTTTCCACACATTAAGTTTTTGGCGCCGTTGCTGGGGATTGAATTAGATTGATAATGATTAAGTGAAGTGGAGATCTAGATTAAGCACTTTTTCTTTATTTTTGTTCATTTTCTTTATTTCTAACTTGCACACTAACTGTTTGAGACTTTGTCTCTACTAACTCCCACTGCACTCAAGCTACAGAGTGCTCTGGGTATCTTTGCTATTTTGGTTGTATGACATGAACCAGGAGAGAGTTCTCCACCTCTGGAATTTCTGAAGAAGGGCACCAAGAAATGGAGGAGACCGGAAGGAAGTCCATAGTGAGAGGAGAGAATCAAAGGCAATAGGATTTTCAACCTCCATGATCAAAGAATGGAAGATGTCAAGCTAGTGACAATAAAGAAGTGCTTGTTGGGAGGCAACCCAACCTGAGGTAGTTTTCTTTCTATTTAATAAAAAGGCTAAGTAACTTTCTCTATATTGTGAGGAGCTAAGTTTGGTGTTGCACACCAAAACAATTTAAGGGAGAATGAAGAATGCTAAGTTTGGTGTTCCACCAAAAATCTCTTTTAAAAACACATTCTCACCTTTTGCATAAATGGTTGCTAGATCCAAGCAAGCAGAGAAACTACTTAACCAATGTCCGTTTTCTAGTTTTTTTTTTTTTTTAGTCTTATTGCCTTTAGCAAAGAAAAAGAGTTCCGCATATGGTTAATTTGATGCATGAGAACCATTGGCAAGGTACTAAGTTTAGTGTTCCCACACCAAAGTAAGTTCAAAGGCCCACAAATAAATCATGCATGCTAACCATTTTTTTTAAGTGCTTGGGGAACAAGCAACTTCCAATATCACTGCAGAGCATCATACATGCTTTTGGAAAAATTAAGCATCATCAATCAAAGAGATGAAAAAGGAATGTGAAGACGAACAATGATGATGATGAGAAGGAAGAAAGCAGGTAAACTCCAAAAGGTTGTATTGATAAGTGATTATTTTACATTAGACTCTGCTATGATTGCAAGTGATATAATACCCCTGCCTGTCTGCATAGTATAGTTGTTCTGTAATTCAATAATTAAGATTTCTTGATTATTCACAACACTACACTTTTCAAACTTGCATGCACTCAAGAGTTCAAAAAAGGGCACCACATGATAATTCTTTGAAAAGAAGGATTGAGGAATTAAACAATTTTGAGGCAAGCAAAAGATTAGGAGAAGTGGTGGTTCTGGTTGTGTGATTATGCATTGAGGTTGCATGCTTATGAAAACTTGCATGGGAGCTCATAGGCAGAACATAGAGTTCAAAGAAGTATTGTGGAGATTTTCAAACATTTATTGATCCAAGAAGCAGCAAACAAAAGAAAAAAAAGAAGATATAAAAACAAAGAGAACATGGCCCAAGACTCTGAGCATCAATTACTAGGCAGAAAAGAAGAAAGAAACAAAAACTCAAAGAGTTGTTATCCTAGTAAATGCTTGTGGTCGAATTGTGTCAAAGAGAGAGGCTTGAGCAAGTAAATCCTTAGGGGTGCTTTAACACCTAATACCTTAAAACCAACTAGTTTAGGAGTATTGATTGAAAGCTTATCTAAAGAGCCGCTTTGAGACATGACACTTAGAGTCAAGCCCAAAGCACAGAAACTATAAGCTGCTTCAAGGTGATTACCTATAGAGAGATCTCCATGATATTATTTGGGTGAAAGTTCTAAGACCTAAGACTCCCAAGATGTAGGGACTAGTAAGCACTGAAGCCCTTGCATGAGCATATAAATTAGAGTTCACCCCACTGTCACTTAATCACTTCACTCACAGGATAGTACATGTAATTCTTCAAATCCATTCTAATTGAAAAAACCTTTGAGCATAATTCTTTACTTTCTTAGGGACAAGCAAGTTTTAAGTTTGGTGTTGTGATGACAAGTCATCTTAGCCTAGTTTCACTAGTCTTTTTCTTTTGTTTTCAATTGATTTTATACACTTTCTTGAGCCATAAGTAAGCCAATTGGGTAGGATTTCATGTTTCCTTTGATTCAATCAACCATGGATAAATTGATGCATTTTCATGAGATTTTGTGCTATAATTACCATATATTATGAAAGAGAAACAACCTCATGATTTTGAGCATAGATTTGATACTTTTGATTGATTGATGATAGGTGAAAAAGCTTTGAAGAAGGTTGAAGAAAAGAAGATGGCAATGGCAAGAAGGAGGACTCACGTTTGAGCTAAAGTTTGCCTCAAACTTAAGCTCAAACGTGAGGAAAGGCAAAAACATCACCAAGGGACGCCAAAAGCTTGCGCCAACGTTTGCCTCAAACTTGAGGTCAAACGTTGGCTTGCAAAAATCTCACCCAGGGAAGCAAAAAGCTTGCGCCAACGTTTGCCTCAAACTTGAGGTCAAATGTTGGCTTGAAGAATTTCACCCAGGAGGACAAAAAGCTTGTGCCAACGTTTGCCTCAAACTTGAGGTCAAACGTTGGCGCCATTTTAGCATGAAGAAGAGTCCCTGATTGAAGGTTTAATTGAGCCACGTTTGCGCCAACGTTTGCCTCAAATGTTGGGCCAAACGTTGGCCAAAAGAGATGCAAGGGAGGAGCCACGTTTGAGCTCAAGTTTGACCTCAAACTTTGAGCCAAACGTGGATGACAGCACGGAAGGCCAGTTGCTAAAAAAAGCTTGAGTCAAAGTTTGCCTCAAACTTTGACTCAGGCTTAAATGGTTCATGGCCCGGTTCACAAGTGGGTTTCTTTCCAACTCCAAGAGCAATCAACAGAGGCTTTTGTTAACCCAATTCCATCAAGAGCAAGGGCCCAATTCAAGGCTTGAAGATCATTTGAAGAGAGTGTATAAATAGCTTAGAATTTAAGTTTTTGGGGAGCTTTTCCTTTTAGTTTTGCGGAGTAATTTTGGAGAGCTTTTGGTTAGAAGTTATTTTGAGATTCTGAGTCTTGGGGAAGGGGAATTGAATTCTCTTCCTCTTAGTTTTCTTGTTTTAAATTTCATTTACACTTGTCTTGAATCTTGGGTGTTGAGATTTGAGGAAATTCTGTCTTAATCTCACCTTGAGATCTCTCTGTCTCACTTTACTGCAATTTTTGGAAATTGAATTTGGTTTTGCTTCTTCTACTGCTTGATCTTTACTTTTCTTGCAATTGAATTCTAAATTTGGATCTAGGAAGGCATTGAGATCTAGACTTGGTTATCTAGTCTCTTGGGTCCTGAGATCTGGAACCATCATTTTATTTTCTCTGTTGAATGCTTTTCAAGTTCATTTACGTTTCCATTCTATATCCGGTTCAATTCAAGTCATCTTCTACTCTTCCATGTGTTGAGATTTACTGTTCTTTTGTTTAATTATTGCAATCCCACACCCCTGACCCATTTACCATTCAAGCCATTTACATTTCTTGCACTCTAAGATTCTGCAATTTACATTTCTTGCGTTCTACGTTTCTGCCATTTAATTTCTTGTTCTTTAAGATTCAGCACTTTTATTTTCTGTTCTCTTTAATTCCCTGCAAATCTCCCATCCCCATTTACAATTCATGCAATTTAGCTTCTGCAATCACAAATCACCCAACCAACACTCGATTAGCTTGACTAAATCAATCACTAAACTAAAATTGCTCAATCATTCAATCCCTGTGGGATCGACCTCACTCACGTGAGTTATTATTACTTGATGCGACCCGATACACTTGACGGTGAGTTTTATGTTGGATCGTTTTCCACACATCAAGGACGGGAAGTAGCCATTGACAACGGTGATGCCCAACATAAAGCTTGCCATGGAAAGGAGTATGAATGATTGGAAGAAGGCAATAGGAAAGCAAAGGTTCAGAAGGAACAAAGCATCTACATACGCTTATATGAAATTCTCAACAATGAATTACATAAGTATCTCTATCTTATTTTATGTTTTTATTCATCTTTTATTTATCAATTCTCCATAACCATTTGAATCCGCCTGACTGAGATTTACAAGATGACCATAGCTTGCTTCAAGCCGACAATCTCCGTGGGATCGACCCTTACTCACGTAAGGTTTATTACTTGGACGACCCAGTGCACTTGCTGGTTAGTTGTGCGGAGTTGTGACAAAGAGTTGAGATTACAATTGTGCGTACCAAGCTGTTGGCGCCGTTGATGATCACAATTTCGTGCACAAAGTTTTTGGCGCCGTTGCCGGGGATTGTTCGAGTTTGGACAACTGACGGTTCATCTTGTTGCTTAGATTAGGTAATTTTATTTTATGTTTAAGCTTTTTACTTCTTATTTTCTAAAAAATTTTCAAATATACAAAAAAAAAAATTTCTATTCTGTTCTTCAAAGTTTTTAAGAATGAATTCTAGAGTTTCATGATGATTTGTTGAAGTCTGGCTGGCTGTGAAGCCATGTCTAATCTTTTGGACCGAGGTTTCAACTTATCATCACAAGAGCTTGTTGATTTCTATCAATCTTACTGTTGAAAGTAATGATCTGCTAAAGCTTGGCTGGCCATTGACCATGTCTAGTGTTTTGGACCGAAGCTTTCACTGAAAGCTTGGCTGGTTAGTAAGCCATGTCTAATTCCTGGACCGGAGTTTTAGACTAACATTGTAATGATTCTTGGAATTCTCATTAAAAATTTTGAATCCCTTTATTTTCCTTTCCATATAATTTTCGAAAAATCACAAAAAAATTATTTTAGTTAATTAAATCAAAAATATTTTATGTATCTTAGTGTCAACTTTTAAGTTTGGTGTCAATTGCATGTCTTTCTTCTTCTTGCATTTTTTTCGAATATATGTAATATGTTCTTCATTGATCTTCAAGCTGTTCTTGATGATTCCATAGCTCTGATCTTTAATTCCTCTTATTTTGTGTCTTTTGTTGTTTCTTACATGCATTTTTAAATTGTTATAGTCCTTAGTATACAAACTTCTGAGTTTGGTGTCTTGCATGCATTGTTTATTTGATCTTAGTTGCTTTTTTTTATTATTGTTTCTCATCATTAAAAATTCAAAAAATTTTAAAATTGTGTCTTTTCAAGTGAATAACACAGAGAATTGAAGATTCAGAACATTCAGCAGAGGAATTACACAGAAAAAGCTGGGCGTTCAAAACGCCCAGTGAAGAAGGAAAACTGGTGTTTAAACGCCAGCCAGGGTACCTGGCTGGGCGTTAAACGCCCAAAAAGGTAGCATTTTGGGCGTTAAACGCCAGAATGGATGCCATTCTGGGCATTTAACGCCAGGAGGACACTAGAGGGAAGATTTTGTTTTTAATTCAAATCTTTTTCAAATTTTCATAATTTTTCAAAATTAATTTTTTTTCAAATCATATCTTTTCAATCATATCTTTTCAAAATCAATTTCTTTTCAATTTTTTTATTTATTACTATTTTCGAAAATCCTTGCTACAATTAGTGATTTAATTCAAAATTTTCAAGTTGTTACTTGCTTATTAAGAAAGGATCAAAAGTTTTAATTCTAGAATCATATCTTCTAGTTTCTTGTTAGTCAAGTAATCAACTTTAAGTTTACAACTTTCTCTTTTTAATTTGATTTTCAATCATATCTTCTCAATCATGTCTTTTCAATCACATCTTTTTCAAAATTAAGTTTCAATCATATCTTTTTGATTTCTAATTTCAAAATCTTTTCCAAAAATCACTTAATTTCTTTCCCAATCTTAGTTTTCGAAAAACATTTACTAAATTTTCAAAATTTCTTTCAATTATTTCAAAATCTTTTTACTTTATTTTCAAAAATTCTTCCCCTCTTCTCACATCCTTCTATTTAAAGGACTGACACTCCTCCTCAATGTATAATTCGAACTCTATCCCTCTTGATAAGTTCGAATTCTTTCTTCTCTACCTTCTCCTTCTATTCTTCTTTACCTCTGACACCTCAAGGAATCTCTATACTGTGACATAGAGGATTCCATATTTTCTTCTCTTCTATTTTTATATGAGCAGGAGCAAAGACAAAGGCATTCTTGTTGAAGCTGATCCTGAACCTGAAAGGACCTTGAAGAGAAAGTTAAAAGAAGCTAAAGTATAACTCTCTACAGAGGACCTAACAGAACTTTTCAAACAAGAAGAAGCCTTGGCAGTCGAAAACAACAACAATGCCAACAACGCAAGGAAGGTGCTTGGTGACTTTACTGCACCTACTTCTAACTGCTATGGGAGAAGCATCTCTATCCCTGCCATTGGAGCAAACAACTTTGAGCTTAAGCCTCAATTAGTTTCTCTAATGCAACAGAATTGCAAGTTTCATGGATTCCCATTGGAAGATCCTCATCAGTTCTTAGCTGAATTCTTGCAAATCTGTGACACTGTCAAGACTAATGGGGTTGATCCCGAGGTCTATAGACTTATGCTTTTTCTCTTTTCTATAAGAGATAGAGCTAGAACATGGTTGGATTCACAACCTAAAGAAAGCCTGAACTCTTGGGAAAAGCTAGTCAATGCCTTCTTGGCAAAGTTCTTTCCACCTCAAAAATTGAGCAAGCTTAGAGTGGAAGTCCAAACCTTCAGACAGAAGGAAGGTGAATCCCTCTATGAAGCCTGGGAAAGATATAAGCAATTGATCAGAAGGTGTCCTTCTGACATGATTTCAAAATGGAGCATCATAAGTATTTTCTATGATGGTCTATCTGAACTGTCCAAGATGTCATTGGACAGCTCTGCTGGAGGATCTCTTCATCTGAAGAAGACGCCTGCAGAAGCTCAAGAACTCATTGAAATGGTTGCAAATAACCAATTCATGTACACTTCTGAAAGGAATCCTGTGAATAATGGGACAAATCAAAAGAAAGGAGTTCTTGAGATTGATACTCTGAATTCCATATTGGCTCAGAACAAAATATTGACTCAACAAGTCAATACGATTTCTCAGAGTTTGTCTGGAATGCAAGGAGCAACAGTCAGTACCAAAGAAGCTTCATCTGAGAAAGAAGCTTATGATCCTGAGAACCCAGCAATGGAAGAGGTGAATTACATGGGAGAACCCTATGAAAACACCTATAATCCTTCATGGAGAAATCATCCAAACCTCTCATGGAAGGATCAATAGAGGCCTCAACAAGGCTTCAACAACAATAATGGTGGAAGAAATAGGTTTAGCAATGGCAAACCTTTTCTATCATCTTCTCAGCAACAGACAGAGAATTCTAAGCAGAGCCACTCTGACTTAGCAACTGTAGTCTCTGATCTAATCAAAACCACTCAAAGTTTCATGACTGAAACAAGGTCCTCCATTAGAAATTTGGAGGCACAAGTGGGGTAGCTGAGCAAGAAAGTTACTGAACTCCCTTCTAGTACTCTTCCAAGCAATATAGAAGAGAATCCAAAAGGAGAGTGCAAGGCCATCAACATACCCCACACGGCCGAACCTGGAGAGGAGGAAGAGGCAGTGATCTCCACTGAGGAAGACCTCACTCGACGTCCACTGGTCTCCAAGGTGTTCCCTAATGAGGAACCATGGGAATCTGAGGCTCACACTGAAACCATAGAGATTCCATTGAATTTACTTTTGCCATTCATGAGATCTGATGAGTATTCTTCCTCTGAAGAGCATGAAGATGTTACCAAAGAAAAAGTTGCTAAGTACCTTGGAGCAATCATGAAGCTAAACGCCAAGCTATTTGGTAATGAGACTTGGGAGGATGAACCCCCTTACTCACCAAAGAACTGGATGACTTGGCTAGGCAGAAATTACCTCTAAAGAGAGAAGATCCTAGAAAGTTCTCAATACCTTGTACCATAGGCACCATGACCTTTGAGAAGGCTCTGTGTGACCTAGGGTCAAGCATAAACCTCATGCCTCTCTCTGTAATGGAGAAGCTAGGGATCATTGAGGTACAAGCAAGAATCTCAGTAGAGATGGCAGACAATTCAAGGAAACAGGCTTATGGACTTGTAGAGGATGTCTTGGTAAAGGTTGAAGACCACTACATCCCTGTTGATTTCATAATCCTAGATACTGGGAAGTGTATGGATGAATCCATCATCCTTGGTAGACCCTTCATAGCCTCAGCAAAAGCTGTGATTGATGTTGACAGAGGAGAATCGGTCCTTCAAGTGAATGAGGACTCCCTTGTGTTTAAAGCTCAAGGATCTCCCTCTGTAACCATGGAGAAGAAGCATGAAAAGCTTCTCTCAATGCAGAGTAAAACAAAATCCCCACATTTAAACTCTAAGTTTGGTGTTGGGAGGCCACAACCAAACTTTAAGTTTGGTGTTGAGAGGCCATCATCATGCTCTGAGTATCTGTGAGGCTCTATAAGAGCCCACTGTCAAGCTACTGACATTAAAGAAGCACTTGTTGGGAGGCAACCCAATTTTACTTATCTATTTTATATTTCTATTTTTCATTGTTATTTTATGTTTTCTATAGGTTGATGATCATGTGAAGTCACAAAAACAATTGAAAAAGCAAAAACAAACTGAAAAATAGAATGAAAAATAGCACACCCTGGAGGAGAAGCCTACTGGCATTTAAACGCCAGTAAGGGCATCAGAATGGGTGTTAAACGCCCAGTTTGGCACCATTCTGGGCGTTTAACGCCAGAAATGGGCACCAGACTGGCGTTTAACGCCAGAAAAGGGCAAGAAGTTGGCGTTAAATGCCAGAAATGGGCAGCAACCTGGCGTTTAACGCTAGAATTGGCAGCAGAGGGCGTTTTGCACGCGTAATTGGTGCAGGGATGAGACTTCCTTGACACCTCAGGATCTGTGGACCCCACAGGATCCCCACCAACCTCAACTCACTCTCTCTCTTCTTCACACCTTTTCATAATACTCTTCCCCAAATACCCTTCACCAATCCACATCCATTCATCATAAACCCCACCTACCTCACCATTCAAATTCAAAACACTTTCCCTCCCAAACCCACCCATATATGGCCGAACCCAAACCCTCTCCCTATTCCTATATAAACCCATCTTCATTCCTTCATTTTCACACATCTTCAACATTACTTCACCCCTTTGGCCGAAACACTACCCTCCTCCATCTCCTTTATTTCTTCTCCCTCTACTCTCTTTATTCTTCTTTTGCTCGAGGACGAGCAAACCTTCTAAGTTTGGTGTGGTAAAAGCGTTGCTTTTTGTTTTTCCATAACCATTTATGGCATCTAAAGCCGGAGAAACCTCTAGAAAGAGGAAAGGGAAGGCAAAAGCTTCCACCTCCGAGTCATGGGAGATGGAGAGATTCATCTCAAAGGTGCATCAAGACCACTTCTATGAAGTTGTGGCCAAGAAGAAAGTGATCCCCGAGGTTCCTTTCAAGCTCAAAAAGGGTGAATATCTGGAGATCCGACATGAGATTTGAAGAAGAGGTTGGGAAGTTCTCACCAACCCCATTCAACAGGTCAGAATCTTAATGGTTCAAGAGTTCTATGCCAATG
Source organism: Arachis hypogaea (assembly GCF_003086295.3). Lineage (NCBI taxonomy): Eukaryota > Viridiplantae > Streptophyta > Magnoliopsida > Fabales > Fabaceae > Arachis > Arachis hypogaea. Next base: position 80,341,343 of record NC_092046.1, on the reverse strand, counting down.
CATGGATCACCAAGAACCATGATCAAAGTGTGAACCCAGATCCAAAGAATTTGCTTACAATGGTTCGGGGGAAATACTTAGATTTCAGTTCGGAAAATGTAATGTTGGCATTCAACTTGCCAATGATGCAAGGAGATGCACACCCCTACACTAGAAGGGTCAACTTTGATCAAAGGTTGGACCAAGTTCTCATAGACATTTGTGAAGAGGGTGCTCAATGGAAGAGAGATTCAAGAGGAAAGCCGGTTCAACTAAGAAGGCATGATCTCAAGCCTGTGGCTAGGGGATGGTTGGAGTTCATCCAACGCTCAATCATTCCCACTAGCAACCGATCTGAAGTTACTATAGACCGGGCTATCATGATCCATAGCATCATGATTGGAGAGGAAGTAGAAGTTCATGAGGTTATATCCCTAGAACTCTACAAAGTGGCAGACAAGTCCTCTACTTTGTTAAGGTTAGTCTTCCCTCATCTTATTTGTCACCTTTACAATTCAGCTGGAATTGACATAGAGGAAGACACCCTCATTGATGAGGACAAGCCCATCACTAAGAAAAGGATGGAGCAAACAAGAGATCCCACTCATGGACAAGAGCATGAGGAAATTCCTCATCATGAAATCCCTGAGATACCTCAAGGCATGCATTTTCCTCCACAAAACTATTGGAGCAAATTAACACCTCCCTAGGAGAATTAAGTTCCAATATGGGACAACTAAGGGTGGAGCACCAAGTGCATTCCATCCTCCTTCATGAAATTAGAGAAGATCAAAGAATCATGAGAGAGGAGCAACAAAGGCAAGGAAGAGACATTGAGGAGCTCAAGCACTTCATAAGATCTTCAAGAGGAAGAACTAGCCGCCATCACTAAGGTGGACCCGTTCTTTAATTTTCTTGTTCTTTATTTTCTATTTTTCAAATTTTTATGCTTTATGTTTATTTATGTTTGTGTCTTTATTACATGATCATTAGTGTCTAAGTGTCTATGCCTTAAAGCCATGAATATGAATCCATCACCCTTCTTAAATGAAAAATGTTTTTAATTGAAAAAGAAAAAGAAGTGCATGAATTTCGAATTTTAAAACAGTTTAGTTATTTTGATGTGGTGGCAATACTTTTGTTTTTCTAAATGAATGCTTGAACAGTGCATATTTTTGAATTTGATTGTTTATGAATGTTAAAACTGTTAGCTCTTGAAAGAATGATAGAAAAGGAGAAATGTTATTTGATAATCTAAAAAATCATAAAAATGATTCTTGAATCAAGAAAAAGCAGTGAAAAGCTTGCAAAAAAAAATATATGCGAAAAATAATAATAATAATAATAATAATAAATGGCGAAAAAAAAAAGAGAAGAGAAAAAAAGAAAAAGCAAGCAGAAAAAGCCAATAGCCCTTTAAACCAAAAGGCAAGGGTAAAATAAAAAGGATCCAAGGCTTTAAGCATCAGTGGATAGGAGGGCCCACAGGAATAAAATCCTGGCCTAAGCGGCTAAACTAAGCTGTCCTTAACCATGTGCTTGTGGCGTGAAGGTGTCAAGTGAAAACTTGAGACTGAGCGGTTAAAGTCGTGGTCCAAAAGCAAAAAGAGTGTGCTTAAGAGCTCTGGACACCTCTAATTGGGGACTCTAGCAAAGCTCAGTCACAATCTGAAAAGGTTTACCCAGTTATGTATCTGTGGCATTTATGTATCCGGCAGTAATACTGGAAAACAAAAGGCTTTGGGTCACGGCCAAGACTCATAAAGTAGCTGTGTTCAAGAATCAACATACTGAACTAGGAGAATCAATAACACTATCTGAATTCTGAGTTCCTATAGATGCCAATCATTCTGAACTTTGAAGGATAAAGTGAGATGCCAAAATTGTTCGGAAGCAAAAAGCCAAAAGCGCCCCGCTCATCTAATTAAAACTGTTCTTCATAGATGTTTTTAGAATTCATTGTATATTCTATTCTTTTTATCCTATTTAATTTTCAGTTGCTTGGGGACAAGCAACAATTTAAGTTTGGTGTTGTGATGAGCGGATAATTTATACGCTTTTTGGCATTGTTTTTAGTATGTTTCTAGTATATTTCAGTTAGTTTTTATTATGTTTTTATTAGTTTTTAAATAAAAATTACATTTCTGGACTTTACTATGAGTTTGTGTGTTTTTCTGTGATCTTAGGTATTTTTTGGCTGAAATTGAGGGACCTGAGCAAAAATCTTATTCAGAGGCTGAAAAAGAACTGTAGATGCTGTTGGATTCTGACCTCCATGCACTCGAAGTAGATTTTCTGGAGCTAGAGAAGCCCAATTGGAGCGCTCATAATTGAGTTGGAAAGTAGACATCCTGGGCTTTCCAGCAATATATAATAGTCCATACTTTGCCCAAGATTTTATGGCCCAAACCGGCGTTCAAAGTCAGCATAGAAATTCTGGCGTCAAAACGGCAGAACTGGCATAAAAGCTGGAGTTAAACGCCCAAACTGGCACAAAAACTAGCGTTTAACTCCAAGAAAAGCCTCTACACGTGAAAGCTTCAATGCTCAGCTCAAGCACACACCACGTGGGCCCGGAAGTGGATTCTGCACCATTTACTCATTTCTGTAAATCCTAGGTTACTAGTTTTCTATAAATAGGATCTTTTGCTATTGTATTTTCATAGATTTACACACTTGATCATACATTGATAGACCTTTTCACGCTTTGGGAGGCTGGCCATTTGGCCATGCCTAGACCTTTTGTTCTTATGTATTTTCAACGGTAGAGTTTCTACACACCATAGATTAAGGTGTGGAGCTCTGCTGTTCCTCATGAATTAATGCAAAGTACTATTGTTTTTCTATTCAATTCACACCTACTTCTTCTCTAAGATATACACTCGTTCTTCAACCTGATGAATGTGATGATCCGTGACACTCATCATCATTCTCACCTATGAACACGTGCCTGAAACCACCTCTGTTCTACTTGCAATAGCTTGAATGTGTATCTCTTGGGTTTCTAATATAAGATTAGAACCTTCGTGGTATAGGCTAGAATCATTAGCAGTCATTCTTGAGATCCAGAAAGTCTAAACCTTGTCTGTGGTATTCCGAGTAGGATCTGGGAAGGGATGACTGTGACGAGCTTCAAACTCGCGAGTGTTGGGCGTGTGACAGACGCAAAAGGATTAATGGATCTTATTCCAACATGATCGAGAACCAACAGCTGATTAGCCGTGCGGTGACAGCGCATTTGGAACATTTTCACTGAGAGGACGGGAAGTAGCCATTGACAACAGTGATGCCCAACATAAATCTTTCCATAGAAAGGAGTATGAATGATTGGAAGAAGGCAATAGGAAAGCAGAGGTTCAGAAGGAACAAAGCATCTTCATACGCTTATCTGAAATTCTCACCAATCAATTACATAAGTATCTCTATCCTATTTTATGTTTTTATTCATCTTTTAATTATCAATTCTCCATAACCATTTGAATCCGCCTGACTGAGATTTACAAGATGACCATAGTTTGCTTCAAGCCGACAATCTCCGTGGGATCGACCCTTACTCACGTAAGGTTTATTACTTGGATGACCCAGTGCATTTGCTGGTTAGTTGTGCGGAGTTGTGACAAAGAGTTGAGATTACAATTGTGCGTACCAAGCTGTTGGCGCCATTGATGATCACAATTTCGTGCACCAGTGTGCCAAGGCATGAGGGAGCAAGATAAGAATTTGTTGGATGCTTCAAGCAACGGTTCTTTGTCAAAGTATAGGACGGCGGAGGAGGCATGGCAACTCATCACCGACTTGGCCGAATCCACTCAACATGCTAGATGGAGAGTCAACCGTCCAAAGACCGTGAATGAAGTCTCTTCTATTGGTGAGACCGCTACCCTTACTAAGACCTTGTGTGAGATGACAAGCCTTCTAAAGCAACCCAAGTGAATCAACAACAACCTCCATCCCAACAACAACCTTCTCCTCAAAACCAACAATGTCAACAATTGGTCCCCCAAAGAGTGTGTGGTATTTGCTCATGCTATTCCCACTACACGGACGAGTGTCCAAGTCTCCAAGAAGATAACACTCTTGCGGCTACCCACAATAACTATACTCTTTTCAAGGACTCTTCTCATTTTTGTAAATCTTGTTCCAATGCATTAGATTTGGTAACATCTCCAAGAAGGACGAAATTCCCCAACAAACCATGCTATTTTGTGAGATTTTTTATGTGTGGGGAATCGACTTCATGGGGCCATTTCTCTACATTCTACTTGCCGTTGATTATGTGTCCAAATGGGTGGAAGCGATACCCACCCGGACGGATGATGCTAATGTGGTCCTTTCTTTTGTGAGAAACAATATCATTTGTAGATTTGGGTCGCCACGAGCAATCGTGAGCCACTAAGGTTCACACTTTTGCAATAAGAGAATGGAAGGAATCATGAAGAAATATAGCATCATGCATAAAGTAGCCACGGCCTACCACCCACAAACAAACAGCCAAGCCGAGGTTTCCAATCGGGAAATTAAACGCATCTTGGAAAGGATTGTGAAACCTAATAGGAAAGATTGGAGTGCTAACCTCACCGACGCATTATGGGCCTACCGAACGGCATACAAAATGCCAATTGGCATGAGTCCCTTTCAGTTGGTATATGGCAAAGTTTGCCACTTACCAGTGGATATAGAGCACAAGGCATATTGGGCCATCAAGGAGTGTAATCCAAGTTTGGGTGGAGCCAGAATTGAGAGGAAGCTACAACTAGCGGAGTTGGAATGTTTGAGGCTTGAAGCTTATGAGAACTATAGACTTTACAAGGAAAAAATGAAAGCCGTGCATGATAGAAACATAAGAGGCAAAGAATTTAAAGCCGGTGATCTAGTCCTTCATTACAACTCTAGATTGATATTGTTGCCCGGAAAACTAAGGTCAAAATGGGAAGGCCCGTATCAAGTAGTAAAAGCGGAACCCTATGGGGTTTACCATTTATGCCATCCCTCAAGTTCGGATATCTTCAAGGTCAATGGGCACCATCTCAAGTTGTGTCATGGTGAGAAAATGAAGAGCAACAAAGAGATTGAGGTATTCCTTTTAGAAGATGCACCTCTTGGCAAAGAGCAATGAGCTATGGAAGTCCAACTTAAGGACATTAAACAAAAGTGCTAGGTGGGAGACACCCCACCATGGTGAGATCTATCCTTTTTACCCTTTTGTATATAGTTTTTAAACTCTTGATTGGTTTGCGATTGCTTAGCTATAGTCCTATTTGATTAGAGTTAATTGTAAATACGTAGGATATTTTACTCATGAATACTTGCATTGATTTTTCCATGAATGATTTGATTGGGTGGTAAAAGAACACCCCCTTTAGGTTTTGCATTAATTTTGGGTGTTCTTGGCCTCTTTGGCTTGTTTGGCCAGTGAATACATGATAATTAGGCATTCTTCTATTCATTCAGAAAAAAAAACCACGCGTGCGCGCACTATGCGCGTATGCGTTCATTGGTCCTCGCAGCTCCTGGACAATTTTCCAGAGAGTTGTGCAAATTCTGGGCCAGCTTTGGGCCCTGGGCATAACCAGCATCACGCGTGCGCGCACTAGCTGCGTACGCATCCATGGCCATTCGCGCAAAAGCACGCGTACGCGCACTAGCCGCGTACGCGTCCCTACTGCGATTTGCGATCCTGGGCCATTCCTCCCGAGAGTTGTGCCCTGGTTGGGCCACTTTCATGCCATTGGCCCAGCTCAACTCACCCGTAACCAATCGACGCGCAAGCGCACTATGCGCGTACGCGTCGATTATCAAATTCTATTTTCTGGTACTTTTTCCCGAGAGTTGAGCCAAAGTTGTGCCCAACCTATGCTGAGGGCACAACTCACATGCACGCGCATGCGCAACTGGCGCTCGCGCGCACACCCCTATTTCGCCACTTCACGCGTTCGCGCACCGTGCACGTCCGCGCCCTTACTGACTTTCGCCCATGCACGCACGCGTCGGTTCCGTGAACCAATTGCATTAGAGCGCGCCTTTCTCCTTCAATTTTCCTTCTTTCTTCTTACCACTACCCTTCTTCTTCACTTCCACCCTCTCTTACCATCTCTACCACCCCTTCTCTGCCACCACCGGCAGTAACCACCACCACCGGCGGCAACCACCACCTCCGGCAGACCCACACCTCTCTTTTCCCTCTTCTCTCTCTTACTCATCACTACTTTTCTCTCTCACCTCCATACCCTATCTCTCTCCTTCCTCTCAAGGTACTCCTCATTTCCACATTTGTTTGTTTTTCCTTTTCATTCTTTCTTTTTCTTAGTTACATTCTCTTACTCTCCCTCTTAGTTAGTTTCATTCATGTTTTCTTTGTTTGTTGAATTTTCTTTCCTTCTTTCTTTTCATTCTCTTATGGGTGTTACAAGTGGAGATTACTTTTGCATTGATGAGTTTGTTTGATTTCCTTGCTTTCATTTGTAATTTGTGGTGTGATATGATGATTGATGATGCTTTATGGAATGTTATATTGTCTCCCAACTCAATCTTTCTCATAAGAAGGGATGCACACCAAGTGTTTGATGAAAGACCCACATGACTTTTTGGAGTTGCTTTGACTTAATGTTTTCTATCCTGGTTTTCTTTCTCATTCACTTGTTTGTTCATATGTGCATTGAGCATCTACAACTCTTGCTTCATTTTTTTTTACATGCTCATCCCATATTTCTCACTTCTTGTTGTTGATGTTGATAGTGTATGCTTCTCATGCTTCTTGTTTGCATGCCTATACTACTCATGCATCACATGCTAGTGATTAACCAAGATTTTCATTATAGCCTTAGTCTCATGTTACAGCTGTCATGTGTCTAAGCCACTTATCCTTTTATGCTTTATCACTAGCATGCTTATTCTTTCTTGGTGCCTCTTTAAGCTTAATTTCACCACTTCTCCTTCTTTTCTAGGATGGTGATCAAAAGATTTTCACCAAGATTTTCATTATAGCCTTAGTCTCATGTTACAGCTGTCATGTGTCTAAGCCACTTATCCTTTTATGCTTTATCACTAGCATGCTTATTCTTTCTTGGTGCCTCTTTAAGCTTAATTTCACCACTTCTCCTTCTTTTCTAGGATGGTGATCAAAAGAGACAATGGAAAGGCGTCCAAGAAGGTACCCTCACGGTCCACTAGCAAAGCACAACAAGGACCTAAAGCCAAGTCCCTCACCAATAAGACAAGGAGAGTTGCTAACATTGATGTTTTCGAGAAGGACAATCCGGCAAGGGATCCGAACAAGTTCCCCAACCGCTATTGCGAACTTGTCTTCCCCTTGATCAAACCGAGGAACTATCATGCGGAGCCCCTTCTAGCCCCTCCGGCTCATGTCATACCACTCATCATGCCCCGTATCGAATGGCGGCAATGGGAGTTCCTATTGAGGAAGCCACGGGAGGCGAACTTGTCTTGGGTGATTAAATTTTACACCAACTACCACTCCTCTTCCCTTACATCGGTATTTGTGTGCTGACGGCAAGTTCCCGTCATGGAGGAGGCTATTCAAAGTGTGCTTAAGACCGGACCATTAGCGGAAGGGATTGATGCTTATCAAGAGATTCTGTCGGCACGGTGCCAATATGCATTTGATTGGGATGCCATCCTCAAGGTCATTGCTATACCCGAATCATTCTGGATTCGAGGAAGGATGAGACCCCAGCCCAAGGGCATCACCGCACATTTTCTCACTAGAGAGACTCAAGCATGGGCCCAAATTCTAGCCCACTATGTGCTTCCAAGCACCCATGGCTCATCTATCACTGTCGAGTTAGCCCTATTGGTTTGGTGCGTCCACACAGAGGGACCAGTGCATATCCCCCATCTCATTCGCCAATCTATGGGCCACATCCACACTAAGGGAAACCTTTGTTTTCCCGCTCTAGTGATCGACTTAGTTGCTGCAGCCGGTGTTCCCCAAGAGACCAAGGATAGAAGGGCCATGATCCCGGTAGATGGCGATGTTGTTCCCAACGGGAGATATTTTTACCCTCCTGCGGACACCAAAGAGCCAAACTTAACCATCCCCATGAACATCCCATCCACCTCATCCGTACCACCAAAGTCATCCTTGCAACGCCTAGAGGATCCCCACAAGAAACTTGACTGTTATGAGCAGCGTAACCAACACCGTTACGCTTTTGTCAAGGAGCTTCTAAGTTGCCTAGCACCACCTATGGAAGAACCAAAAATTTCCACGTCCACCAGCACCGATAATGAGGAAAGGGATGATGAAGAGGCGGATGGACACTCGGAAGCCGATCAACCACTGCGTCTCACTCAAGGCACGGAGGACCGTGCCAATTTCTAAGTGTAAGGAGGTCGGTCGGCCGACCGGTCTTCATAGGTAACACCCGAATAAACTTCTTGAGTCACTTTTGTTAACTAGGATAGATTGCATATTAGGTTTTTCATTTTTGGCATCTTTTGCATATTAGTATCTCTTAACAAATCCACTTGGCTAGAGTAATAACGTCTCTCTTAGAAAACTAGAATTTTAGGGCAACCCTACCATTTTAAAATTTAAAAATCTTTTGATGCTTAGCTTGTTTAAAGAATGTAATTTGGAACATGGATTTTGAGCCAAGAACACAAGCAAGTAAGTTTTGAGCCTGATGGTGTGGTTACATCTTATAACCACTTATTTTCCCTTCTTGTGTGCATTTTTATCTCTCTATGAGTGCGATCATTAATTTGTTTAATTCTATATGTCCATTATTCCTTGTATTCATGCATTTACATGATCGAGGCCATCATTTTATTTAGCTCACTTACCCAAATGGCCTTACCTTTTATCCTCCATTGTTAGCAACTTTGAGCCTATGCTTAACCCACTTTGTTCATAATTAGCACATTACAAGCCTTAAAGCGGAAAACAATAAAAGTCCTTAATTTGTATCTTTGATTAGCTTAGTCTAGTGTGTGTGTGTCATTCAAGTGTGGGAACCTTGGGACATTGGGTGAATAAAAGGGTAGTTTTGTGTCTTTGTTGTAAATATTGGGAATTGGGTACATGCTCATGTGTAATGAATGTGAAACCTTATGCATTGATGTTCTTGTATATAGAAAGAAAAAAAAATAAGAAAAGTAAAAGAAAAAGGAAAAGAAAAAAATACAAAAAGAAAAAGAAGAAAAGAAAAAAAAGAAAATAAAAAAAAAAGAAAAAAGGGACAAAATGCATGTAAATTGCATGGTTTTGCTTTCCCTTCCTTATTTTATGATATATGTGAAAAACATGTTTTCTATGCTTTAAAAATATTAATCTTAATTACCCTTTTATTACCATTCGATGCCGTGATTCGTGTGTTAAGTATTTTCAGATCTCATAGGGCAGGAATGACTCAAAGGATAAAAGGAAAAATACAAAAATGGAAGGAAAGCACAAAAATGGAGTTTTGAAGAAAAGGCAGCGACGCGAACGCATGGACGACGTGAACGCGTGCCTAGCGCGAAAATGCAGCGACGTGAACGCGTGGATGAAGCGGACGCGCGCCTTAAGCAGAACGCAATCGACGTGTATGCGTGACCGACGCATATGCGTGACAAGGAAAACTCCCAGATGACGCGAACGTGTGACCCACGCAAACGCGTGACAGACGCCACGTACAAAAATCTGCAAAAAACGCCCCCAGCGATTTCTGGACCCTTTTTCGGCCCAAATCCAAGCCAGAAACACCGAATATAAGCCAAAGAACGGAGGAATCAAAAGAGAGACGAAAAAATACAACTGAATAATTCACAATTTTAGGTTTTAGATGTAGTTTTTAGAGAGAGAGAATCTCTCCTCTCTCTTAGGATTTAGGATTAGGATTTCTCTTATTTTTAGGATTGCTTCTACAGTCACAGGTTCAATGTTCTTTTAAATTACTTTCTAATTTATTTATTCTATTATTTTAATTGTTATTTATCTTTTCAAATTGGCTTATGAACTTTTCCATGTTAAGATTTGAATGTTCTATTTAATATAATTTGAGGTATTTCAGACTAATAATTGTCTTATTCTATTTATGATGATTTCAATTCAATTTAGATTTATTTTCCCCCTTTGGCTTGGGTTAAGTAATTTATAATACTTGAGTTATGAAACTCAGCTGTTGATTGGAATTGGAATTCTTTGCTGGTTAATTTGTACTCTGATAACGTTAGTCTCTCCACAGGAGTTGACTAGGACCTGAGGATCAAATTAATTTGTCCACTTGACTTTCCTTTGTTTAGCAAGGGTTAATTAAATGTGGGAGCTGAATCTAATTCTCTTCACACCTGATAAGGATAAGTAGGATAGGACTTCAATTTCTTATACCTTGCCAAGAGATTTTATTATTATTAATTTAATTTTCTTGTCATTTGAATTACTTGTTCCTTATTTCCAAAAACCCAAAAATAAACAATTTTCCATAACCAATAATAAATCATATTGCCCTGCAACTCCTTGAGAAGACGACCCGAGGTTTAAATACTTTGGTTATAATTTTTTATTGGGTTTTGTTACTTGTGACAACCAAACTTTTGTAAGAAAGGAACTCTTGTCAGTCTAAAAGCTATACTTACAACGCGAATCTATTTGTGAAAATTCTAGATCGCGCGAGAGTTTCGTTCTTCAAAATGGCGTTGTTGCCGGGGAGTTGCAACTGTGTGCCTTATTATTGGTTATTGTAAATATTTTCTTTTGCTTGTTTATTTCTTTTTATTTTCGTTTTAATTTTTATTATTTAATATGAACTCTCACCCCTATCACTTTGAGTTTGGTTCTAATAATGTTAAAAGGAATGGAAGCTATAAAAGGAACATGAATCAAGGTCAAAACAATCAGAGATGGACGGAGCCACGAGGATCTGATCAACCCTTTAGGCAACAATACCTTCCAAACTATCATGGACGACGACCATTCAACAATGCATGTCAAAACAATAGTTATGATGGACCCCCTTGTAATTACCGACAAGCCCCATCATACACCTATGAACCACCTCCTCAACATAGCTTTGAACCACCACACTCACAAGCCAACTATCACCATTCACCTCCATATAACCCTAACCCGTATCCACCCCAATTCCAACCTAATTACTTCCAGGAACCACCACTCCCCTATGCACCATGTCCATATCCATCACTCCAAGAATCAAGGGAGCAACTTAAGGAAACATTTGACAGATTTCATGCAACACTTCACCAATTAAATCAAGCGATAAATAGACTACCTTCCCGACATTTGGACACTCATGAAACCCCCATGGATTCATGTGGACAAACTAATGAAGAATGCAGCATGAAGGAGATACTAGAAACCCCACTGGACAGTATAGAGCATGATTTTATACTAGAACAAGTGGAGGAAGCTGAAATTATAGAAGAAGAAGAATTGGTTGAAGACTTAGGAGACGCTGAACCTCCATGGGAATGCAGAATTGTGGAGAACCCCGTTAAGAAATTTACAATCGTTGCTAAAGAGGATAGTGTGCAATCTCCAAGGCAAGAATCTTATGAAGAACTAGACAGAATAATTCAACAAGCAAGTTTCCTTGATGATGAAGACTACGAGTCCAATTCTCCTAGTAATGAACTTGCATCCGCAAGTGAATTCTTTGAGATGGAAGAATCTTCCCCAAGTGAATACAAAGATGATGCAGAGGTAGATTTTTCACAACCTCCAATTTATGACTTAAGTGATGAGGAAGATATCGAGGACTTCGATCAAGACATGGTTGCAATTGAAGAAATTTTCAAGGAAGTGGAAGAATTCACAGAAGAATACGAGGGAGTAGAGCTTGCAAAATCACTGGAAACACCTATTCCAAGGCCATTACCACCCAATACAACTTTCAAGTGGGTAAAATCCTTAGATTTTATCTTTACTTTTCCACTTGAATATGGTTTGCTTGAAACAGATGGTCAGCTTTGAGCTATTTGCGGCTTTAAGAGTAAAAAGGAAATGGTTCGTGCAAGGATTGGTTTCGAGTTAAATTAAATGGGTATCGGAGAATGTTTGGCCATCTTGGTGAGAATGCAACTTCCAAACCGCCTGGCTGAAAAAAGATAAATCAAGACAAAGGCGGAAATAAGAGCAAGGTTTGGGATCCTGGAATCTATTCAGACATTCAGCACCCCGGGAACCTGAGAACCTTTTTGAATTTACTCAAAGGCTTTACATGCCTAGTTTGGGACCCCGGAGGCTGTTGGCATTCCAAACAGTGGTGGAGATTTTTGGATGAATTCAAGCACAAGCCACCATAGCAGGAAGCTCCTCAAATGTCCAACTTAAGGACTTTAACAAAAAGTGCTTGGTGGGAGACAACCCACCATGGTATGATCGTTCCTTTTTCAATTTTACTTCGTTTTGTTTGTTTTTATTCTATTCTATTTTTATTTTTATTGAACCTGGAATTATTCATAGCATCCACATTGGCATTGCATATTGCATACTGCATAATTGCATAAAAAAAAATCAACCCACGCGAGCGCGCAGGCCACGCGTGGGCGTCGAATGGAAATCGGCGTAAAGATCCAATGCCTAGAAAGTTGGGCTAGAATCGTGTGGCTGGTGTGCGTTTAGCACAAATCAGTCCACGCGTTCGCGTCCCTGACGCGAACGCGTCACTTGCACTACGCACATCCCACGCGAAAGCATAAGCGACGCATCCGCATCGCGTGGATTTTGTGGACCCCCTTGGAAACAGAGAGTTGCACCAAAACGATACTGGAACTGTGCTTTTAGCACAATTTTCAGTGACGCGTTTGCGTGCTTCACGCGTACGCGTCCCTTACCTTTATCCCTATTCACACGATCGCGTCAATGACGCGTTCGCGTCAACACCCTCTTTCGCCCAATTCACGCGATCGCGTGCTCCACGCGTTCGCATGGATTCGAAAACACTAACCCCCAGTCACACGAAACCCTACCCATTCACGCGAAAACCCCACCACCACCCTCCCATCTGCAACCTCTCTTCCTTCCATCTCTCAACCACCAGCCCTCCTCGCCGCCCAGATCCGACCGCCACGCCGCCCCGACCACCGACCCCCCTCCTTCCTCTTCCCTCCCTCCTCTTCTCCCTTCTCCCCTTTCCTCCTCCCTCCACGCCCAACCACCACTACCGCCGCCCCATACCGCGCCACCACCACTGTGCCACCCACCCCCAGACCCCCACTCAACCACCAACCAACCACCACAACACAACACTCACCCCTCATCTCTTCTCTTGCACCTAAACCGCCCTTGCCTCCACCTCGGACCGCCGCCATCCATCGCCGCTGCGTCGTCACCAACACCACCACCATCTCTCTTAGCCTACTTTCTATTTCTACACGCCAGGTTCTGCCAAACACCGATTTCATTTTCCAATTAGTCAATTAGTTGCATATTTTACAGTTTTTGTTCGAAATAGGATAGTTAGAGCTGCATGATTGTAGTGAATTTTAGGTGGTTAGGTAGCTAGGATGTGGTTAGTGAATTTAGGCCTGATAATTGCACCGTTCGTGCTAACTGTTTTTATCCGATTCGCAATTCTGAACTTGATATGATGATGTGCTGTTCATATGTTGTTCTTCATATTTCATGTTGCTGTTAAACTGTTCTTTAATGTTTTTGCTATTTGTTAATCTTTTCAGCACTATTTACTTTCATATGAACTAAATTTTTCTGCTGTTTTACTACCCAGGAACATCCAATTTTAGCCGGAATGCCGCTCAATTTTCTGCAAATGGTTTACTTTACTCCATTCATGTTTTGGTTTAAAAACTCATTATTTTGACTACAACCAAACTAATTCATGAATGCACAGGGCTATCATTATTATCCCCTTTTGTTCCCTGAGTAATATTTGGTTATTGATTATTTTATTCTCATTTTAAACTTACTTTGTATATAGAAATTATCATCAATAAATTGCACTACTTGCTTAAATATGAGTTGATTGCTCCTCATCTTTGTGAATTTCTTGGTAACTAGGAAAACAATTCTCATGCCACTCACTTTAACTTCCTTTTAACTCGTAACCAGCTCCACTTTCTAACTTCTTTTGATTTTTCCTTAACAACTTTAACTTTCTAACTAAAGGCATGATTACTGCTTTTTCTAATTAATTTGAATTCCACTTCTATTATATTTTGGATTGTGATTTTTTAACTCAGCTTTTTAACTCGAATTCAATCCAAAATATACATATATTTACCTCATATTCTGCTTCTATTGCTCTTTTTGCCTTTATGCTTACATTGACAAATTCCTACTTGCCTACTTATTTTCCTACTTTATTTCTTCAATTATATCCTGCTACTTCTGCCTTTCAGGATGTCTGATTCCCAAAGGAAAGAAAAAGACAAGGCTACTACAGGCAAACAAAACAGAGGAGAATCTTCTACCTCTATCTTGGATCTCCTTCACGACGATTCTTGTCGGGAAAAAAACTTTACCCCGCAGGAAAAGGCCGACCAACTCCTCACTGCCACAGATCCAATCAAATTTGCAAACAGATACTGTGAGCTCAAGTATCCAGTGTTTGCCACTGCCAGGAACCTCTACCTGGAGAGATCTCTTAAAATTCTAGAAGAACTCACCCAGTACACCTCCGAACAGATAAAACAAAGAGGCTGGTTCTTCATGGAAAGGAACTTGACAGAGGTCAATGCCTCCTGGGTCAGAGAATTTTATTGTAACTATTTCAAGACCTCCCTGGATGCAGTGAACCTCAGAGGGAAACAGATTTTGGTCACTGAGAAAGCTATTAAGGACATCCTCTGGCTTCAGCCTAAGCCAGATCAGTCTGACGGTTACCAAAAGGCTGAGGGGGATATGAGATACATGAGATTTGATTGGGATGTAGTCAAGCAGAGAATAGCCCTTGATCCTACTGCCCCATGGGTCATGGGAAAGAACACAGTGATGCCTAAGGGAATCAAGTTGATTTACTTGAATGATGAGGCTCGGCTTTGGCAGCAGATCCTAAGTAATTATGTGATGCCAAGCACTCATGAGACAGAGGTGCCCGCTGCTATGATCACCCTCATCTGGTGTGTGATGGAGGGTAAGGACTTGTATCTTCCACGTTTTATCAGGAATTATATGGCCATGGTCCATGTCAGAGGCACTCTCCCTTTCCCTTATCTGATCACCCAGCTAGGCCGCCGAGCTGACGTGCCTTGGGAGCTGGCTGATGAGAAGCCAACTGCTGCAGACTGCAAGAAGATCATTCCTCACAGTAGGAAGTTTCTGGCATTAGGGTACAGACCCCCTTTTCTCACTACCTCAGGTGAGGCAGCCACATCTTCAGATGCCCCTTCTGAGCCTGACACCGCTTCTGAGCCATCTGATGCGGAGGCAGATGATCATGAGGAGGAGGCACATGCCCAGGCTGAGCTGGGAGGACCTGAGCAGGCTGCACCCCACCATAAGGAGCCCCACCAGATCCAGGCCACAGATCTGGAGATTCTTATACAGACAGAGCCTCCACTTCAGCAGGTAGCTCCTACTACACTTATTCAGACTGCAGACCGTTAGCCTACCACAGAGTCACCAGCAGTCCATCCTTCCGGAGATGACACTTCTCACACCCAGCTTCAGTGAGCATCGAGGACGATGCTATCATTTAAGTGTGGGGAGGTCACCATCTCTGGCATACTATTTTGGTGAACCACTCTTCAGACATTTTTTATCCTATTTTGCTTATTTTTCTTTATTTTTATCTTTATTTTTATTTTTTCATCTTATCTTGTCTTTCAGTACTTGCACATTTTTCTGTATTTTTACAGTATTTCTACATTTTGCACTTCAGTTTATATACTTATCTTAGATATTTAGTTTAGTCTAGTTGCAATTTTAGTTATTAAGTCGTGATATAGAACATATAGATCAATTAGTTTAGTTTACCCTTTTTAGCATACGATAACTTGGATTAATTGAAAATAAAAAAAAAGAGTAAACTAAAAACTTTAGTATAACAGAATCACAACAATCCACACACTATATATATAGTAATAAATGATTGGTTAGTTTAAACAACATTTTTTCAAGGAAGAACACTAAGATTTTAAGGGCCACCCTAAGATAAACATTGAGAATAATGGGAACTATTGATTTCTACTTGCATGACATACATAACTGATATATGGTTTTTGAACTAGAGAACACACAACCTGTGAGTTTTTGAGCCTATCTGTATGGTTACATTATTTAACCATGATTATTTTGTTCTTGTGTGTTCGCCCTTCTTTTTTATTCTGGTAATCTTTACTTTGTTTTAATCC
This sequence comes from Arachis hypogaea, assembly GCF_003086295.3. Classification (NCBI taxonomy): domain Eukaryota; kingdom Viridiplantae; phylum Streptophyta; class Magnoliopsida; order Fabales; family Fabaceae; genus Arachis; species Arachis hypogaea. The sequence continues at coordinate 80,325,092 of NC_092046.1, read as the reverse complement.
ATATATCCAATATAGATTATAGATACATACCAAGAGATGATTGAGGCCATCATTTTAATTTTTCCTCACTTATCCCAAATAAGCTTACCTTTTACATCACCCTTGTCAGCCCCCTTGAGCTTTTAATCCCCTCTTGTTCTATAACCACATTACTAGTCTTAAGCAAAAAAACAAATTAAAAATCCCAAGTTGAATCCTTGGTTAGCTTAAGATAGAGATTGTGTATCCACTAAGTGTGGGAAAACATGGGAACATGGGTTGATAGGAAAAGGATTAACTCAATAAAGGTTTTGGGAGCATACTCATACAAAACCAAAATAAATAAAAATACCATGTGCATTGATATATGTTCTGTTTATATTTCAAAAAAAAATTTCTTCTTAGTTAAATAGGTAAATAAGGGGACAAAATTACCCCAATAATAACCTTAGTAAAGAAATTAATCCACATAAGGTGAATTTCAAAGTAAAGTTAGTACATGAGTATGTAATAAAAAAGTGGAAAAATTTGGGTAACTAGGTAAAGCATTTCAAATTATATAAAGTATATGTTAGGTGAGACCTTAGACTAATTAAGGATTCAACTCATAGCTCACTTAGCCTTATATATAACCCTACCTTTACCTTGGCCCCATTACAACCTTTAAAAGACCTCATGATCTTTGTATGTCTGTATTCGATATTTGTTGATTGGTTAGATGAAGAACAAAGTTTTAGAAAGCAAAAATAGAAAAGAATAGAGTGATTAGCCCCAAACACTGAGTGAATAGAGAGTAAACACAAATCCAGTGAGGGTTCAATAGCTCATCACCATATATCTCTGCTTAATTGTTTAATTGTCTTGCAAGCTTATGAAATAATTCAACCCAACTCAATTGTGACAGTGCTTTAACAAATATTTAGGATTGGCTATACATATATGATGCCTTGAAAATATGAAACAAATTAACCACATGTAAGCTCTATATATATAGGTGGGTGATACTTAAAATTGCATGATTCATGTAGGTAGTTTGCATTTAGAATATATTGCATTGCATGAGATTCCACCATTCTAACTTCACTCTTTCCATTGGATTTAGCATGAGGACATGCTATTGTTTAAGTGTGGGGAGGTTGATAAACCCATATTTTATGATGTATTTTGTGCTCAATTTAAGTGATTTATTCAATCCTTCACCCACTTGTTCATGTAAATTGCATGGTTTTACTTTCCCTTCGTTATTTTATGATATATGTGAAAAACATGTTTTCTATACTTTAAAAATGTTAATCTTAATTACCCTTTTATTACCATTCGATGCCGTGATTCGTGTGTTAAGTATTTTCAGATCTCATAGGGCAGGAATGACTCAAAGGATAAAAGGAAACATACAAAAATGGAAGGAAAGCACAAAAATGGAGTTTTGAAGAAAAGGCAGCGATGCGAACCCATGGACGACGCGAACGCGTGCCTAGCGTGAAAATGCAGTGACGCGAACGCATGGATGAAGCGGACGTGCACCTTGAGCAGAACGGAATCGACGCGTACGCATGACCGACGCGTACGCGTGACAAGGAAAACTCCCAGATGACGCGAACGCGTGACCCACGCGAACGCGTGACAGACGCCACTTACAAAAATCTGCAGAAAATGTCCCCAGCGATTTCTAGACCATTTTTCGGCCCAAATCCAAGCCAGAAACATAGAATATAAGCCAGAGAATGGATGAATCAAAAGAGAGACGAAAAAATACAACTGAATAATTCACAATTTTAGGTTTTAGATGTATTTTTTAGAGAGAGAGATTCTCTCCTCTCTCTTAGGATTTAGGATTAGGATTTCTCTTATTTTTAGGATTGCTTCTACAGTCACAGGTTCAATGTTCTTTTAAATTACTTTCTAGTTTTATTTATTCTATTATTTTAGTTGTTATTTATCTTTTCAAATTGGCTTATGAACTCTTCCATGTTAAGATTTGAATGTTCTATTTAATATAATTTGAGGTATTTCAGACTAATAATTGTCTTATTCTATTTATGATGATTTCAATTCAATTTAGATTTATTTTCTCCCTTTGGCCTGGGTTAAGTAATTTATAATACTTGAGTTATCAAACTCAGCTGTTGATTGGAATTGGAATTCTTTGCTGGTTAATTTGTACTCCGATAACGTTAGTCTCTCCACAGGAGTTGACTAGGACCTGAGGATTAAATTAATTTGTCCACTTGACTTTCCTTTGTTTAGCAAGGGTTAATTTAAAGTGGAAGCTGAATCTAATTATCTTCACACCTGATAAGGATAATTAAGATAGGACTTCAATTTCTTATACCTTGCCAAGAGATTTTATTATTATTAATTTATTTTTCTTGTCATTTGAATTACTTGTTCCTTATTCCCAAAAACCCAAAAATAAATAATTTTCCATAACCAATAATAAATCATATTGCCCTGCAACTCCTTGAGAAGACGACCCGTGGTTTAAATACTTCGGTTATAATTTTTTATTGGGTTTTGTTACTTGTGACAACCAAACTTTTGTAAGAAAGGAACTCTTGTCGGTCTAGAAGCTATACTTACAACGCGAATCTATTTGTGAAAATTCTAGATCGCATGAGAGTTTTGCTCTTCAAGGAGCATGGAACAAATTAAAGAATTGGAGTTTGGACATGCACGCGCACGCGCACTATACGCGTACTTATATGGCTGGCCCATATTCCCTATGACCCTCACGCGCACCTTACGCCTGCGCGCAGATTACAAATGACCCTAGGAACGCGTACGCGTGTAGTGCGCGTACGCGTCGATGTGCGCACAGGATTTTTTTAAATGGAACAAGTGCCCAGTGATTTCAAGGGGTTCCTAGGCCCTGTTTTGGAGCAGATTTTGGAGGGAAAAGCTTAAGAAGACCAAGGATTAAGAGTGTTAGAACAATTAGTCATAATTCTAGATATTTTAAGGAGTTAGTTTCATTTTGTTTTTAAAGAGAGAAACTCCAATTTCTCTCTAGGTTTTCACTTCCTCCATTGCAAGTTTCCTTTGAATTCTTGGTGAGATCTATTGCTAATTGACTTTTTGTTGTGATACAAGTGTAGATCTACTCTTCTTCTATTCTTAATTGATGTTCTTGTGATTCAATTTCTTAGATCTAGATTTGGTTGACTTTGTTACTTTGAATTTGGATTAATGAATTGAAGTTTTATTCAATTATTTGATTGTTGATGATTGTTTGGATTAGATAGCTTTAATTCAATTCTCTTCTCTCAATTACATTATGTTTTCTATGATTGCCTACCAATTGTTTGTGATAATGACAACCCTAGCTATGGAGTAGATTTCTCTTGCTTGGCTTAGGGGTTGAGTTATTGGAGACACTTGAATAGTGGATATCAATTGTAGATAATGAATTAAGAAGTTGCTAATTGACTTGGAGTGTACTAAAGCTAGACTTCCTTAGGGTGAGACTAGGACTTGTGACTCAAGTTAGTTACTTTCACTTGACTTTCCTCCATTGTTAGGGGGTTAACTAAGTAAAGCAATAATCAATCCTTATCATAATTGAAGGAGACTATAATGATGGAACTTTCAATGCTTACCCTTAGCCAATGCTTTTATTTCAATTAATTGTTGTTTTCTTGTTAGCTTGAATTCTTACACCAACTCTCAAAAACATAAAAGCTTTCCTAATCAATGATGCACATTCTAAGTCAATTCCTAGGGAGAATGAACCGGGATCAATACTCTCGGTCATAGATTTTAGAATTGTTTGATGCGGTATTCGCGTGTTGGTTAGACTATATTCACGATCAGATTCATTACTAGTTTCTAACCGGCATAAGAATAATTCTGTTCATCAATGGCGTGGCATGCTAGTACAAAATTCCAGAGAAGAGGTTGAAGGCTAAAAAGGCTGGGCGTGCCACTTGAGATCGAAGGCATGGCACGCCAAGCTTCCACCCTTACTTGGGCGTGCCACTTGAGCACCTGTGTGTGGCACGCCAAGGTACAAAGAAGGCCAAAGCAAAGGCTGGGCGTGCCACTTGGTGTCGTAGGCGTGGCATGCCAGCTCGAGATTCCCACCTGGGCGTGCCACTTGAATGCTGGGCGTGGCACGCTAGCTACTGGAACCAAGGCAAATGATGGGCGTGGCACGCCAACCCCTGGGCATGGCACGCTGGTACAACTTTCTAGAGAGGAAGACAAAGGGCCAACCATATGGGCGTGCCACTTGGTGTCGAAGGTGTGGCACGCCAGCTACCAACCTCCAACCAGGCGTGCCACTTGAGTCTCAGGCGTGGCACGCCATAATCATCAACCAAGCAAAGGAAGACCTGGACATGCCACTTGAGTTCTGGGCGTGGCACGCCAAGCTATGGAGTCAAGCACAACAAGGGCGTGGCACGCCAGACCCTGGGCGTGCCACGCTAGTTCAATTTTCTAGAAAGATAGATCAAGCACACAACAAGGGCGTGGCACGTCAGACCCTAGACATGCCACAATAGTTCAACATTCCAGAAGCTAATAGAAGAAGGAAAAGGCCTGAGCGTGCCACTTGGGCTCCAAGGCGTGGCACGCCAGGCTACCCAAGGCTTTAAAAAGGCCTGGGCGTGCCACTTGAGCTCGAAGGCGTGGCACGCTAGGCTACCCAAGGCTTTAAAAAGGCCTGTGCGTGCCACTTGGGCTCGAAGGCGTGGCACACCAAGGTGATCAATGAAGGGAGGCGTGCCACTTAAGAATTGGGCGTGGCATGCCAAGGCAGAATCAGAGCAAGACATGGCATGCCACTGATGCGCCAATCACACGCCAGCTGTGAGATCACGTTTATTGAGTTTTTTTCCCTCCAAAATGTAATTTTACTTTCACTTTTGTATTTTTCTTTATTTGTTATTGCTAGGAGTAGTATATATACCCCTTGGAAGTACTGAAGAAGGGGTTAAGCAGTTGAGCTATTAGTGGAAGCATAGTTAGATCACTTTTTCTTGAGCTATGAGTAGCTAAATTCCCTCTCATTGAGAGAGGGAGCTCTGTTGTACTTGATGGATTAATGATAGTGAATTTCTTCTTCTCTACATCTTCTCTTTGATTTGCTAGAAGAAATTTCATTCTTCATGCTAGTGTTCAATCACCTTGGAAAAGGGGTTGAATACAAAATGGGTTTCATGGGAACCTTGGAAATGGAAACTTGAAATCATGCTAGAAATCCCTTCTTACACTTGAGTAGGATCTGGGTTTTGGTGTTTGGATATGGTGACATAAAATCCTCTCTCTACTTAGACCTATGATGATGTGTGGTATAATCAGGGACCAAGCATATCTCTCTTCATGAGCAATTAGACCAAGGAATTGGCTATTGATCAAGATCTGAGAGATTGAGTCACCAAGGGATTGGGGCTCAATCAATCATGATTGCTAAGAGGTTAATGAGTTGCATGATTGAAGAGGATATGAGCTGGATTTAATCCAAAGAGACAACATCTCCTGATCTCAATGAATCCCCTCTTTCTTATCTTCCACTTTCTTTATAGCTTTCTTTACATTCTGCAATTCCCCATTCCTATTTACAATTAAGTCATTTAAGTTTCTGCTATTTACTTTCCTGCCATTTCCAATTCTGCCATTTACTACTTTCATTTACTTTTGACTAATTCACCAATTGATTAAAATTGCTCAAATCTATCAATATCTGTGGATACGATCCCACTCCACTGTGGGTTATTACTTGACGATAATTTTGGTGCGCTTGCCAAAAGAACGGATTCACAAAATTTATAATGGGGTGTGAATTCGGCTCATCAGATGCTAAGTTTGGTGTTCCAGCAAAAATTTCATTAAGAACACATTACACCCTCAACATGATTAATATCAGCTCCAAACAATTAGAGAAACCACTTAACAATTGTCATGTTTCTAGTTTTCATTTTGTTTTCTAGTTCATAGTTTATTTTCTTAATAAAAGTACTTGATGTTTCATGCATGTATTTATTCTACTACACATAGAAGTAGGCAAGGAACTAAGTTTGGTGTTCCCATACCAACTTAGGATCAGAGAATCACAAGCATACATGCATGCTAACTGTTTCTCAAGTGCTTGGGGAACAAGCAACTTTCAATATCTCTTGTAGGAAGTCATTCAATCTCTTAGAGGAAAAGATACATCATCATGGACAAAGGGAGGATATGGAACCCAACAATGATGATAACACAAAGGAAACAAATGGACTCCAAGAGGTTGTATTGTTCTCTGACCGACTTTAGCCTAAACATGCTAATTGAAAGTGCAAATGTCCCCTGTTGATTAGTGTCTTCTTAGATTTATTTACTGTTTGTTAGTTTGTTTATTTTCATGCTGTTATAGCTTGCTAGTCTAAGAGCTTGATTCACTTTCATCTTACTTGAATTATAAGCTTTGTTCCTCATGCTTGAATAAAAGAAAAATAACTGTGAAATAGAGAAAGAGTAAAAGTCTGATATGATATGAGATAGAATAAGGTTATGTGGTGTTATGTGCTGGTTCATTAGTTGATTTATAAATAAGGCTGAATGTTGGCATCACTTTGTGTTATGAACTTGAGTTACATTTCATGAGACTTGAAAAATGAAAAAGATCCAAAATAAAAGAAAGAAAATGCAAGAGAAAGAAGCTAAAAGAAATAAACAAAGCTGGGCACCAACGGTTGGAAACTTTGATAAATGCCTGTGATGTTCTTGTACAAAGATAAGCTTGGATAACTAGGTTCTAAGGGGTGTTTCCTTATTAGTTCTTGCTAGTTTTGGGATTTAATTTTCTTGCTTCTTATTTGATTTTGTTTTCATTTTCTCTTGCTATCATGAATTCTCACTTTGGCTATGAGTTTGGTTCTAACTATGTTGTAGGAAATGGGAGCTACAATGAGGATGTGTATCAAGGATGGGACAATCAAAGGTGGGAGGAGCCATATGCATATGATCAATCTTCATGGCAACAACCTCCACCAATACACTATGAATAAGAGCCATTCTATGATGTATACCAATCCAATGGCTATGGTGAATCTCCTTGTGACTTTCAAGAACCACCACCATATGCCTACGAGTCATATCCTCAACATGAACCTCTACCATACTCATAAGCCTTCTTTTACCAAACACCTCCATATCCACCATACCAACCACCTTTTGAACCATATGAGCCATACATGGAACCACCATTCCAATATTCATACTCCCAAGAACCACCTCAATACACACCACCATACCCTTACCAAGAAGAACTACATTCCTATTATGAACCCTTTCTCCAAGACAATGAACCCTCTTATCCACTCCAATCCCCAATGGATGAAATACTTGGCCTTATACTTCAAGGGCAAGGAGAAATTCAAAGGGAGACACTAGAATTTGTGGCTACCTTGACCAAGGTAGTAAGCACTTTAGCCTCCCAATGCTTGAGCACTCAAAGCACTCCCATGGTCACATGTGGAGAATTAATTGAAGAGCATAACATGAAGGAGAGATTGGAAACTCCGGTGGAAAATGAGGGATGTTATTTTGTATTAGAGTAATTGGAGGAGCTTATGATCATTGAAGAAGAGGAAGAAGTGGTTGAAGACTTAGGAGATGCGGAACCTCCTTGGGAACCTAGAGTCGAAGAGAACCTCTCCAAGGCGATTGAATTGGATGTTGAGTAGGAGAGTGCACAACCTACAAAACAATTTTTGAATGAAGACTTGGAGAGAATGAAGCAAGAATTGTGTTCCCTTGGTGATGAAGATCATGCATCCAACCTTCTTGGTGTTGAATCCTTTGAATTTGACGAACCTTCTCCCAATGAGGTAGAAAGCAAGGTGGAGGTAGATTTCTCTCAACCTCCCATTTATAATTTGAGTGATGGAGAAGAGTTAGATGAAAATGATGAACAAACGATTGAAAGTGAAAAAATTTGTGAAGAGGTGGAGACAACCAAGGAAGAACATAAGGGAGTAGAGCTTGCAAGGATATTGGAGACAACTCTCCCCAAGCCATCACCATCCATTCTCTCATTCAAGTGGGTAAATTCCTTATACATAAGCTTTATTATTCCCCTTGAATATGGTTTGCTTAAGACGGATGGTCAACTTAGAAATATTTGTGGCTTTAAGAGCAAGAGGGAGATGGTTAGTGGTTGGCATTGTGCGGGTTGGTATAGTGATGCCAGGGCATTTTGGCCAGTTTTACTGACCTTTTCTTTACTGTTTTAGGGTAGTTTCATGCATTTTCTTAGTTAAAAAGCAAGTTTTGGGTAGATAATCACTTACATCTTGATTCAAGGAAACATTGTGAATTTCATGTGATTTTATGAGAATTATGCATGAATTGAATGACAAATTGGATAATGCATGTCTCATAACTTGGATTAGAGCTTTGATGCACTTTATTTGCTTGATTTCAGGACAAAGGAAGCAAGGAATAGCCACATTAGCAGCGACGTTAATCTAATTAACGTGACCACTAACGTGGAATGGGAATAAACTTGCAACGTTAATGAGAAAAGTGATTGCCAATAACGCCTTCGAAACCATCATGGCCCACGTTAATAACTACATTAACGTGGTAGTTAACGTGGAGAGAAAGGGAGCTCCAGCGTTAGTGGTAAAAGTGAATACCATTAACGCTCTAAATTGGCAATTACCCACGTTAAGAGTCATGTTAACTCAATTAACGTGAACTCTAACGTGGAAAGGAAGACAATGCTAACGTTAGTGACACTCACCTTTGTCACTAACGTTGGACCAAGCCCAATTGGCCACGTTAAGAGTCACGTTAACTACATTAACGTGAACTCTAACGTGGGAGGAGCAAGGAATCGCCAACGTTAGTGACACTCACCTTTGTCAATAACATTGGACCAAGCCACTATGAGCCACGTTAGTTGCCACGTTAATTGCATTAACGTGGAAGCTAACGTGGAGGAAAGAAATGATGAGCCAACGTTAGTGACACTCACCTTTGTCACTAACGTTGGAGATGGCAATCACCACCACGTTAGTGGCCATGTTAAGATAATTAACGTGAGGCACTAACGTGAGAAGGGGCGTTTGAAGCATTAGTGACAAAGGTAAGTGTCACTAATGCTCTCGAGGCTAAGGTATACCCACGTAAAGAGCCACGTTAGTTATACTAACGTGCATTCTAACGTGAGAAAAGGGGGGCTAAGAGCAACGTTATTGGCAAAGGTAAACGCCAATAACGCTTGTGATGGACCAAAAGGCAACGTTAGTGGTCACGTTAGTGCCACTAACATTGAAGTTAACGTGAACCATCTTGGGCTAGAAACGTTAGTGAAAAAGGTTATTGTCACTAACGTTCTCGAACCCACATTTTCACTTAACGTTAACGCCACTAACATCCTAGATAAAGTCCATGCCTACTTCACACTTTCTCTGCAAGTAAAGCTGAGCCCACTGAAGATTCCAAACTGCTTCAACTCAAGATCCAAAGGCCCATATCCAAAGACTTGAAGAGCCAACTAGAAGATCAGAAGAGTAGTATATATAGGAGTAGTTTTGAACTAGAGAGAGAGATTTTGGACATTGGGAGAACTACTCTCTGTATAATTTTACTTTCTTTGCACTTTTAGTTTTACTTTGAGAATGTATTTTCCATCTTTGTTTTCTATTCCCAGAGCTATGAACAACTAAACCCCTTTCATTGGGTTAGGGAGCTTTGTTGTAATTTGATGGATCAATAATACTTTTCATTATTCTTCTTCTTTCTTTTCTCTTGATTTTACTAGAAAGCTTTCAATCTTCATCCAATTGGGTAGTTGTCTTGGAAAAGAAGCTATTCATACTTGGATCTCTTCGGAACCTTGGAAGAGAAATGAAGAGATCATGCTAGAAATGCTTTCTCATGTTGGACCAAATTGGGGTTTAGATGGATATAGTGACATATAATCCTACCAACATTTTGATTTGGGAATACATGTGGTATAATCAGTGACCACACTTCATCTCTTCTCATGAGTAATTAGACCAAGGAATTGGCTATTGATCAAGATTTGAGAGACTGAATTACCAAGGAATTGGAATTCAATCACTTAAGATTGCTAAGGAGATCAATGAACTTGATCCGGAGAATACATCATCTCCTGAGCCCAATGAACTTCCCATTTCTGATCCTACCCATTCTCTTTACTTTCTGCCATTTACTTTTATGTTCATCTTCCCCATTCCCCATTTAAGATTCTGCAATTTACTTTCCGTCATTTACGTTCAGTTCTTTATTTCCAGTAATTACATTTCCTTCCATTTACTTTCCGCCATTTAAATTCCTGCAATTCTCCAATCAAATTCTGCTTAGCTTAACTAGAACATTCCTCCAATTAAAGTTGCTTGACCAATCAACCCCTGTGGGATTCGACCTCACTCTATTGTGAGTTTTTACTTGACGACCATTCGGTATACTTGCCGAGGGAAAATTGTTGAGAGACAAGTTTTCGTGCATCAAGTTTATGGCGTCGTTGCTGGGGAATGATTTTGTATCAACAATGATCAAATTGGTGGATAACTAGATTGAGCATTTTTCTTTTGTTTGATTTAAATTCTGTTTGAGTAATTTACTTTCAGTTTTAGTTATTTTCTTCCATTTACCCCTACCCGTTTGTGGTGTTCTCGTATTTGTTACAATTCAGTTCACTTACCCACTAACTGTTTGATATATTGCATCACTCACACTAACAGTATTTTTAACAAGAATACTCTCTATCTCCCTTTTTGCTTTGGTCTTGTTGGTTGTATGACAGGTAGAAGAAGCGGGCTTTAACTTCCTTTGATTCTGAACCTGAGAGGACCTTCCTTAGACTAAGGAGGGAAGCAAGAGGAAAGAGAGTTGTCGGTGCTGAGGAAGAGGAGGAGTATTTTGAACCAGACATGGATGAGAATATGGAGAACCATCATGAAGAAGAGGCTCACAACCATGGCAGAGAAGGTCCAGTGCATCATGCTGGACAAGAAAGAAGAGTTCTAGGCTCTTATATCAATCCAAACCCAGGAAACTGTGGAAGTAGCATCCAAAAGCCAACCATACATGCCAATAACTTTGAACTAAAGCCACAGCTTATCACCCTGGTTCAGAATAACTGTTCATTCGGAGGAAGTGTCCAAGAAGACCCCAATCAACATCTAACCACATTCATGAGGATATGTGATACTGTGAAGTCTAATGGTGTTTATCCTGACACCTATAGACTGCTCCTGTTTCCCTTCTCACTCAAGGACAAAGCATCTAAATGGCTGGAATCCTTCCCGAAGGAGAGTTTAACAACCTGGGAAGATATGGTGAACAAATTCTTGGCGAGATTCTATCCTCTTCAAAGAATCAACAGGTTGAGAGCTGAGGTACAAACCTTTAGGCAACAAGATGGTGAAACTATCTATGAAGCATGGGAGAGGTTTAAGGACTTGACAAGAAGGTGCCCACCAGATATATTCAATGAATGGGTGCAGTTACACATTTTCTATGAAGGTCTTTCTTATGAATCAAAAAAGGCAGTAGACCACTCATCTGGGGGATCTCTGAACAAGAAGAAGACCATTGAAGAAGCCATAGATGTCATTGAGACTGTAGATGAGAATGACTACTTTTATGCTTCTAAAAGAGGCAACACTAGAGGAGTGATGGAGCTAAACAACATGGATGCACTGCTGGCCCAAAACAAGATGATCACCAAGCAGCTGGCTAATCTTACCAAGAAGATGGAAAGAAACCAAGTAGCAGCAATCACCACCTCATCAGCAACCCAAGAAGGAGTGAATGCAGAAGCAGAGGATGAACAGGAACAAGCCAACTACATTGGAAACTCACCTAGGCAGACCCATGATCCATACTCCAAAACTTATAATCCTGGTTGGAGGAACCACCCAAACTTTGGGTGGGGAAATCAACAAGATCAAGGCCAAGATCAGAGACGTCACAACCCCAACAACAATGCAGCTCACCAACATTCCACACAGAGATCATATCAGCACCCACCTGACAACACCTCTCAACATCCATATCAAAACCAAAATGGCCATTCTCATCCCTCCAACTCCAACTCACCATCATCCGAAGATAGACTCTCAAGGATTGAGACCCTACTTGAACGAATATGCAAAGAAGTCCAGGACAGTAAAATGTTCTGAGAGGAAGTGCGGTCCCATATGCAGAATCAAGATGCTGCCATCAAGAAACTTGAGACATAAATTGGCTACCTATTCAAGCAAATTCCCAGCCATAACCTGTGCAGCAACACCGATCCAAACCCAAGAGAGGAATGTCAGGCTATCACCCTCAAAAGTGGGAAGGAATTGAAGGAAATTCCCAAGAAATCACAAGAGAAGAACTCAAATGAAGGGGAAAAGGAACGAGATGAAGTCCAAATTTCCATTCCCAGTTCACAGCAAAAAGGAGAAATGCTGAAGCCAGATGTCCCAAAAGCTCCATACCCTCAGCAATTGAAAAAGAAGGGGGATGACAACCAATTCTTAAGATTTCTAGAAATCTTCAAGAAACTACAAATCAACATACCCTTTGCTGAAGTAATAGAGCAAATGCCGCTCTATGCCAAGTTTTTAAAGGAATTAATGACCAAGAAGAGAAGCTGGAAGAGCAATGAGACTGTGATACTAACCGAAGAATGTAGTGCCATCATTCAGCACAAACTATGCCAGAAATTGAAGGATCATGGGAGCTTTTAGATCCCTTGTATTATAGGGGAAATCACAGTGGAGAAGGCTCTGTGTGACTTAGGAGCCAGCATAAATCTGATGTCAGTAGCTATGATGAGAAAAATGAGGATTGAGGAGGCTAAGCCAACAAAAATAGCCCAACAACTGGCAGACCGATCGTTCAAGTTTCCTCATGGCATAGTAGAAGATTTGCTGGTGAAGGTAGGAGATTTTATCTTCCAAGCAGACTTTGTAGTGCTGGACATGAAGGAGGAAGCCAAGGCCTCCATCATCCTGGGAAGACCGTTCTTGGCCACTGCTGGAGCTATCATTGATGTCCAAAAAAGTGAACTCACCCTGAGATTACACAATGAAAAGATGACATTTAATGTGTTCAAGGCCATGAGTTACCCACCAGAACCATTGGGCGAATATATGAGGTTAGATTCACTGGAAGACGCAATACAAGAAATTTTTGAAGAAGAAGAACTTGAAGGGTTAACAGAGGAGGAATCAACATCTAGCGAAGAGGCTGCAACAGCAGAGATTCATATACTGGGTGCACCAAAGGAAGAGAATGAAAAAAAAGAAGCACCCAAACTTGAACTCAAAGCACTGCTACCCACTCTCAAATATGCATACTTAGGAGAGAATGAAAGTTTCCTAGTGATCATAAACTCAGCCCTCAGCCAAGATCAAGAGGATGAACTACTCCAAGTATTGTGAAAGCATAAGGATGCCATTGGATGGACCCTCGCTGACCTGAAAGGAATCAGTTCAGCCATATGCATGCATAAGATACTGTTGGAAGACGATGTCAAACCATCCATTTAACCCCAAAGGAGGCTGAATTCAGTCATGAAGGAAGTGGTACAGAAAGAAGTCATGAAGTTATGACAGGGAGGGGTGATCTACCCGATCTCAGACAGCCCATGGGTCAGCCCCGTGCAAGTTGTCCCAAAAAAAGGAGGAATCACGGTAGTCCCCAATGAGAAGAACGAACTAACCCCTACAAGGACCGTCACAGGATGGCGGATGTGCATAGACTACAGAAAACTCAATGAAGCTACAAGAAAAGATCATTTCCCCTTCCTTTCATGGATCAGATGCTGGAAAGACTTGCAGGACACACATATTACTATTTTCTCGATGGTTATTCAGGATATAACCAAATAGTGGTTGATCCGAGAGACCAAGAGAAAACATCATTCACTTGCCCATATGGAGTGTTTGCCTATAGGCACATGCCATTTGGGCTATGTAATGCACCTGCAACTTTCCAATGCTGCATGCTCTCCATTTTCTCAGATAGGATAGAAAAATTCATTGAAGTCTTTATGGATGACTTTTCGGTATTCGGAGATTCCTTCCCTAATTGCCTAAATCACTTGGCCCTGGTATTAAAAAGATGTCAAGAGACCAACTTGGTCTTGAACTGTGAGAAATGTCACTTTATGGTAACAGGAGGAATAGTTCTTGGCCATAAGGTTTCTAACCAAGGCATTGAGGTAGACAGAGCTAAGGTGGAACTCATTGAAAAATTACCCCCACCAAGTGATGTCAAGGCAATTAGGAGCTTTTTAGGGCATGCTGGCTTTTACAGAAGGTTTATTAAAGATTTTTCAAGGATAGCCAAGCCCTTAAGCAATCTCCTTGTATCTGATACACCATTTGTCTTTGATGAAAAATGCATGCTAGCATTCGAAAACATGAAAAAGAGGCTGTCATCTGCCCCTATCATTTCCCCACCTGATTGGAACTTACCATTTGAACTGATGTGTGATGCATCTGATTTTGCAGTTGGGGCAGTGTTAGGACAAAGGAAAGATAACTTGGTCCATGTGATATACTATGCCAGAAAGGTCCTCAATGACACTCAAAGAAATTATACCACTACTGAAAAGGAGTTGCTGGCAATAGTTTTTTGCATTTGACAAGTTTAGATCGTACCTCATTGGTGCCAAAGTGATCGTTTTCATAGATCACACAGCACTTAAATATTTGTTTGCCAAGCAAGAATCAAAACCAAGACCAATAAGATGGATCTTGTTGTTGCAGGAATTCAATATTGAGATTAGAGACAAGAAAGGAGTGGAGAACAAAGTAGCAAATCACCTATCCAGAACCCCTCATGATAAAGAAGGATCACATGATACAAGTGTAAATGAGTTCTTCCCAGATGAGCAGTTGATGATGGTTCACAAAGCACCCTGGTTTGCAGATATTGCCAATTTCAAGGCAACTGGGGCTTTACCTCCAGAAATCAACAAACATCAAAAAAGAAAGCTCATCAATGACGCAAAGTATTTTGTTTGGGATGAACCATACCTATTCAAGAAGTGTTCAGATGGAATCCTTAGAAGATGTGTTTCAGAAGAAGAGGGAAGAGAGGTCTTATGGAACTGCCATGGCTCGTGCTATGGAGGCCACTTTGGAGGGGAAAGAACTGCAGCCAAGGTGTTACAAAGCGGATTCTTTTGGCCCACCCCTTTTAACGATGCCAAGGAAGTAGCAAAGAGCTGCAATAAATGCCAAAGAGCTAGAAACCTACCCAAAAGAAATGAGATGGCATAGAATTTCATCTTAGAACTGGAACTGTTTGATGTATGGGGAATCGATTTCATGGGACCATTTCCAACCACATATGCAAACAAGTATATCCTAGTAGCAGTGGATTACGTTTCCAAGTGGGTAGAGGCCATTGCAACCCCAACAAATGATAAGAAGGTGGTCATGAACTTCCTCAGAAAGAATATCTTTGGCCGGTTCGGAGTCCCACAAGCGCTCATCAGTGATGGAGGGAGCCATTTTTGTAACAGGCCACTAGAAGCGCTTCTCCTACGATACGGGGTAAAGCACAAGGTTGCCACACCTTATCACCCCCAAACAAGTGGGAAAACCGAGATATCTAACAGAGAGTTAAAAAGGATTCTGGAAAAGACTGTAGGAGCATCAAGAAAGGACTAGTCGAAGAAGCTAGATGATGCTCTTTGGGCATACAGAACGGCATTCAAAACACCAATCGGAATGTCCCCATATCAACTAGTGTATGGAAAGGCCTGTCATTTACCATTGGAGCTTGAACACAAAGCCCTCTAGGCTCTCAAGCTACTAAATTTTGATATCCTTGCGGCTGGTGAAAAAAGAGTCATGCAGCTGCAGGAAATGGAGGAGTTCAAATCTCAAGTCTATGAAAATGCCAAGATCTATAAAAAAAAGGCAAAGAGAAGACATGACCTCAATCTGACACCCAGGAGTTTCGAGAAGGGACAGCAAGTGCTCCTCTACAACTCCAAATTGAGACTTTTCCCTGGGAAACTCAAATCAAGGTGGTCTGGACCCTTTCTTGTCACAAAGGTCTCGCCGTATGGACACATAGAAATCATGAAGGAAAGCTCAAGGAGGACTTTCACTGTGAACGGACAAAGGCTCAAGCATTACATGGGCAACATAGGGGAAAGTCCCAAAGTTAAATATCATCTCAACTGATGGAGAAATCGTCGAGCTAGCGACGCTAAAAGAGCGCTTCGTTGGGAGGCAACCCAACCTAAGGTAGTTTCCTTTTCATGATCATTTCAATAAAAGTTACAAGTAGTTTACCCTGTATTGCGAGGAGCTAAGTTTGGTGTTGCACACCAAAACAATCCAAGAGTGAATGTGTAATTCTAAGTTTGGTGTTCCACCAAAGATTTCAGTTAGAATCACACTACACCTCTTCAATAGCAACTTGCTAGCCCCAACCAATCAGGGAAACCACTTGACAAGAGTTTAGTTTCTAGTTCATAGTCGTTTTAGTAATACAAGTACATAAGATCCTCTGCATGTATTCAATCTGTTGCATTAGGCAAGGAACTAAGTTTGGTGTTCACACACCAAATCAGGTTCAGAAACTCACAAGCATACCTGCATGCTAACTAACTCTCAAGTGCTTTGGGAACAAGAAACTTCCAATAACTTTACAGGAATTCAATCAAATCTTCGGGAACAACGATGCACCATCATCCAAGGAGGCAAAGAAGGATGCAAAAGCTGTGGATAATGACAACAAAGGGATGGCTAGAAGTCACCACAAAAAGGTTGTATTGTTACTTTATTCCATATGCTCAGAAATGCTCAAATTGGAAGTCTGAATGTATCCCTGATTATTAGCTACTCTTTAGTTTACATAACTAGGATTTAATGTTTGTTTTTCCCCGCTTTTGTCATATGTGTGCTGTGCCAAGCTATCTGCTGCATTTTCACCTTGCCTACTTGTATGCTTGTCCTCTAAGTCAAATAAAAAGAGATGTTATGAAAGACCAGAGTGATGTTCAATTTGTGGAGTAAGTTCTTAAGCTTGTGGTGTAGTAATTACTTAGCTAAGTTGGTTCACCAACAAGGTAGAAAGGCAACTATCTTTCCTTAATCATATGCTTGAAACACACCCCATGAGACTAGCTAAATAACAAGAACCTAATAAGAAAAAGGAAAAGAAAAATGAAAGTTGAGAAATTAAGAAAAAAGAATAAGAAATAAGGCTAGGCACCAAGGGTTGAATCTTAAGGCATGTGTCTGTGGTGCTCATGTGTAAAGGATCTACTTGGATGAATAAGCTCTCAAGGGTGCCTTATCACTTGGTAACTTGGGTTAACTAACCTGGGATTATCAGCTGAAAGTCCACTATCAAGAGTAACCCTTGCTATAGAGCACTTAGTAACCCAAAGAGGTGCTGGACACCAAGGTCTCAAAAAGAAAAATAACAAACCATGTGCCTGTGGTGTGAATGTATGGGGGAAAGAGACTTGAGGGAGTAAGTCCTTAGGGGTGTCTTAACACCTAGCACCTTGAACCAACTAGTTCGGGAGTGCTGGCTGAAAGCTTATATTAAAGAGTCGCCCCCTTACAGAGCACCTAGTCTAAAGAACACAATCAAACCCTGAAAAGACAAAGGGATCAATGAATAAAAGTCACATAGGGTGCAATCAAGTGAGTATTCCAGGGCATGGTAAAGGTCTGAAAGCCAATGAAGGAATGAACCTAAGTTGCTATGCATGAAACCCCATAAAACCAAGGACATGACTTCCACAATAATGACTCATTTCTCTTGTCATTTCATTCATCATTCTCATGTTTCAGTACTTGCTTAGGGACAAGCAAGCTTTAAGTTTGGTGTTGTAATGTCAGGGCATTTTGGCCAGTTTCACTGACCTTTTCTTTACTGTTTTAGGGTAGTTTCATGCATTTTCTTAGTTAAAAAGCAAGTTTTGGATAGATAATCACTTACATCTTGATTCAAGCAAACATTGTGAATTTCATGTGATTTTATGAGAATTATGCATGAATTGAATGACAAATTGGATAATGCATGTCTCATAACTTGGATTAGAGCTTTGATGCACTTTATTTGCCTGATTTCATGACAAAGGAAGCAAGGAAGAGCCACATTAGCAGCCACGTTAATCTAATTAACGTGACCACTAACGTGGAATGGGAATAAACTTGCAACATTAATGAGAAAAGTGATTGCCAATAACGCCTTCAAAACCATCATGGCCCACGTTAATTGCCACGTTAACTACATTAACGTGGTAGTTAACGTGGAGAGAAAGGGAGCTCCAACATTAGTGGTAAAAGTGAATACCATTAACGCTCCAAATTGGCAATTAGCCACGTTAAGAGTCACGTTAACTCAGTTAACGTGAACTCTAACGTGGAAAGGAAGACAATGCCAACGTTACTGACACTCACCTTTGTCACTAACATTGGACTAAGCCCAATTGGCCACGTTAAGAGTCACGTTAAATACATTAACGTGAACTCTAACGTGGGAGGAGCAAGGAATCACCAACGTTAGTGACACTCACTTTTGTCACTAACGTTGGACCAAGCCACTATGAGCCACGTTAGTTGCCACGTTAATTGCATTAACGTGGAGGAAAGAAATGATGAGCCAACGTTAGTGACACTCACCTTTGTCACTAACGTTGGAGATGACAATCACCACCACGTTAGTGGCCACGTTAAGATAATTAACGTGAGGCACTAACGTGAGAAGGGGCATTTGAAGCGTTAGTGACAAAGGTAAGTGTCACTAACGCTCTCGAGGCTAAGGCATACCCACGTTAAGAGCCACGTTAGTTATACTAACGTGCACTCTAACGTGAGAAAAGGGGGGCTAAGAGCAACGTTATTGGCAAAGGTAAATGCCAATAACGCTTGCGATGGACCAAAAGGCAACGTTAGTGGTCATGTTAGTGCCACTAACGTTGAAGTTAACGTGAACCATCTTGGGCTAGGAACGTTAGTGAAAAAGGTGATTGTCACTAATATTCTCGAACCCACATTTTCACTTAACGTTAACGCCACTAACATCCTAGCTAAAGTCCATGCCTACTTCACACTTTCTCTGCAAGTAAAGCTAAGCCCACTGAAGATTCCAAACTGCTTCAACTCAAGATCCAAAGGCCCATATCCAAAGACTTGAAGAGCCAACTAGAAGATTAGAAGAGTAGTATATATAGGAGTAGTTTTGAACTAGAGAGAGAGCATTTGGACATTGGGAGAACTACTCTCTGTATAATTTTACTTTCTCTGCACTTTTAGTTTTAGTTTGAGAATGTATTTTCCATCTTTGTTTTCCATTCCCAGAGCTATGAACAATTAAACTCCTTTTATTGGGTTTGGAAGCTCTGTTGTAATTTGATGGATCAATGATAATTTTCATTATTCTTCTTCTTTCTTTTCTCTTGATTTTACTAGAAAGCTTTAAATCTTCATCCAATTGGGTAGTTGTCCTGGAAAAGAAGCTATTCATACTTGGATCTCTTCGAAACCTTGGAAGAGGAATGAAGAGATCATGCTAGAAATGCTTTCTCATGTTGGACCAAATCGGGGTTTGGATGGATATAGTGACATATAATCCTACCAACATTTTGATTTGGGAATACATGTGGTATAATCAGTGACCACACTTCATCTCTTCTCATGAGCAATTAGACCTAGGAATTGGCTATTGATCAAGATTTGAGAGATTGAATTACCAAGGAATTGGAATTCAATCACTTAAGATTGCCAAGGAGATCAATGAATGCATTGATTGAGGAAGAGATGAAAATGAACTTCATCCGGAGAATACAACATCTCCTGAGCCCAATGAACTTCCCATTTCTGATCTTACCCGTTCTCTTTACTTTCTGCCATTTACTTTTATGTTCATCTTCCCCATTCCCCATTTAAGATTCTGTAATTTACTTTCCGTCATTTACATTCAGTTCTTTATTTCCAGTAATTACATTTCCTGCCATTTACTTTCCGCCATTTAAATTCCTGCAATTCTCCAATCAAATTCTGCTTAGTTCAACTAGAACATTCCTCCAATTAAAGTTGCTTGACCAATCAACCCCTGTGGGATTCGACCTCACTCTATTGTGAGTTTTCTACTTGACGACAATTCGGTATACTTGCCGAGGGAAAATTGTTGAGAGACAAGTTTCCGTGCATCATATAGAGCTAGATTACTTGGGTTTAGGAGAATGTTTGGTCGCTCAAATGAGAATTCTAAAGTCATGCCATTCGGATGGACCAATAATGATCAACTTTAAGACGGGTGTGAAAATAAAGTGTGGGATCCCGGATCGCACAAGGAGAATCAATTTTGGGAGCCCCAAGCTTGTGAAGAACTCCATCAACACTTGGTGTAACAAATAAGGAATCTTGGGGCACAATGGAAAACCAAGCATTGGTGGGAGTTCCAAGATGAATTCAAGCACAAGCCACCTTGAGAGGAGCTCCCCATAAGTCCAACTTAAGGACAATAAATAAAAGTGCTAGGTGAGAGACACCCACCATGGTAAACTCTTTTCATTTTTCTCTTTTGTACATATTAATAGAATTAGTTTAATTTCATGTTTAGTTTAGTTAGTTGAGTATATTTGGTAGTATAATATGTTAAATAAGGTTTTAGGGTGTTTTGGTAACTGTTCGGAGGTTTGAAAGGCTTGGTTTGGTGCAAGAACTTGGAAAAATTTTGAAAAACAGAGCACCAACCCACGCATGCGCGCACTTGGCGCGGACGCGTGACTTGAGCATTTTCAACCATCCACGCGCACGCGTACATGGCGCGTAGGCGTGGATGCAAAAATTCCATCCCCAGCCAAAAACCCCAGAGTTATGCCTGCACTGTGCGAACATTGGGACTAAGGCACAAACCAACCTGCGCGTACGCGCACCTGGCGTGTACGCGTCCTTGATTCTAATTGCGCAATGCATGCGTACGCACGCTGTACACGCGCGCGTCGATAGCGCCACCTGCCCTCCTGGTACCTTTTCCAGAGAGTTGGGCCAACCCTAAGCTGACACTGTGCCCTGCGACTAACCTAACCCATGTGTGCGCGCACCTGGCGCGTACGCGTCCTTCTGCCAAACTGCGCATCGACGCGTGCGCGTGCATGACGCGTCTACGTCGGTAAAAAAAAAGAGTTTTTTTCTGATCTTCCATTTTCTTTTGTTTATTGCATTCGTATACTTCTATTCTTTATATTTTAATTTTGTTTTTATAGCTTGTTTTCATTTTATTTTCTAAGTTTCTCATTTTAATAATGGTGTTGCATCCTCCTACTCAATTGTTGAGAATTTCTTGCATTATTTTGGTGCCTTTTGAATTGTTTGATATTATTGGGTGATGAAACTTCTAAAATCAATGCATCATCTTGTATGACTCGTATGTCTTTGTGCATTGATATAACCCCATATTATCTTTCATGACCCACTTTTTCTTCTTTGAACTTGATTCTCAACATGCTCTTCATGCTTTGACTTTACTCTTGCATCAAGCTTAATGATATGCCTTAGCTTACATTGTTTTCTCACTCACATGTTGTAGCTACCATGTAGTGAGAACCTTACGCTTATTTGGCATTAGCCCCACCTATGTTCTATTTTCTTTGATATCTTTGCTGTAGGCTTAATTTTCTTTCTTTTTCTTTCCTTTTAGGTTGGCCACCAAGAAAGGAAAAAGAAAGGAAAAGTTTCTAAATGGGGGCAACATACAAGTTATTCGCACAATCTTTTGAAGGAGCTCATCAGTTGTAGCAACCCATCCACCTTGCTCTTCTTTGCATGCACCGAGGACGGTGCAATCTTCAACTGTGGGGAGGTCGTCCGACCGATCTCCATGGGTAACAATTTCCTTTTTCAACACCAATGTTAGCTAGTTGTTGCATTGCATGATAGGTTGCACGTTAGTTAGAATTTGTACATATTTTTACCACTTCTTTTTTATGATTAGGACTACTTGGTTAGGGTGATGATTTTTTTTCTAGGAAAATTATTTTAGGGCACCCTACCAATTTGAAAATTTTTTTTATTGAACTTGCTTGAAAGAATTTATTTTAGAACATGGTTTTTGACCTAAGAACACACAACCTTGTGAGTTTTGAGCCTAACTGCGTGGTTACATCTTATAACCACTTATTTTCATTCTTGTGTGCATTATTCTCTTTCTATGATTGCAATCCTTGATTTGTTTGATTCTTTATGTCCATTATTTTGTGTATTCATGCATTTATATGATTGAAGCCATTGTTTCATTAGCTCACTTACCCAAATAGCCTTATCTCTTATCATCCATTGTTAGCAACTTTGAGCCTACGCTTAACCCACTTCTTCATAATTTTAGCAAATTACAAGCCTTGAAGCGAAAAAATAATAAATGTCCTTAATTTGGATCTTTGATTGGCTTAGGCTAGTGTGTGCGTGTATCATTCAAGTGTTAGGAAACTTGGGAAAAGGGTGTGTTGTATTGTTGTTAAAAATATTGGAAATTGGGTACATGCTCATGTGTTAATCAAACGTAAAACCATATGCATTGATACTCTTGTATATACTTTATTGCAAAAAGAAAAAATATGAGAAAATAAAAAAAATATATGTAGATATCAAAAGAAAAAAATATAGAAAGAAAAGAAAAAGAAAAGAAAAGTAATAAAAATGGGACAAAATACCCCAAAGTGAAGCTCAATAAAATCAATGCATATGTGTTGTGATCAAGAAAAAAATGCATGAGTATGTGAAAAAGTGAAGAATGGGTAGTTAGGTTTGTTTAGAATTGTATAGGTTGCTATATCAGTTAGGTAGGAAGTTTAAGGTAATGAAAGATTCAAATTCTAGTCCACTTATCTCTATATGGTCCTACCTTGACCCTAGCCCCATTACAACCTATGAAAAGACCTCATGATGAATGTATGCATGCATTGAATAATTGTTGATTGTTAGATGAAAAACAAATCTTGGAAAGCATGATTAGGGGAGAATTGAGAGAATCGACCCTATACACTTGAGCGACTAAAGTGCAAACACTTCCGGTGAGGGTTCGATGCTCAATTCTATGATTCCCGGCTTTCATGAGCATTCTTCTTGCAAGTCTATTTGAACTTCATTTTTATACTTGAATTATTAGGATTCATGAATCGTTATATGACCTTAGCCCTACCCGTTTATACATGCTCTTGGAGGATTGATTTATTTTTAACCAAGTAGGTAGAATCATTTTGCATTTAGCTGCATTCATATAGATAGATGCATTTAGGTTATTTGCATTGAATAAATGTCCATACCCCTTCTCTTATCCTTCTTGGTTTAGCATGAGGACATGCTATTGTTTAAGTGTGGGGAGGTTGATAAACTCCATTCTCAAGGTTTATCTTGTGTTGAATTTAGAGGGTTTCGTCAACTTTTCTCCTATTTATTCACTAAGATAGCATGGTTTTGTAAATTCTCCTTTAATTGTACATAAGAGTGAAAACATGCTTTTTAGGACATAAAATAGCTAAAGTTAATTCACCTTGATTCCATTAGGTGCCTTGATATGCTTTTTAAGTGATTTCAGATTTAGGAGGCAAAGATTGGATCAAGGGAATGAAGGAAAAGCATGTAGAAATGGAGAACTCATGAAGAAATGAAGGAATCGCAAAGCTGTCAAGCCAACCTCTTCGCACTTAATCGACCATAACTTGAGCTACAGAGGTCCAAATGAGGCAGTTCTAGTTGCTTTGGAAAGCTAACATCCGGGGCTTCAAAATGATATAGGATTTGCCATAGTTTCATTGCGTATAGGGATGCGTACACATACTGTATGCGTACACACCGATGGTTGCACATGATTCACATAATGCAACTCATGGCCAGCGATTTTAGAAGCCTTGTGGGCCTAATCCAACTCATTTCTGATTCTATTTAACCCAAGTATTGAAGAGGGATGACACACCTAGTCATCATTAGTTTAGTTTATATTAGTTTTGGAGGAAAAGTTAGTTTTTAGAGAGAGAAACTCTCACTTCTCTCAAGAATTAGGATTAGGTTTTAGATCTAGATTAGAATTTCTTAGATCTAGGTTTAATTCATGCTCTGATTTACTTTTCCTTTTGTAATTCTTCTTCTTCTACCTTTTCTCTTTCTAGTTTTGCATTTAATTCTTGTAATTCTCTACTTTTATGTTCATGCACTTTTGTTCTTTCCTTTTCCTTTTAATGCAATTTATGTTTTCATGTTCCGTTATTGTTCATTTGATTTGTTGTTGTTTAATCCCTTGGAGTTGAGTAGTGTATATTTACATTCCTTGCAATTTTACTATGCTTTCCTTTTGTGCCTTCCAAATGTTTGATGAAATGCTTGGTTGGATTTTAGAGTAGAATTTTATGCTCTTGGCTTGGGAAGGTAACTTAGGAACTCTTGAGTTACTAATGTCCAAGTAATTGATGATTGGGAGCCATTAACTCTAGGTCTCACTAATTGAATTGGTGGAGAGCTAGGACTTATGGACTTGGTGGGATTGAACCTTGCCAATTCTCATGTTGTGGTTAGTGATAGGGATAGAGATCCTTGACCACCAACCCTTGCCAAGACCTTTGTACCTATTAGTTTACTTCCTTACCATTTATCTTTCATGTCTCTTATCAAAAACCCCAAACATAACTCATAACCAATAACAAGGACACTTTATTGCAATTCCTAGGGAGAACGACCCAAGGTTTGAATACTTTTGTTTATAAATTTAGGGGTTTGTACTTGTGACAAACAATCTTTTGTATGAAAGGATTATTTGTTGGTTTAGAAACTATACTTGCAACGAGAATTCATTTGCGAATTCTATACCATCAAAAATCTAATCACCCGGCAACTTAGGTTAACTAACCCGAGATTGCCAACTGAAAGTCCACCATCAAGAGCCACTTTGAGACAAAGCATTTTGTGACCCAAAGAGGTGCTGGGCATCAATTTCCAAAGGACAAAACAAAGCTAAATGACTGTGATGTGTGTGTGCTAAGGAGAGGCAAGAGCAAGTAAGCCCATAGGGGTGTTTCAACACCTAGCATCTTGAACCAACTGGAGCGGGAATGCTGGCTGAAAGCTTACTCTAAAAAGCTACCTTATCACATAACATTAAGCCTCAGCTAAGCAATAAATCTCAATCAAAAGAAAGAGAGCAAGAAAAACTAAGGATCAAGTAATAACAAGTCTCATTTTTTTGTGTAATTCAAGTAAGGATCCAAAGGAGTGTTGATGTCTCAGCCACAGAATAAAAATCTCTAAGATACCATGCATGAAAACCCCATTAACCAGTATTGAATATTATGCAAATAAAGACTTATACTCTTCTCTGTCTTCATTCATTCTTGTTCTGTTTTGCTGCTTGCTTGGGGACAAGCAAGATTTAAGTTTGGTGTTGTGATGACAAGTCATCTTAGGCTAGTTTCACAAGCCTATTTCATTAGTTTTCACTTGGTTTTCATGAATTTTTAGGCAATAAGTAAGTGTTTGAGTGAGAATTTCATGCTTGTCTTGATTCAATCAAACATTGGTAATTTTTTGCATTTTCGTTAGATTTCTTGCAAGATTTAGTTGATAATATGAATGTTGCAAGATTTGATGATTATGCCAAGGCTTTGATGTATTTGTTTGGTTGATGATAGGTGAAAAGATGAAGGAGAAGGATAAATAAAAGCACTAAAAGAAGAATCACAACCCCAAGGTGGCAAAAGAGTGGAAACAGACTCAAGAAGGAGCAAAGAGGATTTGCAACCCTGACCTCTTTACACTCCAACAGGAATACCTCGAGCTAAAAAACTCCAAATGAGGTGATTTTAGTGGCATTGGAAAGTAGGAATCTATAGCTTTCTAAGCATATATGGCACTACATAGTGGACACTAAATCTGGGGGAGAAAACTTACCCCAAAAGTGAAAAGATGAACATAGTATCAACCTGTAGTAAGGCCAACTGACCTCTTCACCTTCCAAGGAGGATAACTTGAGCTGTAGAGATTGGAATGATGCACTCTCAAATGCATTGGAAAGTAGACATCCAGAGATTTTCAATGATATATGTATTGGGTGAACATCATGTTTGGGCCTCAGAAGCTGGCGCTAAACTTTGGCCTCCAAACAGCCAGCGTTTAAACAAGTGAACATGAGCTACAGATGTTCAATTGATGCGCTTTCAGTTGCGCTGGAAAGCCGACATTCAGAGCTTTTTCAATGATATATAACAATCTATATTTGGCACAAAATTGAAGCACAAGTGATAGGCATCTTTAAGGCCCAAAAAACCACACTCAATAGCCAAGCAACAAGGGTAGCGCTCAAAATTCCAAACATAGCGTTCACTTTTGTGAACTTTTTCGTGGCTTAAGGCTCAGCAAATGGTGCAACAATCACCAAGGGGGCATGTTTGAAGAAAGGAACGCTGCGTTCAAGAAAGTGAACGCCCATGAAGGAGATGCACCATGTAACGACCCAATTTTCAATATGTCTAGATCATACCGGAAACTGAGCGCTACCAATTTGACTTCCTAATTACTATCTATTATTTATCATATGAGCCTGATTCGTTGTTAAAAGCATAGTTAATTTGTGAGGTATATATTTTTTAAAACGTTTGGATTAATAGACGGAATCATTCATAATCAACTCACAACTGATAACAGATAAAACAGTTATAAGCAACCACACATAAATACATCACAAGTAGCTAGCAACATTCAGTGATCCAGCCTTTATTAGAGTATAGACCTTTAGTTAGAACACCCCTAGATATAGCAAGATAATAACTATATACATATACACATATACAACATCCCAAGTCCTGACCTGTTCAAGAGGTCCCTAAGCTGGCACCTAGGCTAGCCTAGACTCTATACTCACCTAGTCCCTCTAAACTTCTAAAGCGAGGGAAAGTACGTTCTAAGTCTTCAAAAATCAAGTCAGGTGGAACGTCATCAAAAGGTAGAATATCATATGTTACTCCTTTGCACGATCAGACATTGCCATATGATG
Organism: Arachis hypogaea; assembly: GCF_003086295.3. NCBI lineage: Eukaryota > Viridiplantae > Streptophyta > Magnoliopsida > Fabales > Fabaceae > Arachis > Arachis hypogaea. Next base: position 80,298,140 of record NC_092046.1, on the reverse strand, counting down.
TCTCTCTGGTACCTTATCAAGTAGCCATGCACACAACAGGAGTCTCGTACATAGGATTTAGGTTAAAGTTCACGTGCAAATGGGGTGCAGACATTGGCTGGTCTCACTGTATATACATATAAACAGAGAACGAGACTCACCCTAGACTCAGAAGACTATCTAGAGCGGACTCCTCCTTGCAGAACCATTATCAACGAACTACGGTAAGGTACTCTTACTTCCATCTGAAGGGGAAAAGGAGAGAGAATGGGTAAGAACTGGGGAGTTCTTAGTAGGGCTGGGTTATTAGTTACGTTCATTAATTCTATGTTGTTTAGTAGACTAATAGCAGAATACAGAGAAGCAGTAAATAGAAAACACAGATAAAAAGAGAAGATAGAGAAACAGATAGCAGAACATAAACAGAAGAATACAGGAAAATAACACAAACACAAAGAATGGAATACACACAAAAAGAAAACATACATTCATACAACAAACATAATGGAAGAAATGCACAACCAAGTATGATGCATGTCTAGCCTTAATGCAGGTAATGAGCTCATTTGTCGGTTTCAACCCGCTCCCGACGTAACCCAAAGCAGCTTAAACGGGTATGATTTTTCAGTCAGCATAGGTACAGTTCTCACTAACCGACGTATGCGTCATATCCTCTGTAAGCAGACTCTGCGTTACAAGTGGTGGCATTCCAGCCCTGTATGAAATCATATCCTCTGTAAGCAATCCTTGCGTTATAGGTGCGGCATTCTAGCTGTGTATGAAATAATATCCTCTACAAGTGATCCCAGGTTATCAGTTGCAGGTATAGCTCTCAATAGCTGTGTAGCACTGGAAAACATTATGGGGTCATACCACTATCTATCTGACTGCCTTCACGCAGCAGATCATCACATAATCATTCTCATTACCATCGTTCATTATCATTCTCATTATTCATCATCACTTTCACATTCTTGTGCAGTACCTCTGGTGCACGAGTTGTGAATCACACTTTTCACAACTCGTACCACTAACCAGCAAGTGCACTGGGTCGTCCAAGTAATACCTCACGTGAGTAAGAGTCGAATCCCACGGAGATTGTTGGTTTGAAGCAATCTATGGTTATCTTGCAATTCTTAGTCACGAAGTCAATTGTATTTATCAGTTGAATTGCGAATAAACAAGAGAGCATGGGTTAAAGGTTACTTGTTATGCAGTAATGAAGAATATGTTGGAGTTTTGGAGATGCTTTATCTTCTGAATCTTTGCTTTTCTCTGTCCTCTGATTCATGCACGCACGTCCTTCTATGGCAAGCTGTGTGTTGGTGGATCACCATTGTCAATGGCTACCATCCATCCTTCCAGTGAAAAGGTTCCAAGTGCGCTGTCACGGCACGGCTAATCATCTACAGGTTCTCAATCGTATCGGAATAGGATTTACTATCCTTTTGCGTCTGTCACTACGCCCAGCACTCACGAGTTTGAAGCACGTCACAGTCATTCAATCCCAGAGCCCTACTCGGAATACCACAGACAAGGTTTAGACTTTTCGGACTCTCATGAATGCCGCCATCAATCTAGCTTATACCACGAAGATTCTGATTAAGAGATCCAAGAGATATTCATTCATTCTACGGTGGAACGGAAGTGGTTGTCAGGCACGCGTTCATGGGAGAATGATGATGATTGTCACGTTCATCACATTCATGTTGAAGTGCGAATGAATATCTTAGATAGGAACACGCATGTTTGAATAGAAAACAGGAATACTTGCATTAATTCATCGAGACACAGCAGAGCTCCTCACCCCCAACAATGGAGTTTAGAGACTCATGCCGTCAAAGAGTACAAAGTTCAGATCTAAAAATGTCATGAGATACAAAATAAGTCTCTAAAAGTTGTTTAAATACAAAACTAGTAGCCTAGGTTTATAAAAAGTGAGTAGACTATGACAGATGGTGCAGAGATCCACTTCTGGGGCCCACTTGGTATGTGCTGGGGCTGAAACTTAAACATTTCACTTGCATAAGGCTGTTTTGGGCGTTCAACGCCAGGTTTGGATCCATTTCTGGCGTTGAACTCCAACTTTTAATCCTTTTCTGGCACTGGACGCCAGAATTGGGCAGAGAACTGGTATTGAACGCCAGTTTACGTCGTCTATCCTTGAGCAAAGTATGGACTATTATATATTTCCGGAAAGCCCTGAATGTCTACTTTCCAACGCAAGTAGAAGTGCGCCATTTCGAGTTCTGTAGCTCCAGAAAATCCACTTTGAGTACAGGGAGGTCAGAATCCAACAGCATCAGCAGTCCTTTTTCAACCTGAATCAGATTTTTGCTCAGCTCCCTCAATTTCAGCCAGAAAAATACCTGAAATTACAAAAAAACACACAACTCATAGTAAAGTCTAGAAATATGAATTTTTCCTAAAAACTAATGGAAATAAACTAAAAACTAACTAGAATATCCTAAAAACTATATGAAATTACCCCCAAAAAACGTATAAAATATCCGCTCATCACAACACCAAACTTAAACTGTTGCTTGTCCTCAAGCAACTAGACAAATAAAATAAAAGACTAATAGGTTGAGAAGCAATAATATCTCAGAGTTTTTGAGTGAAGCTCAGATTCCAATTAGATGAGCGGGACTAGTAGCTTTTTGCTTCCGAATAGTTTTAGCATCTCACTTTATCCATTGAAGCTCAGAGTGATTGGCATCTATAGGAACTTAGAATTTAGATAGTGTTATTGATTCTCCTATTTCAGTATGATGATTCTTGAACACAGCTGTTTCATGAGTCTTGGCCGTGGCCCTAAGCACTTTGTTTTCCAGTATTACCACCGGATACATAAATGCCACAGACACATAATTGGGTGAACCCTTTGGATTGTGACTCAGCTTTGCTAAAGTCCCCAATTAGAGGTGTCCAGAGTTCTTAAGCACACTCTTCTTTCTGCTTTGGACCTTGACTTTAACCGCTCAGTCTCAAGTTTTCACTTGACACCTTCACGCCACAAGCACATGGTTAGGGACAGCTCGGTTTAGCCGCTTAGGCCAGGATTTTATTCCCTTAGGCCCTCCTATCCACTGATGCTCAAAGCCTTGGGATCCTTTTTATTACCCTTGCCTTTTGGTTTTAAGGGCTATTGGCTTTTTCTTTTTGCTGCTTTTTCTTGCTTCAAGAATCATTTTTATGATTTTTCAGATTATCAATAACATGTCTCATGTTCATCATTCTTTCAAGAGCCAACATATTTAACAGTCTTAAACAACAAATTCAAAAGACATATGCACTGTTCAAGCATTCATTCAGAAGACAGAAAGTATTGCCACCACATGTAACTAATTAGAATTTCTCTTGTTAAAAACTCAAAATTTTATTGCCTCTTATTCAAAAGATCTACTATTTTATTCATGTTTGCTGATGATGAGAAAAATAAACTATGGCTTAATTGGAGATAAAATCAAAATAGATACTAATTACTACTATATGACTCCTAAGGTGAACTTCTATAATGACACTATCACAGAGTTAAAGCAGAAATTGGAATTTAACAACCTTTGTTCTGGGAAGTGGATGTTCCTCTGATCTGTGGGGTGCTTGGTCCTTCAAGAGATAACTTCTGGCGCTTCAATTCCCTTAAGTCACGCCCTTGCTCCTCTTGTTCTTTAAACAAATAGGTGAGAATTTGACTTTGTTCCTTCTGTTCTTTTATTATTTGTTCCATAGCTTCTTGCATCTTGGTAATTGATGTTTTAAGATACTCCCAATATTCAGATTGAGGGATTTCTGGGAAAAATTCCTGTGTTTTCTTCTTGATGGGGTCATCCTGTGCTTGTTGTTTTTCCATTGATGCTTTGGTGATTGGTTTCTCAATTGAGATATACTCAGTTATTCCCATCCTTACTCCAGCGTCCTTGCAGAGCAGAGAAATCAAGCTTGGGTAAGCCAACCTGGCCTCTTTAGAATTTTTATTAGCAATTTTGTAGAATTCAGTTGAAATCAGTTGATGAACTTCTACTTCTTTTCCCATCATGATGCAATGGATCATCACTGCTCTTTTAACAGTGACTTCAGAACGGTTGGTAGTGGGCAGCAGAGAATGCCCAATGAAGTCCAGCCATCCTCTGGCGACTGGTGTGAGATCTTCTCTTTTGAGTTGATTTGGATCACCCTTTGTGTTGGTGGTCCACCTGGCTCCAGGGATACATATATCCTCTAGAATCTTATCCAGGCCCTTGTCTGTTCTCATCATTCTCCTGTTGAAAGAGTCTGGATCATCTTTCAGCTGAGGTAGCTTTAAGATCTCTCTGATCTTGTCAGGGATGGTATGAACAATCTTTCCTCTGACCATGGTCCGATATTCATAGAAAGCAGTTCCAGATAGTTTTTGCTTGTCAGTCTGCCACATATTAGCATAGAACTCCTGGACCATATTCCTTCCCACTTTCGTCTCAGGATTAGCTAGGACTTCCCAGTTCCTGATTCGAATTTGCTCCTGGATCTCTGGATATTCATCTTCTTTCAGATCGAATCTAACTTCCGGGATCACTGATCTCAGACCCATTATTTTGTTATAATGGTCTGAATGTTCTTTAGATAAGAACTTCCCTTGATTCCAAAGTGGTTTTGGAACGTTCTCTTTCTTGCCTCTTGGAGTGGGTTGTTTTCCTTTAGGAGCCATGATCTTAGTGATCGCGGATAAACACATCAAACTTAGAGGTTTTCTTGTCCTCAAGCAAAAGAAAAGAAAGGAGAGGGATAGAAGGAGAGCTAGGTGCAATTGTTGATGGAAGGGGAGGGAGGCCGAACCCATATATAAAGGGAGGGGGGTGGGTTCAAAAATTTTGAAAAGATATGATAAAAAGATTGATTTGGAAAAGATAAGATAGAAGATATGATAAGGGAGGATATAGTTTAAAATTGAAAAGATATGAAAAATTTTTGAAAAAGATAAATCTAGATTTGAAAAAGATAAAGTGGAGATTTTGAAAAAGATATTGATGAGTTGAAAAGATAGATTTGCTTTAAAAAAAAGATTTGAAAAGAGTTGGATTGAATTTGCAAAGAGGCTTGGTGCTTATGGATTAAGATACATTTGATATTTTTAAAGAGGGATTTTCGAAATCAAAGTTCTTAACATGTTTATGCAAGAAATCATGAATTAAAAACATGGAATTTTAAAATTAGAATGAAAAAATATGAACGCCCAAACACTGCCTGTTTTGGGCGTTCAACGCCCAAATGCTGCTCTCCTGGGCGTTCAACGCCCAGTTGTTGCCCTTTTCTGGCGTTGAATGCCAGATTGCTATTCTTACTGGCGTTTAGCGCCCACTGGCTGCCTCTTTTGGGCGCTGAACGCCCAAAATAGGCTCTTACTGGCGTTTTCTTGCTAGTGAGCTCTTTTTCTCTGTTTTGTGTGCAGATTCCTTCTGTAACCCTGTGAACTTATGCAATTGATTCTTTACCTTATTATCAATGAACTCTATATAAACAAATAAAAATAAAAATAAAAATAGGGAAAAATGCTTAGAGGATTGATGCCCCATGGCTGGGTTGCCTCCCAGCAAGCGCTTCTTTATTGTCTTTAGCTGGACCTTGCTGAGCTTTTAGTCTAGCTTCAGCCTTGAGCACTCTTGCTCAACGTTGCCTTCAAGATAGTGCTTGATTCTCTGTCCATTGACAATGCACTTCTTATCAGAATCAATATCCTGAAGCTCCATATAACCATATGGTGATACACTTGTAATCACATATGGTCCCCTCCACTGGGATTTCAGTTTCCTGGGGAATAGCCTGAGCCTAGAGTTGAACAACAGAACCTTTTGTCCTGGTTCAAAGATTCTAGATGACAGCTTTCTGTCATGCCACTTTTTTTATTTCTCTTTATAAAGCTTGGCATTTTCGAAAGCTGTGAATCTGAATTCTTCTAGCTCATTTAGCTGGAGCAATCTTTTTTCTCCTGCTAATTTGGCATCAAAGTTTAGGAATCTGGTTGCCCAGTAGGCTTTATGTTCCAGTTCCATGGGCAGGTGACATGCCTTACCATACACAAGTTGGTATGGAGAGGTCCCTATAGGGGTCTTGAATGCTGTTTTGTAAGCCCACAGAGCATCATCCAAGCTCCGTGCCCAATCCATTCTACGAGTACTTACTGTCCGTTCTAGGATTCTCTTTAATTTCTGTTAGAGACTTCAGCTTGCCCATTAGTTTGTGGATGATATGGACTAGCCACCTTATGGCGAATTCCATACCGAACCATGGCAGAGTAAAGCTGTTTATTGCAGAAGTGAGTGCCCCCATCACTGATTAGTACTCTAGGGACACCAAACCTGCTAAAGATATGTTTCTGGAGGAACTTCAGCACTGTTTTAGTATCATTGGTGGGTGTGGCAATGGCCTCAACCCATTTTGATACATAGTCAACTGCCACCAGAATATAAGTGTTTGAGTATGATGGTGGGAAAGGTCCCATGAAGTCAATTTCCCATACATCAAACAACTCAATTTCCAAGATTCCTTGTTGAGGCATGGCGTAACCATGAGGCAGATTACCAGCTCTTTGGCAACTGTCACAGTTACGTACAAACTCGGGAATCTTTATAGAGTGTGGGCCAATAGAAGCCACATTGGAGGACCTTGGTGGCTGTTCGCTCACCTCCGAAATGGCCTCCATATTGAGATCCATGGCAATGCCACAGGATCCTCTGTGCTTCTTCTCTAGGCACACACCTACGGATTATTCTGTCTGCACATCTCTTAAAGAGATAGGGTTCATCCCATAAGTAGTACTTTGCATCAGTAATTAATTTCTTCTTTTGTATCCTGTTGTACTCCTTGGGTATGAACCTTGCAGCTTTATAGTTTGCAATATCGGCAAACCATGGTGTTTCCTGAATGGCAAATAAATGCTCATCCGGAAAAGTCTCAGAGATCTCAAGAGAGGGGGGGCCTCCCTTCTACTGGCTCTATCCGGGACAGATGATCAGCCACTTGGTTCTCTGTCCCTTTTCTGTCTCTTATTTCTATATCAAACTCTTGCAGAAGCAACACCCATCTGATGAGCCTGGGTTTTGAATCCTGCTTTGTGAGTAGATATTTAAGAGCAGCATGATCAGTATACACAATCACTTTTGATCTTACTAAGTATGATCTGAACTTGTCAATGGTGTAAACCACTGCAAGTAATTCTTTTTCTGCGGTTGTGTAATTATTATGGGCATCATTTAGAACGCGACTAGCGTAATAAATGACGTGCAGAAGCTTGTCATGCCTCTGTCCCAACACTGCACCAATGGCGTGATCACTGGCATCACACATTAGCTCAAATGGTAATGTCCAGTTTGGTGCAGAAATAACTGGTGCTGTGACCAGCTTAGCTTTCAGCGTTTCAAACGCCTGCAGGCACTCTGTGTCAAACACAAATGGCGTGTCAGCAGCTAGCAGATTGCTTAGAGGTTTTGCGATTTTTGAAAAATCCTTTATAAACCTCCTATAGAATCCTGCATGCCCCAGAAAGCTTCTGATTGCCTTAACATTGGCAGGTGGTGGTAATTTTTTAATTACCTCTATTTTTGCTTGATCCACCTCTATTCCCTTGTTTGAGATTTTATGCCCAAGAACAATCCCTTCAGTCACCATGAAGTGACATTTTTCCCAGTTTAAAACTAGGTTAGTCTCTTGGCATCTTTTCAGAACAAGTTTCAGGTGATCAAGACAGGAGCTGAATGAGTCTCCATATACTGAGAAGTCATCCATGAAGACTTCTAGAAATCTTTGCACCATATCAGAGAAAATAGAGAGCATCCATCTCTGGAAGGTTGCAGGCGCATTACACAGCCCAAATGGCATCCTTCTATAAGCAAACACTCCGGATGCACATGTGAATGCTGTTTTCTCTTGATCCTGAGGATCTACTGCAATCTGGTTATAGCTTGAGTAGCCGTCTAAAAAGCAGTAATAATCATGACCTGCTAGTCTTTCTAGCATCTGGTCTATGAATGGCAAAGGAAAATGATCCTTTCTGGTGGCTGTATTGAGCCTTCTGTAGTCAATACACATGCGCCACCCTGTAACTGTTCTTGTAGGAACCAGTTCATTTTTTTCATTATGAATCACTGTCATGCCTCCCTTTTTTGGGACGACTTGGACAGGGCTCACCCAGGGGCTATCAGAAATAGGATAAATAATCCCAGCCTCTAGTAATTTGGTGACCTCTTTCTGCACCACTTCCTTCATGGCTGGATTTAGCCGTCTCTGTGGTTGAACCACTGGTTTAGCATTATCCTCCAATAAGATTTTGTGCATGCATCTAGCTGGGCTTATGCCCTTAAGGTCACCTATGGACCACCCAAGAGCTGTCTTGTGTGTCCTTAGCACTTGAATAAGTGCTTCCTCTTCCTGTGAATTTAAGGCAGAGCTTATGATCACTGGAAAAGTGTCACCTTCTCCCAGAAATGCATATTTCAATGATGGTGGTAATGGCTTGAACTCGGGTTTAGGAGGTTTTTCTTCTTCCAGAAGAAATTTCAGAGGCTCTTTCATGTACTCTGAATCCTCGAAATCAGGCTGAACATCTTTAAAGATGTTTTCCAACTCTGATTCAAGATTCTCAGCCATGTTGATCTCTTCTACCAAAGAGTCAATAAGATCAACTTTCATGCAGTCTTTTGATGTGTCAGGATGCTGCATGGCTTTGACAGCGTTTAACTTAAACTCATCATCATTGACTCTCAGGGTTATTTCCCCCTGTTGGACGTCAATGAGGGATCGTCCAGTTGCTAGGAAGGGTCTTCCTAGAATGAGAGTATCACTCTTGTGCTCCTCCATTTCCAGCACAACAAAGTCAGTGGGAAAGGCGAATGGCCCAACTCTGACAATCATGTCTTCAATCACGCCTGATGGGTATTTAGTGGAGCCATCAGCAAGTTGGAGACATATCCGGGTTGGTTTAACTCCTTCAGTTAAGCCAAGCTTTCTGATAGTGGATGCAGGTATTAGGTTGATGCTTGCCCCAAGATTTCATAAAGCTGTCTTGGTGCATTGACCTTCTAATATGCATGGTATCAGAAAACTCCCAGGGTCTTTAAGCTTTTCAGGAAAGCTTTTCAGAATGACTGCACTGCATTCTTCAGTGAGGAGAACTCTTTCTGTTTCTCTCCAATCCTTTTTATGACTCAAGATCTCTTTCATGAACTTGGCATAAGAAGGTATTTGCTCAAGTGCCTCTGCAAATGGAATCTTTATTTCAAGAGTCCTGAGATAATCTACAAAGCAAGCAAATTGCTTATCCTGCTCCTCTTTCCGGAGTTTTTGAGGATACAGTATCTTGGCTTTATTTTCCTCAACCTTAGTTGTTGTAGGTTTATTGCCTACAGAAGTGGTTGAAGAAGCCTTTTTAGAGGGGTTGTCATCAGCACTTGTGTGTGTCTGATCCCTCACTGGCAATTGAGTGCCAGAGTCAGAAGCTGGAGTGACGTGAGACGCCAACTCCTTATCTGTTCCTGGCGCCTGAACACCAGAACTGTGCCCATTTTGGGCGTTCAGTGCTAGATCTTGCCCATTTTGGACGTTCAGCGCCAGATCCTTGCTTGTTTCTAGCATTGAACGCCAGTCTTTGCTTGTTACTGGCGTTGAACGCCAGTCTTGGGCATGGTCTAGGCGTTCAGCGCCAGCCTTCCACCTGATTGCTGGCGCTTTAACGCCAGAATTACTTTTCCCTGGGCTCTTACGGTCCTCAGGTGAATTTTGGGTGGTTTGCTCATTCCTTAACTCTTTGCTGCCTTGAGGTGGGGTATTTAATGTTTTCCCACTTCTTAATTGAACTGCTTGGCATTCTTCTGTTATTTGTCTTGACAGCTGCTGCTTTGTTTGCTTCAATTGTTCTTCTATGTTTATATTAGCCATCCTTGTCTCTTGTAGTTTATCCTTGAATTCGGCTAACTGCTTTGTTAGAAAGTCCAATTGCTGATTGAATTCAGCAGCTTGTTGTATAGGGCTGAATTCAGCAGTTACTGTTTTAACCTCTTCTTTTATGGAAGGGTCACTGCTTAGGTATAGATGCTGATTCCTGGCAACTGTATCAATGAGCTCTTGAGCCTCTTCAATTGTCTTTCTCATGTGGATAGATCCACCAGCTGAGTAATCTAAAGACATCTGAGCTCCCTCTGCAAGCCCATAATAGAAGATGTCTAACTGAACCCACTCTGAAAACATTTCAGAGGTGCATTTTCGTAGCATCTCTCTGTATCTCTCCCAGGCATCATAAAGAGATTCCTTATCTTCTTGTTTAAAGCCTTGGATGTCCAGCCTTAGCTGTGTCATCCATTTTGGGGGAAAGTATTGATTCAGGAATTTTTCTGTCAGCTGTTTCCATGTCCTTATGCTGGCCTTAGGTTGGTTATTTAACCACCTCTTAGCCTGATCTTTTACAGCAAATGGAAACAGTAATAATCTGTAGACATCCTGATCTATTTCTTTATCATGTACTGTGTCAGCAATTTGTAAAAATTGTGCCAGAAACTCTGTAGGTTCTTCCTGTGGAAGACTGGAATACTGGCAACTTTACTGCACCATGATAATGAGCTGAGGATTCAACTCAAAGCTACTGGCTCCAATGGAGGGTATGCATATACTACTCCCATATGAAGCAGTAGAGGGGTTAGCATATGACCCCATAGTCCTCCTGGACTGTTCATTTCTACTTAGATCCATGATGGAGAAAGGGAGATGATGTAAAATAAAAAATTTATTTTTATTTATTTATTTATTTCGAAAATGAAATAAATTAAAATAAAATAAATAAAAATAAGTGAAGATTTTCGAAAAAAATGAGGGAAGAGAAAGTGGTCAGGAAGTTTTGAAAAAGATATGATTTGGAAAAGATTTTAAATTTTTTTTTTAAAAAAAAAATCTGAATTTTAGAAATGAATTTCGAAAATTTGTTTTAAAAATAGAGAGAAAATATATTTTTTTTTGAATTTAGTGAGGAAAGAGAAAAATAATAAAATAGCACAAGATTTAAAATTTTTTTAGATATAATGCTCCTTGTTTTCGAAAATTTTGGAGGGAAAACACCAAGGAACACCAAACTTAAAATTTTTAGGATCAAGACACAAGGAAAACTCAAGAACACTTTGAAGACTCACAAAAACACAAGAACATGAAGAAAGAACACCAAACTTAAAATTTTTAGAAAACCAAACTAAAATTTTCGAAAAAAAAAATCAACAAGAAAACACCAAACTTAGAGTTTGGAACAAGATTTATTTAAGGAGAAATTATTTTTGAAAAAGATTTTTAATAAAACTGCTGCCCAATCATCAAGAACATAAACCAACACTCTAGCCAATTGGGCAATAAATGTAACACTTATTTTGAAGAAGGATATTTTCAACCAAGAACAATAATAAGAGACTCTAAACCAAAAAGAAAAATTTTCCTAATCTAAGCAACAAAATAAACCGTCAGTTGTTCAAACACGAACAATCCCCAGCAACAGCGCCAAAAACTTGGTGCACGAGTTGTGAATCACACTTTTCACAACTCGTACCACTAACCAGCAAGTGCACTGGGTCGTCCAAGTAATACCTCACGTGAGTAAGGGTCGAATCCCACGGAGATTGTTGGTTTGAAGCAATCTATGGTTATCTTGCAATTCTTAGCCAGGAAGTCAATTGTATTTATCAGTTGAATTGCGAATAAACAAGAAAGCATGGGTTAAAGGTTACTTGTTATGTAGTAATGAAGAATATGTTAGAGTTTTGGAGATGCTTTGTCTTCTGAATCTCTGCTTTTCTCTGTCCTCTGATTCACGCACGCACGTCCTTCTATGGCAAGCTGTGTGTTGGTGGATCACCATTGTCAATGGCTACCATCCATCCTTCCAGTGAAAAGGGACCAGGTGCGCTGTCACCGCACGACTAATCATCTGCAGGTTCTCAATCGTACCGGAATAGGATTTACTATCCTTTTGCGTCTGTCACTACGTCCAGCACTCACGAGTTTGAAGTACGTCACAGTCATTCAATCCCAGAGCCCTACTCGGAATACCACAGACAAGGTTTAGACTTTTCGGACTCTCATGAATGCCGCCATCAATCTAGCTTATACCACGAAGATTCTGATTAAGAGATCCAAGAGATATTCATTCATTTTACGGTGGAATGGAAGTGGTTGTCAGGCACGCGTTCGTGGGGGAATGATGATGATTGTCACGTTCATCACATTCATGTTGAAGTGCGAATGAATATCTTAGATAGGAACACGCATGTTTGAATAGAAAACAGGAATATTTGCATTAATCCATCGAGACACAGCAGAGCTCCTCACCCCCAACAATGGAGTTTAGAGACTCATGCCGTCAAAGAGTACAAAGTTCAGATCTAAAAATGTCATGAGATATAAAATAAGTCTCTAAAAGTTGTTTAAATACAAAACTAGTAGCCTAGGTTTACAAAAAGTGAGTAGACTATGACAGATGGTGCAGAGATCCACTTCTAGGGCCCACTTGGTGTGTGCTGGGGCTGAGACTTAAACATTTCACGTGCATAAGACTGTTTTGGGCGTTCAACGCCAGGTTTGGATCCATTTCTGGCGTTGAACTCCAACTTTTAATCCTTTTCTAGCGCTGGACGCCAGAATTGGGCAGAGAACTGGCGTTGAACGCCAGTTTACGTCATCTATCCTTGAGCAAAGTATGAACTATTATATATTTCTGGAAAGCCCTGGATGTCTACTTTCCAACGCAAGTAGAAGCGCGCCATTTCGAGTTCTGTAGCTCCATAAAATCCACTTTGAGTGCAGGGAGGTCAGAATCCAACAGCATCAGCAGTCCTTTTTCAACCTGAATCAGATTTTTGCTCAGCTCCCTCAATTTCAGCCAGAAAAATACTTGAAATTACAGAAAAACACACAACTCATAGTAAAGTCCAGAAATATGAATTTTCCTAAAAACTAATGGAAATAAACTAGAAACTAACTAGAATATCCTAAAAACTATATGAAATTACCCCCAAAAAGCGTATAAAATATCCGCTCATCAACCTCTTTCTTTCTCTGTTGAATCATACTATACAAAGTTTACATCTTTCACTTTCACAATATCTTGGCTCAAACCATTTTCCTTTATCATATTTCTCTTTTCTCTTTGTGTCTCTTTACTTTGTTTTGATTACTCTGTTCTCTGTATCTCTTTACTTTTCTCTGATTACTCTTTCCTCTGAATCTATATTACTCTTTTTCTTTCTTTATCTCTTTACTTTACTCTGCTTACTCTGTTCTCTGTGTTACTTTATTCTGCTTTGATTTTTCTGCTTAACGTATGTATTTAAAGCTTATGTAAAAATTCGGTATGAATAGTTAGCCTGTCCCAAGTATAGCTTCGTTAAGTCTATACTGAAATAGTTTAACTTTTCATATAATACCTAACCCTAGTCACAACTCAAGTACTAACTAAGTTGCTCTAGTTCGTTCACTAGTCTCTATCTATTTTTTTGTCATTAAAACTTTACAGACTTTTTCTTTGATTTTTATCTTTTCTTTATCTTTTTATCTTTCTTTTATCTTTGCCTCACTAATATGTTCTTACCACTCCCTAAGTGTTTTATGAAGGTAATTATTAGATTCTGCGCTTAAAGTTGTCTTTCTAAAGCTTTTACAAAAAACTGCCTTTTCCGCATTATTTTATTATTTTTAATAAAATATTATTTTTAATTAAATATTATTATTTAATATTTTATTATTATTTATTATTTTATTAATATATTTTCAAAAATTACCTTCCTTTAACCTTTTACTTTATAAATTCACTTTTTACCACCCATAACTTTTAATATTTCTACTTTAACCACCCTAACTTTCAGAAATTACAAAATAACCCCTCAAACACCAAAATATTTACTTCCTTGCCCTTTCTAAGATATAAAAGGTGTTCTTCAATGTTCTTCCTCACACTCAAAGTGTTCTTCGTGTTCTTCGTATATTCTTCAGATTCTTTCTCTGTTTTTACCCGTTTTTCAGTCTTTTCAGCATCCGATTTTTACCAAAATTCATAATAAATTCCCAGCCACGAAAAACCCATCTTTTCCACATGATTTCAACACAAATTGAACCCCAATTTAAGGATTAGTGTTTGTTTTTCCAGCTGCACTCAAGAACATGTTTCATAGCTTGAATATCATTAAATTTCATAAAATTTTCACCAAATTTTCAACAAGAATCACTCATATAAATCATCAATTTCAAGCACAGCCAAACCATATCATAACCACACAACTCAAACACAATCAATCAAGATTAAATTTGTCAAACCCTACCTAGTTTTGCTGTTCCTAATTCGGTTATGTCCTTAGGTGGTCCTTAAGCAATTTTTTCTCCTAAATCACATCAAGAACAACTTTAAAACTCTAAACCATAAACTAAACGAACTTCAACAGCATCTTAAGAAGGTTATCCCCACCTTAAACGTGCAGGAAATCAAATATCTTTGGCCCACAAGTCAAGCTAAGCAAGAGATCTAAGGAAGAACATCAAGAAAACACTTGTTTAAGCATGTTTCCTTGAAAACCGAATTGAAGAGGGAGGGAGACAGCCATCTCCCTTATTTCCAGCCTTGATAAGTTACATGGTTATGTAGAGGAAGAAGAGATGATCATTTTGGTGAAATCGGAGTTTTGATTTGAGTATTAGTTCAGAAGAAATCAAGCTTTGAAGATTAAGTGTTCATGAATGTTTCTCTCTTTTCTCTCTTGTTATTTTCGGCCAAAATGATGAAATGAGACAGCCTTGGAGGTCTTGGGGGTGTAAGGTGAGTTGTGATTGGTTGGCTTGGAGGTGGGTTAAAATAATATTAAAATATCTCAGGTGTATAACTACTAAAACTAGATGTATCAGAAAACTCGTAAAAACATCTCTAAAAAAATAATTTTCTGAGCTACTAGCATAAATGACACTAATAACATATTTATTATCGGCTATTATCGGCATAGCTCTTTTGACGACTTCGTGCTGTTTGGATCTTCCGATGAATCTCTTTTACCTTCTCAGTAGTTTCTTACACTAAGTCTGGACCTAAGACACTAGCTTCTCCATCGTCATTCCAACACAATGGTGTCCGACATCTTCTTCCATAGAGAGCTTCATATGGCGCCATCCCGATACTTTATTGGCAACTATTGTTGTAAACAAATTTGACCAACAGCAAATACTTATCCCAACTACTTTGGTTGTCTATCATACATGATCGTAACATGTCTTCTAACGTCTGGATTGTCTGCTCTGATTGTCCGTCTATATGAGGATGGTATGCTATACTCGTGTGCAATTCTGTTCCCAACGCTTTCTGAAAAGCTCTCTAGAATCTAGTAGTAAACCTCGAAACTCGATCTGAGATAA
The DNA here is from genome assembly GCF_003086295.3 of Arachis hypogaea. Classification (NCBI taxonomy): domain Eukaryota; kingdom Viridiplantae; phylum Streptophyta; class Magnoliopsida; order Fabales; family Fabaceae; genus Arachis; species Arachis hypogaea. The sequence goes on along the minus strand of NC_092046.1, from coordinate 80,282,765 downwards.
TTTACGAAGGTATCCCATGCAGTCGTACAATTTTTTGAATATATATTCATTCCAGCTTTTCTAAAGTATAGTTAATTCGAATTGGAAAGAAGCACGCCAGTTTTAGCAACCTGTCCACAATCACCCAAATGGCATTACGTCCTGTTGTGGTTCTTGGCAATCTCATGATAAAATCCATAGTAATCTGCTCCCATTTCCATTGTGGTATTTCTAAGGGTTGCAAGGTTCCTGACGGCTTCTAATGTTCCACCTTCTCCTTCTGGCAGGTTAAACATTTTAAGACATAATCAGCTACCTCTTTCTTTAAGCCTGGCCACCAGAATATTTGTTTCAAATCTTGATATATCTTTATCACTCCAGGATGCATAGAAAATCTACTTTAGTGAGCTTTAGTAAGAATCTTTTGTCGAAATTCTCCAGAGTTAGGTACACAAATTCTATTTTTGTAACTCCATAGGCCACTACGATCCTATCTCACAGCTTCTTTAGCTCTCTGCAAATAATGGTGACATCCAGTACGGTGCTATGGAAATCGGTCCAGTTCTAGGTACTAGATCAATGCTGAATTCTCTCTCTCGCTGAGGTGGAAACTTAGGTATATCGTCCAAGAAAACATCAGGAAATTCCTTCACCATTCAGATTCATTCTAAGCTTAATTCACTATCATTCGAACTAGCCGCTAATAGAACGTATCCCTCACAATCACTCCCATCTAAGGTAACTCTTACAGAATTCAGATATAAGGTGTGGAACAGAAATGATCTAGTACATAGACTATCAGATGGAATAACAGTAGTTCATTTAAAATAATCAAGGAAAATATGATACTTAGATAACCAATCTAATCCTAAAATAACTTCTATACCACATAGAGGCAAACAGATTAGATCATCTATAAAAGTCCAATTCCTAATAGCATGTGGTACTTGCAGGTACATTAAACTGGTCAAAGCATTTTGGGATGCAGGTGTATGAACAATCAAGTAAAAATTCAATTTAAAGAAATATAATCCTAACTCGTGAGCAACAGTTAGAGAAATAAAGGATGCGATGCACCCGAATCATACAGTACAGTTAGAAATCAATTCTTGACATAACACTGACATTGAATGAGGGCGTCCGATTGCACAACATCGTCAATAGTGATAGCAAATACTCGTCCTTGTTGTTGGGTTTTGACTGGATTTTGAGTAAATTCCTTCTGACAATCCTTGGCAATATGTATAAGTTCTCCACAAGAATAGCAATTAGGCGATCCAAACTGGCAAGACCTGTTACCATGCTCTTTTCTGCATTGCTTACATGTAGGGTTTATGTAAGCCTGATGGGCTCGTTTACCATTGCCTTGCTGATAAACCAATATTTTATGGTTTATATTGTGTTTAATTATGCGGTTTTATCATGATCTTTACCCACTTATTCATTAAATAAGCATGCATTTATAATTCCTTCCTAAAGTTATTGCATGATTGAAAACTTACTTCCTAAAGACTTTTAATTATGTATTTTATTTCTCCTTTATTCCATTCGATGCTGTGATCTGTGTGTTAAGTGTTTCAGGCTTTATAGGGCATGAATGAGTTGGAGATTGGAGAGGAAGCTTGCAAAAATGGAAGGAACACAAAGAATTGAGGAGATGACCAGCGAGAAGTGACGCGGCCACATGGATGACGCGACCGCGCGAAAGAGAGGAAATCGCAGTGACGCGGCCGCATGGATGACGTGACCGCGCGGCATGGAATAGCATAAGTGACGCGGAGGCGTCGACGACGCGTCCGCGTGGAGAAGCAAAATGCCGAATGACGCATCCGCCTGAATGACGCGTCTGCGTGACATGCGCGATCTGCATAATCTACAAAATCGCTGGGGGCAATTTCGGGCCCTATTTTGACCCAGTTTTCGGCCCAGAAAAGCATACTAGAGCCAGAGAACTTGCAGAAACCAACAAAAACATTCATTCCGGATAGTTTTAAGTTTTTAGATCTAGTTTTCCTCTCCTCTAGGTTTTCCTCTACACAACATAGTTTTTAGGATTTGTTATTTTCATTGTTTTTGCATTGGGATATCGAGAAGAGTTATTGCCTCATCAAGACTTCGACATTCTAGTTCGTTCTCTTTACTTGTCTCTTACTCTTCCATGTTCCTTAATTTACTTAATTTTACTATTGGATTATTTTAGCATTTATTAATACAAGAATTACTTTTGTTTTCAATTAATCTTTTGATCATTATTTATCATGTCTTTCTTTAATTCCCTTTCTTATGTTATGAATTTTACATTTACAATGAGCGAGTAGTTCCCTAACTTGATGGGGAGTTGATTAAAAGGAACCCTTGAGTTAGAATGCTAAAGAGAAAGATTGTAATTGGGTTTATTGTTGGATTGCTCTCTAGTCACTAACACCAATCCTCCCAAGAGCGGATTGGAACTTGTGGATAGAAACAACATTCCAGCTTGTTTGACTTTTCCTTACTTAGTAAGGGACAACTAAACATAATAACCCTCAATTGTCAATTAATCTTGAGAGTACTCCGACAAGAATAGGGCTTTCAGCTAATCAACTCCCAGTCAAGGCTTTTATTTAAATTTATATAAATTCTCTAATTTAATTTTCTGCCATTTAACTCAAACCTTTTTAAAAACATCTGATTAATAAAATAGCATTCATACTCCCAGTATTTTAATTTTAATTTCTGTGACACCCTTCTAAATTGATAAGCGGATTTATGGTTGGTTGAGAACTATACTTGCAACGCATATTTTATAATTATTCTTAATTCACCAATTTCCGCCCACATAAATTTTTGGCGCCGTTGCCGGGGAGTTACAATAGAGTGCTAAAGTTATTAATTGGAATTTATTTATTTGCATTTTATTTTATTTTGCTACATTAAGCTGCTTGTTTCTTTCGTTAGATGACACGTTCGCTTCCTGATCCAAGCTTGCTAGTATTGATCCTGAGATTGAAAGAACTATTTCATGAATAAGGCAAGCTCGGCGTCGGTTAGTCCTCTCTGAGGGCGGATCTGAAACGTCACTTGAGAAAGAAACCAGCCCCCATTCTACTGATTTGGTTGTTTTACGTGCAGGTAACATGGCAGCAACTAGAAGAGTTACTATCCAGGAAGAAGGAGCCCTGATTTTACAATGCAACCGTTTCAAGCGCATCACCCAGCGGTGGCTACAGACTTTGAAATAAAGACTGCATTGCTCAATTTGATGCCCAAGTTTCATGGCTTACCTGCTCAAGAGCCTATCAAGCACCTGAGAGATTTTCAAGCAGCCTGTTCTACTGTCAGGCGTGATGGTGCAGATAAAACTTCAATTTTGCTGAAAGCTTTCCAGTTTTGTCTTGAGGGGAAGGCAAGAGAGTGGTACTACACTCAACCAGCAGCAATTGTATCCAACTGGGAAACACTGAGAAGAGAATTCTTGGAAAAGTTCTTTCCAGCTGAAGTTACTGATAAACTGAGGAAAGACATTTCCATGATTATTCAGGATGACTCTAAAACTCTTTATGAGTACTGGGAGTGCTTCAATAATCTTCTGGAAGCTTGCCCCCACCATATGATTGACAAGATAGTGTTACTCGGTTACGTCACGCAGGGCATGAGGCCCCAAGATAAGACCATATTGGAAAGTGGTAGCAATGGGTCTATGAAAAAGTATAAGACCACTGATGAGGCATGGCAATTGATCAGCGACCTAGCTGAATCTACTAGGAATCACAGGCAGAAACAAGGCCGTGCAAAAGCCGTCGCAGAAGTATCCTTGATGGTGTTTTTATGGAAAAACGAATTTTCAAACACACAAATCTAACCAGAAAGTGTACTGGGTCGCATCAAGTAGTAATAACTCACTTAGAGTGAGGTCGATCCCACAGGGATTGATGGATCAAGCAACTTTAGTGGGTGATTAGTTTAGTCAAGCTAACATTGAGTGATTTGAGTGACAAGTGAAGCAACAGAAAGTAAATGACAGGAAATTTAAAGTTGCAGAAAGTAAATTGGACAGAAACTTAAAGAGCAAGAAATGTAAATTGCAAGAATCTTAAATGACAAGAAATGTAAATTTCATGAAAAATAAAGGGGAGTGGGTGCTGGAAATTAAAGAAAGTAATAGATCAAGCAACTGAGAATTTAAATTGCAGGAAGAACAAATCAAGATCACAACAACTCAAATGTAAAGTGCAGAGGAACAAAAGTGCAGGAAAGGCAAATTGGGAACAAGGAGATCAAAGAGCAATCAATCCAAGAACCAGAATGTGAAATCAAATGCAACAGATTTTAAACCGAGGTGCTTGAAGAATTAAAAATAGAAAATGACTGATGCTAAATTGCAGCAATTTAAAAGAATGTTGAAGATCTCAGGAGTGGGGGAGACTAGAAAACAAGTCTAGATCTCAAATCCTTCCTTGATCCAACAAGAACAATTGCAAAATGAAAATAGAAAAGTAAATTTCAGAAGAAGAACAAGAGAAGTTGTAGGTAGAGAATGAAAATAGAATTCCTTCCAATCTCAATCCAAGATTTAAAACAGAAATGAAAACTAAGAGAGAGAGCTCTCAAATGGAGCCAGCCCCTCCTATTCTCTCTAATCGGGCTCCTCCTTTGAAAATGAGAATGATGCCTTTATATAGGCTTTTTACAAAATGAAAATAAAATGAAATTGAAATGAAAAACAAATTAAATGAAAATCCTAATTCTAGCTTGTTCTTGTGCCTTTGAGTGATGATGTGGGCTTTGCTTGCTTTGGATTTGTGGAGAAATGGGTTTGGTTGGCCTTTAATTTGGTGAAGAATTGAATTAAATTGGATTTTTTGGTTGAATTTTCAGCCCATGGGTCACACTCCTAGGGCAAAGCTCGGCTCTTGGCAAGAGCTTTGGCCAAGAGCTTTGGTTCCCTTCCTTGCCAAAGTGTGCGCACGTTCCTTCCTTGTGACAAGAGAACAAAGCTCTTTGCAAGAGCTTGAAAGCTCTTGAAGTGCTTTACTTGTCCTTGAGGTCCATGGTTCAAGTCTTGGGTGGAGCACTTGCTGGCCATTTTCCTTGGCACAAGAGTAGCGCCTAGTGTCTTCCCTTTGTATCCCTCTTCGAATCCTGGTGGAAGCACTTTGATTCATTTTTGCTTATTTTTGTCCCTTAAAGATAGCTTTCACTCGTGCCTCAATTTCATGCCAAATATGGACTGCCATATATCGTTGGAAAGCTCTGAATGTCAGCTTTCCAATGCAACTAGAAGCACATCAATCGGACTTTTGTAGCTCAAGTTATAGCCCTTTGAAGGAGGCACGGTCATGCTGTGAGCGCCCAGATTTCAACTTAGTGAAAATTTGCTTCCAATGCTCATGTTCCTTGAGGCTAGCCCGAAAAAGCTCTTGGTAAAAACTTTTAAGCTCTTGGCAAGAGCTTGGCTTTTGATTATTTGAAGTAAAGCTCTCCATAAGAGCTCTAAAGCTCTCGGCAAGAGCTTTGTGCTCTTGCTCCTTGTTTTGAGCCACGCTTTTCTTCCTTTGGGCCACGCTTCTCTTCCTTGATTTGGTCATGGGCCACGCTTTTAAAAGCGTGGCCTAAGCCTCCAAAGTATGCTCCAACTTCAAAGTGTGCCCAAAATTCCTCTTTTCTTCTTTTTAGCTTATTTTGTGCTCTTTTTGCTTCTTTTTCTTCTTATTTCCTACAAAGTTTATCAAATTAAAAGATCAAAGAAATATACCATTTAAGCATCAAAGAATGCAATATTTAAGCACTAATCATAACTTTCTTGTATGAAAAATCATAGAAAAACATGACATGGTGGCATGTCATCACAACACCAAACTTAAACCTTGCTTGTCCCCAAGCAAGAAAAGAATCATGCAATTAAGATTGACAATCCAAGGTAAGAAGAATAGCAACTCAATGTTCATGGTTAGCTAGTTTTCTAAGCATGCTACAATCACAAAAGAGATGTAAATGATTGATGCTTCTATCTAGCTCAATTTATGAAATCTTTCTCTTATATTTTCTTCCTTGAAACAAGCTTTTGATTTTCTTATTAGCTTCTACTTTTGGGTGCTTTGCCCCATGAGTTAATAACAAAGCTACGATTCTAAATGCTTTGTTTTCAAGTATTACCACTTGAAACATAAGCACCACAAGCATTTGAATTAGAGGACTTCATTAAGCTCATTTTTCTTTTCTTTTCTTGACTCTCTAATCATTGATACTCAGAACCTTGAGCTTTGAGGGAGTGCTTTTGCACTTGAGCCTAGCCTTGACTTCTAAGTGTTTTGTTTTCAAGCATTTGGTTTGATACATAAACACCACAAGTACTTAACAAATAAATTGCCATTGGTACTCAGAGCCTTCAGCTTTCTCATTCTTTCCCTTTTTCTTTTCTTGCTTTAATTTGTATTTGCTTCTTCAAGGTTTTCATGATTTTCAAAAGATTTCACAAAATGTCCTAGATGAAAACTTTAACTAAATAAAATCCAATGCAATTGAGCAACAATTAATCATACTAGCTTTCCAATACTTGTATGCACATGCTAAAATCTTCTTTAATTCCTTGTTTGTTTATGATCTTGATGCTTTATTGCTTTTGAACTCACAAAACTCAAGTTGGTAGTCATAATGCCACAGCAACATGTTACAAATCATGATTCAAGCTATGCTTTATTCATACACACATGTAAACAGAAAAGATGAAGACAATCATGCAATTTAAGTGCTGAAAACAAATGAGGAGAAAAGGAACTCTACAACCTTGTTGTTCATCTTCATTATTGTTGTCCTTTTTCCTCTATTCTTCCTCTTTCCCTTGCCAAACTCAGAATGCTTGCTCATCCTCAAGCAACAATTAGAACAATGGCTATGGGGCTAAGATGGATCATGAATGTCTTTCACAATGAAATGTTAGCAATACATGTGTTTCAAGCAAGCAAAATTAAAGATAACAATCAAGGCACAAGAGACAGAGACATTTTTATTGCAAACATAAGAAGGTGTGCATGATACATTGCATAGAGATATAAGTGGCACACCAAACTTAGTGTGACACTTTCACTTGGAATTAATGCAAGTATCTTGTAAGCATTGGAACTAAATTTTGTTGCATAGCAACACCAAACTTAAAATGCAATCATATGTCAATTTATTTGAATTAAAACTAAGTAAGTGAAACTGTTATTTGTTAAGTACAATCACCAAGCCAAGAATCTGTCATGTATAAAGCTCTCTTGGTAATGTATTAACAAATACAGTAAATAAGCAAACTAAAATGAAAGCATTTAAAAACAGAAAAATGACTAAAGAAAGTGGAATAAAAAAATGTCAAATAAAAAGAGAAAAATAAAACTGCTGAGGCATTATGATTATGCAGACAAGTAGTGTTGCTTGAATAAATTGCATAGAAAATAAGTGGAACACCAAAATTAGAATCTTGGTGTGTGACTTTCATTTTTGATTTGATGCAATCATCCAAAAAGATTGAAAACAATGTGTTGCATGGCAACAACAAACTTAGAATGTAACCATATGCCAATTTATTAAATTTAAACAAAGCAAAGAAAGAAAACAAAGCAGAGAAGA